>NW_028301552.1:23162500-23515000 GCF_042242905.1 Orbicella faveolata
CCTCACGTCCTAATGGGTTCTAATTATTTGTCGAGTACTGCTCTGCAAAATAAAACCATTATTGTTCAGTTTCCAAAGATCGATATAGGTTTTTGAGATTCCAAAATCATGCTAAAAATGGTGACAGTCTCCCTTTAAGTGAATGAAGATGCCGGCTTTTTAAATCCTGAAAATGCACGTGATACGGCAAGCGTTGGATATCACCTCAAAAATTACAAGAAGCTGTTGTCATTAAACAATGGTAAAGCGCCAACTACGGAGTAAAATTTAAACAGCAAGGAACCTCTTGTTAGGAACATGGTCAAATTCAATGATTCGGATTTCGGCTGCAAGCAAAATTTCGATAGTTATATCTGGCTTTGCCTTACGTTACATCCAGTCTTGTCATCGCTCTTGTTCGCCAGCAAAACATGCAGCAATGAAGCACCGAACATTACTCACTTTCCTGTTGGTTTTCCTTCTTTTACAGGCCGTAGCCCATTATTTGGTCATTTTTCTACCACTCTGCTTGGCCTGGACACTATTCGTGCATTCGGTGTGGAGGAGGTGTTCACGGATCAAATGAACTCTTACCAAGACGCACACACCAGAGCCTGGTTCACGTTTATCTCTACTTCAGCCTGGCTCTCCTACAGGCTTGATATACTCTGTGTCATCTTCATTTCCTTTGTGGCATTAGTTTCTCCTGCTTTGAAATCATGTAAGTTATAATTTGTTTGCTATAGAGGATGAGCAATGTTTGTGCTGTTTATTTTACATGTATATCAATCGAGTAGGTAAAAAACACTATGTAGCAGCAAGAGAACCATGAAAGTAAAACTCTTTTTTTCTGTGGAGTGGAGAGCTTGCACAAATAATGATTTCTTCTGAGTACTGATTCTAATGATATTGCTATGAAGGTTGATGATGATGTGAAAAGTCAATCCTCATTCCTGTGTCATTTCAAGTTGTAAAAGACGATTTGTCTCATGCACTTGAAGGCATTAAGTACACTTAGTGGATGTTAACAAAACTTGTCTTCGTTTGTATTTTTCAGCCTTGAGTGCTGGTGTGGTTGGTCTTACGCTGAGCTATGCCATCAAGATATCAGGAGTGTTTCAGCAGTGCGTCAAACAAAGTGCAGAAGTCGAAAATTTGGTCAGTTGAAAATCATGCGTGTCTTCGTTTTTTGTTTTATCTCACGTGGTAGTAGTTTTTAGAATAGGTGTTGTAGCTACGTTTTTTGCCCTAAGCAAAAATTAAAGCTGTAATAATTTGGCTTAAGTACATTTTAGTAAAATTGAAATGAATCGCTGATTAGTTTGCCAGAACTTGCGGCTGCTATAGTAACAGGTAACTAATTGGTTTCCGTAGTTGACAAACTAAGGGAAGGTGGGATATAACGCCCTCTGAGTGAAGCAAAATCTTCTATTATGGAGAATGTTGTGGTAATAATGTGTGTTTGGTAACTTTTCTGTTGTTATTGCTTTTTTGTCAGATGACATCTGTCGAGCGCATTTTGGAATACTGCAGCCTTGAACCAGAAGCGCCAAGAGAGACTGATACTAAACCTCCTGCCGACTGGCCTTCCAAAGGCGAAATAGAGTTTGATAATATGAGCTTTAAATATCACAAATCTTTACCCCGGGTGCTGCACAGCATCTCGTGCTGCATCAAACCACATGAGAAGGTAACTCCTTTGTCTGAGCATTCTGTATCCAGTCGGCGTTTCCTTTATCGGACCGCTTGTTTAGACCTGAGAGGTAGAGTGCTTTTCTCTGTGCTTCATTTTGCAAGATGCACTTTATTATTGCTTGCTCTGAAAATAAAGCGGAAATAGCTCGCATATAGCTTTACTTTTTGGTTGCATATAGCTTCTGCTTTTGGTTACTGAGAAAAAAATAGCCAAACGTTACAGTAAATATTTGCTTGTTGGGAAACGGGTTTAAATACACGGCTGTTTGCCGGTACAAGGTTTAATTCTTAAGTATTAGCATAGAATGAAAACAGTTTTACGTTCTTCCTGATTTCAGATCGGTGTGGTGGGCCGCACAGGGGCCGGGAAGTCTTCATTACTATCAACTTTGTTCCGCTTGGCAGAACCAACCGGAGCTATAAATATCGATGGTGTCAACATACAGCAAATAGGGTTGAAAGACCTGAGGAGTAAACTGTCTATCATCCCACAGGTCAGCTTCGCAGCGCACGGCTGCCACCTTAAAAACTTGTCATCGCTTTTTCTTCAACCTAAAGGATAAGTGTGTTTCTGAAATATTGCTTATCTCCAGCAAGGCCATCCACTGAAGAAGGGTGTGAATATCGTAACAACTGTGTCTTAGAGCGTTTCAGTTTTACCTTTTGATGGCCATTGCTTGTTAGAAGCCAGAGAAAACATGGTACCTTTTAGTTTACAATACATAAGAATGTCTTCCTTAAATTGCAAATATCTTATCGTACCGTATTGTTTTCTTTTTTCTTCTCATTTCACCTATTTGAACGTGTCGTTTCCTTTGTAGGAGCCTGTACTTTTCAGTGGCACCATGAGAAGAAACATTGATCCCTTCAGTGAGCACAGTGATTTAGAATTGTGGAGAGTTTTAGAACAGGTACGTCGCAGTGAAGCCATATTAAGAGGGGAACTAGAGTTACACGAGTGGATACGTGTGTTCTTATCTAAACTGGAATCTTGCAACTAATCCTGGCCGTACAGCTGTTCGAAAGTTATTTTTACTGATAATTTTGATTGATAATTCACCCGTTTGTACTGTAAGTCAGCTGCTAACTGTAATGTTCTGAGTTATAATCAACCATTACATATATTTATGACAGGTCTTTTCATGAGGCCCTTTGCTAAAGATTACCTGCCGTACTTCAAGATTTGATAAGTCACCTGAGATTTTGTGGAGATCTTAAATTGCAGCCTGTGAAAGCAGACTAGTCATTTTGGATTTCCTAGGTTTCATCATTGGTTATTGTGTATCGAATAATAACAGGCGTTTAAGTCAAGACTGTAAGATTGGCCTTTTCTAAAACCGTTGTGCAACAGTTGATTTCATCTTGAAGTTCTTTACCTCTTCACGTATGTGTTGGGCACTGTACCACACACAGTGGCTCTCACCACCCTGGGGAAACAAATGGATATCAGCGAACTGTTAGACAGTCTCGATTACCAGCCGCTGTTCGGGAAGGGAGTCCGCGCTCCTGCCGCAAAGGAATGGGCAAGAACGTAGATCGGTCTCGAGAGATCAGCGGAAATGGAGATTAACTGTTAGAGCAATGCGACAAAACTGTGAGGCATAATCGGCGATGGACTGGCGTCTCACCCATGGAGGGTAGAAACAAATCATGATACGGAGACCGGAATAATCTGAGCCAGTTTAGCCCGACTGCGACTACCTTAATCACGACCTACTTCTTAACTGGACGTCATTGAAGGAATATAAAAGTTAATATTATTTTTCTTATCAGGTGCAGTTGAAATCTGCCGTCGAAAGCATGAAGGGCATGGACACTGAGTTTGCCGAGGCTGGTTCAAACTTCAGCGTGGGACAGCGGCAACTGGTTTGTTTAGCACGCGCCATTTTGAAGCACAATAAAATCCTGGTGATTGATGAAGCCACAGCAAACGTAGACCCGAGGTTGGCCTTATTACTGTATTTAAACTGAAAACTAGGCGATAGCTAGAAAGATGTATTCTTTCTCTTGGATGGGTAGCGGTACTGACCAAGCCTTCTTGCTTCTAGGACAGATACTTTAATCCAGGCCACCATCCGTGAAAAGTTCAAGAAGTGCACTGTACTAACGATAGCTCACCGTCTTCACACCATTATGGATTCAGACAGAGTTATGGTAAGCTTAATTCATTTTAGAATGATGCGAATTGCCAGGCAAATCGTTTTTTGACACACTACAAAAAATGCGGTGAGGAGTGAAGGTGTCTCTACTTTGATTTGTTTCAGGTTTTAGACGCAGGAAGGTTAAAAGAATTCGACGCTCCCTATACACTCCTGAAAAACCCTCGATCAACGTTTGCGCAATTAGTAGCTCAGACAGGACCGCTGGAATCCAAAAGGCTCTTTGAAATAGCTCGCCAAAAATATTATTCAAAGAAGGCCATACCGGAAACACAGGAGGAGGAGTTTGTGGATGGGTTCCAGTCTCCCACTGCAGTAAGCCTGATTGTCCCTAATGGGACTGTTAACGAACGCCAACCTGAACTTCAGTTCGAGTCAACTGTTTGATTTAAATATTAAACGCCTACTTTATCGTACATATACAGTAACACAGAACATGAATATACTATTCTCTGAACTCTGTCGACTATAAATTACACCATTTCATTTTTTTAATCATCACGTTTAAGATTTAACACATTTAATCTATAAGTAATATATAAGCCAACCAGTTATAAATAGATTAATAGTGATTAATCAGATATTGTTGATTGGATATCAGTTCAGTTCCTAACAAACCCATTTACTTGAAAAACCAGAAAGAAACGCTCCTCCTACTCCCCCAAAGTGTAAAGATGTGGAATGTTTTCGGATTCTTTTTGTAGTATTCTCTCTCTGTCTCCAAATCAGCTCATAGGTATTTGTAAGCAGTTGAAGCAGTTTTCAATTGAGCGTCGTAAAACCAAGACCAAAGTTATCACTCTAGCCAATCGCAGAGGACACGGAAAATCCAGTGAACCAATCAAAGTTCGAAGTAATTACGTGTAGCTGACGCAAAGCGCGGGAAAACGCGTGCGATTGAGTAACTATTGGATTTGGCTTTACTTCTGATTGGATGAAAAAGTGGCGCGAGTTTTTAAGCCAATCATATAGTTAGGCAAAACCAATTACTTTTCGACACTCAAATGAAAAACGCTCTGTTGTAGATCGAATATTTTGCCTCAATTGAAAATCAGAAGAAAACTGTAAGAAATGTTAGTTTGTTTTGTTCGTTAGTAAATCTGGAAAATCCTATTCATAGACCATGCAAACCTTCATCCCGTGTTATTTATAAATGCAAGTGTTGGAGAGGCAACACACTTGAGCACACGCGGGCTGCAACATGAAAATTCGAAACTCACTAGTCATCCTTAACCAACAAGACAGAAGAACAAAACAACAACAAAGCAACAATTTCTTGAGGGCAAAAGATCCTCCTCTGAACCTTGAAGTTTGTTTTTAATCTAGTCACACTCGGAACAGCTCATCTTGCATTCAGTATGAATAAGCAACGTGGGTTTTCTCTCCCAACATTCAATTTTAGATGACTAAATGTTTTATCGTGTTTAGCCTTTCATATTTCATATTTTTCCTATCCGTAGCGAACATCCCATTCTACAGAGATCTCTATCCTAAATACTGTACCTGAAATTGGATTAGTATTTTAATTTATTTTTAAATATGTTTTTTAAAAAAATATGCGAGAGTTCTAGACTTATACGAACCTATAGAAATGAGTAGATCATTGACTGATATGATTATTTCTCACATTGAAGAGTTGTGTGTTATGTATAATAACTATATATTCAACTTAGCACGGCTCCCATCATTGAGGGTCGTGCATGGGGGGAGGGGAGGGGGGGGGGGGGGGTCCTCTGGCACGGTTTACGAGCGGAAAATATAGCGAATCACGGATATCAAAATTTCATTTTCCCGAATCACGAAAATAAGCAAGTAAGGTACTTTTTTTTAATAACCTGCTCTTACGTTGGAAAGTGTTTGAAGAAAGCAAACTCGTGAAAGGTTAAGTAAAGGCTCCTTGCGAATTGCATACCTAAATTGCTTTCGATAGACGACTCTAACCGTTCGGAGGACTCAAGAAGAAATATAGAGCGGTGAAATCACGAATATCGGTTAGTACAGTGGAATCCCGATTTCTCGAACCCCCATTTTCTCAAACCTCCCGATAACTCGAACCAAAAATCGTTTCCCTCTCCTCAGTCGAACACTGTAATTTTACCGCGATTTCTCGAACTCTCCGATTTTTCAAACCAATTTTCGTTCCCCTTGGAGGTTCGAAAAATCGGGATTCCTCTGTAATTCATGTCCTTCACGGGTCACGCAAAATCTTCGGGTAACGGATCACGAAGAATAATTTCTTAATAATTATATTCGCATTTCATGGAGAATAAAATCAGCTAATCACACATCACGAAAATACCCGTGTACGACCCTCATCTTTGGTAAATGAGATCTGATTAAAAAGAAATAAATTTACGAATTTTTGTCGAAACAGTTGCTGAGATGCTTGATTAGTGAAGAGCTTTTCCGTCGGTAGTTAGACGAGAATCAAACTTCAGAGAAAACATTGGTGCATCGTGAAACCACTTATATTGTTGCCGTTTATTGCTGTGAGCAATTTATTTCTGTATTTTTTTCTGCATGTCTGCTAACTACAAGCTAGTTTATTGGTGACAGTTCAAATGAGCATTCAACTCTTGATGTATTTAAAGCACATTTCAAAGAAATGGATTACTAAAACTTCGTATGAGACTCTGAAACATAGTATATTGAGGATATAACACGGTGGCGAGAACATAATATTAATATCTTTGAGTCAACGTGTAATGTTCTTTTTGTTATATAGACAAAAAGGAAGCCAATCGAAAGTAGAAGCCGTAAATGAACCGCAGCTCGGTGGCTGAAATATCCAACCTCGTTCCCAGGGTCTCTCATCTTCCCACCTCCCCGGAGAGAGAAAGAGAGAGAGGAGAGGGCCCTCTCCTCTCTCGAACACACAGGCACTATGTGTCCGTACTGACGGCCAGAAATATCACTTAACCAAAAATACATCTCAACTAGAGTTAGATGCCATCGCGACTCTGCTCGTTTTAAGAGGTTTTTTCAAAATCAATCAAAAACGATACTCGGAAAAGGATTTTTTTACGAAGCTAAAGAATCCGTTGATATCGCGTGTTTTCTCTCTCACCGCTTTCACCTAGCTCACGAGCAATCGGAATCCGCAACAGCCGGAATCCGCAGGCGGAACAAACAACAACAACAACAACAACAGCTAGCTTTATTTGCACTGACAACACTAAAACAGTAGTGATTATCATGAACACATAACAAGGTTATGAGATAGCAACCAAGTTACATCGGTTTGATTTGAAAGGAGAATATTGCGTAGATCAAAGTAGGATGAGTATTAACATAATGATTTACAGAGGTCGTAAGTTCACCGTTGGCTTGTAATGGAGATAATTGCTTAAAATACGGACTGATATTTTGTATTTTTCTATAAAATTCATCTCTTAGAATAAAGTAATTAATGCAATTAATAAAAAAAAAAGTGGGATTCTGTCATCTTCAATTTGATTAGATTTACAAATAGGGCAGAGTCTGTTAACCGTTGGAATTTGGTCATATCTACCCTAACTCTAACCTTAACGTTTACCAGGTTCAATCTTTAGTTTGCGACTGCCTATCCTAAATTTCACCAGCTCTTTTCTTTCGGTTAGCTTGCTTGGTAGGCTCAAGTAAGAGAGGGGTGTATAGTCGTTCTTAAAAGTGCTGAAAAATTCTAGTTTAGTGGAGTTTTGCATAGTATGTTGCCAGTATAAAACATACTTTTGTTGCATTCGGCTAACATAGGGTTTGATTTTAACGTAAGATCAAAAAAGGCAAATTTTATAATTCAGACATACTTATTCTATTAGAATGAAAACTATTTTTACTATCGCGATGAAGATCTTCCGACATGAGAAAGATTTGTTTAACAATAGAGCAATTATCCTTACTTAGAAGATACGAGGAGTAATTCATGATTTTCTGATTGATAGCTATAATGAGAGGAAACCTACAAAGTTCAGCTATACATGCTACATTGGATGCCTTTTTCCTTACTTCTAAATAACGTTTACAGAATTGGAGATGTGTTTTTTCGATCTGGGAACTGGCCCAAGACTTTGCATATTCACCACAGATTTCACTGTTGTTTGTCAAAATTGGGGAGATAACAGAGGCGTCGAAAATTTACCTCCCTGATTACCTACAGACCGATCTCTCTCCACCTCTCGCTCTTCCAACTTGTAAGTGTCGAGACAACTTCGGCTTTCTCAGCTCGACTTGTGGACAAGTCTACATCCCGTGAAGAGAGGAGTAGAAATACCCCAGAAATACAGGATATTAGCACCGGCGTTACACCTACAGAAATGCATGGTTCATAGAGCCATCAGACCTCAATTCCGAATAGAAACCTAATAGTAAATTGTGAAACCGTTATCGTCTAGTGTGAAATTGATTCGAGAGCGCTATATTTTAGTAAAATGTATTACTAAGATTCGGAACAGTCACGGAACCAATCATAATGCTTTTCTCATCACGGATCAGTTTATCATATGATAAATGAGATATTGATTCAATGATTAAATGAAACATACAAAACAAAACCATGGCGGGTTGTGTCAGTTTACGTCATTGCAGCCCCTTATGTTTCTCAGGGGTTAGTGCAGAAAAAAATCTACTCTCGACCTCCCCAAGGTGCCTTGTTCTATAATTGCTGTTGTGTGGAGGTACTGAATACTGAAATGTTTACTCAGAAGTCTCAGAAGCATCCTATCTCTCGTAGTATAACCTGCTGCACAAGGTTGGTTGGGCTCAATTAGGCGATGAATCAGCAGATCTTCACTACCATCCATTGCGACGGTCAACGCGCACTCAATGAGTCGATAATCACTTGCTTGTGATTGAACACGACCATCCTTTGCTGTCTCTGTACTCGTCCATAAAATAGGGGAACGGAAGGGGAGGGGAGGGGACGGGACGGGGGTGCTTATTCGAGGAAAGGCGCTTATTTTAAATTTTGGCCGATAGTAGGGACGTTTATTCGAAGAGAGCGCTTATTTGAGGGGACGTGCTAATTCGATGATTTACGGTAGACAAAGAAGAGGCCTTACTCATTTTAAGAACCACGCTCGCCTTACTGTTATGCCGGGCGGATGATAAATCACACGGGGTAACCACCCTACTGCGGTCGCCTGTGCAACTTTCATCTCAGCCCTAGAAAAATAAGTCTCAATTTAAATCGCTGCTAGTTATAACTTTATTTATGTACGTTATATCGATTTTACAACCTTTTTCCGTATTGCATGGTTACGTAATACAGTGCTACTACTCGATCCGGGCCACCAAGAAGAAAACTAACCAATCAAAACGTAAACTGAGCACAATGGACTGGTAGCTTCTCGTGACGGCAAGTAATGGTCTGCGTAATATACACTCAGAGATTCAGTTCTTGACGGCAAATTATCATAATTATAAATCTCGCTCGAAAAATTTGGCTTGAAAACTCATTTTGCGACAACTAAACTGAAACCGTTGCAAAGCGCACAAAATTAAGGGTCGAAACAAACCAATAAACAAATAGCAGGGTCTCCTGAGAGGTTCACGACACTTCACACTTTCTTGAGTTTTCAATTTTTTTAAGATCTATTGTTCGTATTCTTCAATGTTATTGGTTTATTCGAGAAAAAAAAATCCTTTGTTCTCAAGAAACGTTCTGATTGGTTAATCTTTTCCAAGCGGCCCGGTTCGAGTAGTCGCACTGTAAGTGTAAATCTACCTACTATGCATATCACGGGATATATATATTTTTTAGTCGCAACCTTATGTTATTAACTATTTGATAAATTACGGAGAATGAAAAAGGCGAGCCGAAAGGAGTACATGACGACGCAGGTCAGCCGAGAAAACCCTGGGGCGAGTTTGTTACTGAATGTGTCCCATCGCGGGGTTAAGTTCCTAAACCTATTAAAATACTTAAAACATATTGCAGCTTGGCTACGGATTTTTACTAATACTAACACGCATTGTGTGGTAGTGTCGTTTTTATACTTCATTTTAATAAATGTGCAAGGCGTATTTTAAAACTATGTATGTGTATAGAGTTAAACGCGACCCTCTGACGCACTAAGGAGAGAACAGCACGCATTACGTTACATTGTACTGGACATTTGTGAAGAAACCTCTGAGAGGCACAACTGAACCCCAACAGAATACAATTCCGTCTCAAGCGGAAGTACCTTCCTTGTCTGAAGTAGTGGAATCATTCTGTTTGTCTGGTTTGATTTCAACATCTATTTGTTGTTGTAGCAGAGGTGCAGAGTCCCCATTATCCTCTGTTTCCGGTTGTTGTCGGGAGGGAGAGTCTTTCTCGAGGTTTTCCGGTTTTTGTTCTGGGGGAGAGTGGCAATTATCTTCTTTTTCTGGTATTTTAGGTTTTTGCGAAGAGGGAGAGTGATTATCAACCTGTTTTGCCGGTGTTTTCGGTTGTAGCAGAGGCGCAGAGTCGTTATCATCAGCTTCCGTTTCCGGTTTGACTGATATTTCTGGTACTTGTTGCGGTGCAGTGTTGTTGTCTTCAGCCATAGTTTCCGGTATAGCTGCTCGTTGCTCATGGTATTTGTCCCTTGCGATCTCGTACAATCTCCTTGCCTCCGCAGGCCCTGTTTGTTCCACCAGCAGGGCAAACAGACTGCGGGGATTCTTAAGTAGAACATAAGGTGCATCGAACTCTTTGAGGCGGCCAGCATCTAACACCTGATGACAGAAAGAGAGTCTATGAAGACAGCCAGGGAGATAATAACGAATAAACAAGTGAAGCAAGTAAATCTAACGGGAAAAGAGCCCTCCGCATTCAAATGAAATTGATTCGTTCATGGATTTCTGAGACAATTGTTAACTTTACAAGAGAGACCTCTCCGTAATTCAAAACTGATCAACAAGATGATTACAACTGATCTCGCGCGAGAAACCATCGTACCCACTATGTTGCAGGGTTGAAGAGCTACTTGTTACTGGTTAAGGAAGGATTTTTCTTTAGCTAAGCGATCATATGGTGTTTAAACAGAAAAAAAAAAGCTCGTACCATAACTCTGTCTGAATCCATAATGGTGTGAAGACGGTGAGCTATCGTCAGTACAGTGCATTTCTTGAACTTTTCACGGATGGTGGCCTGGATCAGAGAGTCCGTCCTGTTAAAAGCAACAGAACATTTTATACAAGGATCAATTACTAACCTAATTATATTCACTATTGCAAGGTTTTTCAAGTCCACACCTCTTGCCCTCGTAAGCAGTTACTACAGAAACGTACTAAGTAGAAAGACTAAAATCATTAAAAAAAAGCTAAAAGCACGCAAAACCATACTAAGTAATCCTCAGTTTTATTTTGAAGGCAATGTAGTTATATTACTCTTCTGCTACGGACCATCGTTTTTAACGCCTCGTGGCTCACATTTGATTGAGGAATAAAAAAACTTCCGGAACCAGGGTATCTGTATTAATGAAGAATAACTTTAAAACGCTTTGCCCAAAGATGTTCAAGAGTTTACGACTGGTAACCTAAACGATTATTACACTGATGACATGTGGTTTACTCTTGAAGTTTCCTGTCATATTTGATTTGCAGCATTACAAAGATTTCTAGTATATTAACGGGATCTTATGTAAAAACACTGACTTCCGTGACTTTAGAGCGTTACTGGACACTAACTAACCTTTGATCAACATTCGCAGTAGCTTCATCAATCACCAAGATACGGCTGTGCCTTAGAATTGCGCGTGCCAGGCATACAAGCTGCCGCTGACCAACACTAAAATTTGAGCCTGACTCCGCAAGCTCTTGATCTAGTTTGTTTGGCAACTCCTCCACAGCTTGTTTTAGTTGGACCTGCAAAAAACAGACATCATTTTACGCCAACATTTGCGCTAATTGTCCTGTCAGGTAAAACATTTCTGTTACCTCCTCCAGCACATTCCACAGTTCAGCGTCCTCACGCTCTCCAAGTGGATCCAAATTTCTCCTCATGGGACCACTAAACAACACGGGTTCCTACAAAAATTAACAAAATTAAAATTAAGTATATTTTGAGAGAATTTTCAAATATCACTCAAACTGTAAGTCCTCAGTTGCACTCCCCTTCATACCCATGCTTAATGACTGATGACAACACATCAAAATAAAATATCACATATTTATTCATCAGCAACAAAGCCCACTGTCAAATTTAATATCATCGGCCCAATAAATGCGAGAACATTATTGAAGTTAAGCTCAGTACAGATTACTTCTATCGATCCGTGTTATATGAACATTGTGAATTCTAATTGTATCATTTTCCTAAAACTGTTTCACTTTCGCAAGACTTCTGAACGAATTACTTTACCACGAAGAAACAAATGTCACCAATAAGTAACTGGAGAAAATACAGCAAAATAAGTACGATATGAAGCTGCACATTCTTTGATGTTCTCCGTTTCACACGGTATCATAATTTACAAAGCGACATATCGTGTTATTTGTCCTCCTGTTATGATTGCTCACCTGTGGAATGATGGACAATTTGCATCTCAAATCTCTAAGTCCAAGTTCTCGGATATTAATGCCGTCGATTTCAATTCTACCCCTTGGCTCTGCTAATCTAAACAATGTTGAAAGAAGAGAAGACTTGCCAGCTCCAGTGCGACCCACCACTCCAATCTGAAGAGAAGTAAAAGCACATCTTAAAAATCGTCATCTTAAATCAGCACTGCTTTTTACCCTCATTTGTTACAATGTACTTATTCCTTTAGGCCTATATCATCCATAATTTTAAAACCCTCTTCATTTTAAGCCATTTCCTTTCTCTTTATGAGGCCTTTTTTAATTATAAACAATAATAACTGTGATACATACATACATACATACATACATACATACATACATACATACATACATACATACATACATACATACATACATACATACATACATACATACATACATACATACATACATACATACATACATACATACATACATACATACATACATACATACATACATACATACATACATACATACATACATACATACATAAACTCTATTTAAGCTCGAATTTCAGAGTAGCTTGACAAGCTAATATTTCCGAGAACAAAATATTTGATAACGAAAAATTAAAATAGAAATTGCTATTTACATATTTACAATTGACTTATATTAACTAATTATAAAATTGTCATTTACATGTTTCATGAATTGGCTTTACTGATGTGCTTTTTAAAGTCTGAGAAGTTACATAACCTTATAAAATTGGGTAGAGAATTCCATTCTTTTGTTGCCAGATAAGTAAAGGAGTGGAGACCAAAAGTTGTAGTTTTAGGTTTGGGCATTTCCAGTATATAGTTTCCACGCATGTTGTATGAAGTAGAACGGAACGAGAACATGTTTCTCATATAGGCCGGATAGCTAGTGAAAAATAGACTTTTGTACAAAATAGAAAGGAATTTACTAATGCGTTGATCATGAAGTTGGAGACAGTTTACCCTGTCTAGCAGCACATTATAAGGCGATTCAAAATCGATGATAAAAGCGATGGATGTTAAACAAAAAAGAATAACAATAAATGTAGTAAAATTAAACTACAAATGTAGAACATTGATTGGCCATAAATATAACCAACTTAACCTGAAATCTGTTGCAGCTTAACTTATTCTCCGGCCCTTCCAAACAGAGTAACTGATATGAGCCGACTGTATTTTACCAACAATTTTCCTGTCAAAGCGATACAGACGTGTACTTTGCAGCGTCTTTACCGTTGTTTTCATCGTATTTAGCACGCTAGAAGGTAAAATCAAAACGATACTCGAAACACGCTGTAGTAAAGATAAGAGTGCAAGCACACAAAACATTTCCTTTGTGACTTTTGTTGATCTTCGCTTTTTATTAATTTTATTCAGACCATTTTATATGTACATATTCAAGATACAAAGGGATCTAAACTGGTCAGGAGAACAAGCAAACCTTTTCTGTGGGCTTGATAGTACAACTGATATGATGAAGCACATCTGGTAAGCCTTTGTGGTAAGTGAACGACATGCTGTCAAATTCAATCTGTCCGCGGGGTGGCCAGTCATCTTTAGGTTTAGTATCAGTTTCAGCTGGAGCCTCAGAATCCAGGTTCATGTATTCTACGATACGCTCTACAGATGTCATCTAATTAGAAAAGCACAATTCACACAGCTTTTAGCGACAGAACCCTAAGGAAGCATATTAAAACGCCGACGCTGTCTAAAAAAGTCTCCTTGCTGACAAGTCCAGAGTTAGTGGCGAACAAAATTACCTTCAGATGTAAATACCCTCATGATAATAGGAATAAATCTTCCGCAATGCCCGCCATTCACTCGGACCGTTTCAAGAATACATTCTTTAACAGGATAGTTTTTAAGTACAATGTAGCTTTGTAAATAGTGTACTTTTTGTATTCGATTTTTGTATTTGTTTCCATGTAAATATCTATCTTATTTAGAGACATATTGTAGCCCATTAACATTGTTATTTTTAAATGTAACATAAGATATGTAATTTTATCTTTTGAACAATAAAGACACTTTATTTATTTATTTAATGATAATGATAATGATAATAATAATAATTTAAGGTAAAAACCATGGTGATTAATATCGAGTGCTGAGACTGGGGACGATTGACAAGGATTATGAGGAACAACGGTAACAATTGCATCCTTCATTGACTCAAAATGTGCTGTATGCACAGTGGCTTCTTTCACCTTTTCACAGACCCAGTATTGACCATTATACTCTTTCGCGTGTCTGTTGTTGTTTTGGTTTACACGATAACGACGTTTCTGTTGTTTTCCAATGCTGTACAGCGTGCAATGTATCCTGGCAAACCTGGGTCTTTAAAGACAAACAAACAGTTTTCTAATAATTCATAGGGTCTTTTAGATATTACTGAACGCCAGTCCAGTCATCTACTGACTTGAAAGAGAACCCTTTACATAAAACGTGCAGAAATATTCATTCCAGGATGGATGCATAACACTTACCAGATTTTCTAACTCGGCACTCTCCTCAATAAATGGCTGGAATACACCAGTTAACATGATACAATATGACAAAGTCAGTCCAACTACACCAGCACTCAGATCTACAGCTACAAGTGAAAAGAGGGTGTATAACGCCCTTTTAAAACTTTGTCATTGGATAATGCAGTCCAAGCGTTTTCATTGGCTAAGCTACCATGGTATATGAGCCACTGTTATACCTCCCAACTCAAATACGTTTCCCGATTGGAGGAGAACGTGTCACGTGTCGTGGCTCAAAACTCACTAATTCCCTGGGGCAAACAAAACTCACTAACTCCCTAGGGAAACAACAACTTGAACTTTCGACTCGCAGGTGATCAGGTCGTGCTCCTTGAAACCGCGCCAAATTTGTGAGCCAGCCGGCGTCAAGTAAACGATTTCTTCTCAGTTTTTTTTCTATTTTTGAGTTGGGAGGTATAACAAAACACTTAAGGCCTGGCCCCGCGAGAAATAGTGAATTTTGTTTCCCCTCGACCTCATGTTCGCCTCGGCTTCGCCTCGGGGAATATTGAGGGTCTCGGGGAAACAACATTTACTGTTTTCCATGGGACCAGTCATTACGTGCTTATTAAACCATGCTCTACGAATAAGGTAAGCTTACGCGTAAGTTTTTGCGGGCGTTTTTATTTTAATTTATTTCAGTTGTCTATATTTTAAGGGCGACACCTATGCTTCTGTCTTCCAATTGATCATAATTAAGGACCAGTCAAAATGCGAGAATAACGCGACATATCATATAAAACTAACTTCAAACAAATAATACCATGCTGTGTTTATATCAAATAACAGTCATTATTCCAAGAATTGTTCAAGGACTTGGGTCCACTTACTTCCTTTGATAGCCGGTGACACGAACGCAACAAAGGCAAGAAACAGTACAGTGAGCATCTCAAGCCTGAAGTTAAGCCAAGTCTGTCCCGCCAGGTACGTGAACCACGCCCTGGAGTGAGCGTCTTGATAACTGTTTACTTGGTCTGTAAACGTTTCCTCCACTCCATAGGCACGTATAGTGTCCAGACCAAGAAGAGTGGTAGAGAAATGACCAAATAAGGGACTACGACCTGTAAAACAGTAGAGAATTAATGAATTTTCATTCCTCAAACAACCAACGGATTACTTCAGAAGATCATCAAAAGCTAAACAGCTACCAACACATAAATATGTGCTTGGATACAAAGTGGGATTATTTAGAACTGCTTTTTGGCAAAATTACTCGAACACTGAGATCCAAGTAACGACTGTTTGTCTGATGAAGGAAGTTAACAGTGTTTTTTAACGTTTTGTAGTGTGTTGCTGTGAGTAACATGACGTAGGCAAAGACAAGTGATTGTTATTAGGTCATCTTAAGACAGAAGAGTAACACAGGGTTCTGCTCACTTATTCCTTCAATACGCTTGATTTCTCGAGATGACTTCATGAAATAATTCCTCAAATAAACAAAGCCTATTATGAGAGGTACAACCATCACGATTGTCACTGGATTATTGACTGCTACTAATCCTAAAATGCCAAGACACACCAAACCAGTCTGCAGAAAAAAAAAACACGATTTAGAACAATCAAAACATTACTTTAAAAATATAAAAAAACACCAAGGAACGATGTCAAAGAAGAATTCATCAATTAACGACTCATGTTATTTTCTGAGAGCGGAATTTTTCAGATCTAAAGAGCACAATAAAGGATGACAGAAGGACTCCAAATCTTGCAGTTCGCCATAAATTACAAATGACACGCGATTGTCATTTTAATAAACGATTTGGCATTAGCCGTTTCCTGCCAATTATCAACACTTAAAAAACCTGCTGAACTGCTAATTTTTGTTATTAGCATTAATTAACCAATGTCAAGTAAGATCACACAAACTACATTTCACCTGTAAAACATCGCAGAGGATCATGGGCATCATGTCGTCTATCATACCAATGTCCTTTGAAAATCTGTTGAGAATTCGCCCTAAAAACCCGTCAAAGTTCATCATTGATTGAAAATGCCTGTTTTGGTGCAAAGCCTGTTTGACAACTTGCTCATGAAGAGCCACCTTAAGTAACTCGTTTTTTCTTTTCCCGCATTTACAGGCTCTAGGGACCTCCCATGTGATTTCTGATGACACAAACTCAATACCCGTTACCCGTAACTCTTCTTTTAGTTTTTTCTGTTCCTGATACAGTTATCACCTTTTATAAATGTTAAAGATGTGGGAATTCAAAATAGTCTTGTCCAATCACATTTCACTCATGTCTATCGACTTGATTTCAATGATAATATTGATATTTAAATAGTCCCGCCCGTGACTGCAAGGTGAAGTATCATTATTTTAGGTATACGTTTGGTAACGTTTCTTTACATTAAGTTGCAAGTTTATTTCATTTTATTTTCTCGACCTGCCCTATGTGTTCGTTTGTTTGCGAGACAAATTGTTGGAAAATCACAGCAATAAAACTTGGAAAGTGAACAAGCTAGGTGTATCCTCACCTATAGAATTGTTATCAAAAAAGTACATGGGTGCTCTCATAAGACTGGTAGGCATCTTGTCATACAGGTTTTTGGAAGCAACCACAGCAAGTGTGTAGTACAGCTCGATACAGATGAGACTTAGCAAAAAGAGCCCTACAACAAGACCACCATAAATCCCTAAGTACAGGGCCAGGTCTGGTTTTGATGCTGCAGTCGTTGTGGAGTTCTCGGTTTGTTGATATTTTGCTAAGTGGTACGACTCCTCAGCATTAGACCTGAGTAGACATAGCATAAAGAAAAATTTGAACGTGGAAAATAAAAGTACATAATAACATCCTCATGATCCTTGTGACAACAGAACAAAAGCTCTCTGTGAAGACACTGGGCGCGGATCAACTGTCAGGTCTACCCCAAGTAATAAGGATATGGGAGCAATGGTATCATGTGTACATTAAGCGAAACAGTACACAAGCTTTGACTCGAGGATTGTCGAACGTCTCTTTTCTTAATTACTTCAATGCTTATTTAAAAAAAACAGAAGAGCATGTCGAGAAAATTGCAAGTAGTAATTCTCATTTATATGTTGTTGATAACGTCTCTGAATTTCAAATGTTATTTTTGGTATGTCCAGACTGTATACAAAATAGTTGAGTGATCGTGGAGTCAGAACAGAGACGATGCTTTGAATCAGAGGGAGGAAAAAAAAGTTTAGGGGGGGGGGGGGTAAAGATGAGCCTGAAGGAGCCTACACTCTACGTCTTGCGGGTCCAAGATAATATGCAAGCAAATTCCACCAACTCGCTGGCCAGAATGCCTGCACTGAATACCATACTACGAAAGAAGTGGAACTACCTTGCTATTATCGCCTTTTAAAATGTAAGAGGTAGAATTTGTTATCTTACCAATATGATAACCACCAATCTGCTAACATTGCTACTACCTACCACCAGAGTAAAAAGACAGTCACTTCACAAATCTTTATCCTTTCATTTACAAGAGTCGTACTCTGAATATTATACAATATGCAATTATTCTAGGTATTTCATCACCATTTTCAATTCCTCTTAGGGCTGTTTGCTAATACTATCATTCTAAAATATCAGGAAATGCCAAAAATAGACGGATTCGGCTACCGTGTTTACACTGATCCTTGTTGCCACCCAATTCAGGCCACGTGATAATTTATTTGCGAGGTATCAATTGTGCAATTAACCACACGCAACTAATTGCACAGTATGGACAAACAGAACTGTTGTAACCCCCCAAGTGAATCATCACATGACCTGAATTGGGTGGCAACAAGGATGTAAACCCAGTAACACGTTAGCCGAATCCCTGTAGGAGCGTGTTGTTGGTTCAGTATGGGCTAAAGATCAACAGGAATTCTGTGTTTCAAAAGTGGCTGGCCTCACATTAAAAAGGGAATTTGTGTCTGTCAAGTGCTTAAAAGAATACTGCATGCTATAGTGGTCAGCAGAAAATTCCAAACCTGCATTATGTAACGATATGCGAGAAAAAACGTTCTTTACTATGGCAGCAAACTTCTCAAAAAAAGTTGGGAGACGTGGAGGGCAGGGCGGGGGGGGGGGGGGGGACTTTACATGAGACTAAGGAGAGTAAGTCTGAACATTTGGCAGGAAACCCTTGCTATAGGATTTTAACGGTATATTCTCACTTTATACTTTCCTAAACGTTTCTACATTACCGAAATGAGAGGGAGAAAGTCCTCACATCGCAAAATATTTTCGCAATTCAAATTCACAGCAAGTAAAGTTTAGCATATCAGACAGATACCAATATTCACATGATACCACAGAAAAAAAGAACTGATCGCACATCTCAAATTTAACTTTATAGGATTTTTTTCTGTTTTAAAGTGTCCTTTTCACCATAATTCAAATTTGACCTTATGTAAAAAAAAAAAGTAACCTTTAAAAGAATTATTACTTGTATATCAGTTATATTTCTTACCTGGCAAAGAGCGAATAAAAAGATAACAACACAAGCAGTTCCTAGATTGTGAAATGCGCGGAAATATGCTAAGTAAGTCTTAGAACTGACAGCTCCTTCTTGTCTCTGTTCAGGTGGAAGAAGATTGTCCTCCTATGGAGCAAACAATTTAATGACAATAAGTGGCCTGTATCAGTGTTCTTATGGTGGGTTCGTCTGGGTGAGAGTAGTTCTGAAAAGAACTGTTGTTGGTGACTGACGTTAGACAACCTGCGCGGAAGCCATCTTCGGAACCCAGCGAAAAAAGCCAGTGGATGATGTTATAAGTCTGGTCCTTTGAAACTGATTGGTCAGTTTAGTCATAATGATATTGGCTGTAAGTCTGGTGTAAAGGTTGCCAACAGTCATTGGTCGGCTCTAGTAAGTTTCGATCTGTCTACTGTTAGTCAAATTAAGTCGTCCTGTTTGAGATCTGTCCGTCGGTTTTGTTTATGTCGTGAATAAGCCGTTTGTAAGTTGACGGTAGTTGCTGACATCTGTTAAGGGGCATTTGTTCTATGTTGGTGTATCAGCTTTCCAGAATCAGTCGTTGAAAATAGTCAGCACTGCAAGTTAAGCATTCAAGTAGTTGAGCTTTAGCAATCTTAGCACATGAAGTGTCAGCTAACGGGAAGTGTCAGTTGATGGTAGTAGTACAGGCGAAAGTCATGATAATATAAAGTTACTGTCGAACCTTCCACGAAGTTATTGACGGTAGTTAATGTCTATTTACAGGACCCGTGTTTCACGTGAATTTTCCAACTCAGGTTTGAATGTTAGTGGCTGTTTCGCCAAAGAAGCATGGGGAAAGATCCCCACAAAAACGCCCTCTAAGTTATGTTGTTAAAGACGAGGTACAGAACCACATATTCCTTGTCTGCATGTATTTTAAATAATCACAGGTTTATTAATTCACAAATTGCATAACACCCTTTTAGTACTGCCACTTGCCCTCTGGTTGTCTGTCGATAAACTTATTTGTATTTATCATTATTGGACTCCTAGATGTATGAATTCCACTTTAGGCCACTTGTCAAACAAAAGTGAAAACAATTTTTATCGGTGAGCTGAAAAAATCCGGTAAGATTGAACTTTCTGTGGTCTTCTGTGGTGTTTTATCGATAGTATTAGACAAGACAGGATTCATTAAACTTACATAAACAGACAATGTTGTGGTGGCGGACATGATGGAATGAGTACTGTCACCCACTTTACTAAGCCGATGACATGGAAATGAGTCTTGTCTACTTAGTTGCCTAGCAACCATCAGTCTTTCAGCATCCTTTGCCTCAATCTGACGACCTGCCTCTGTTTCTGGGTCAGTTAAGCACGCCATAATGTCTGTACTGCCTTTACATAGAGACAGTTCTTTATAGGGTCCTCTGTTAACCACCTTGCCCTTAGAACAAGATAAAGGGAGACAACAGGTGTTTTCAGTGATTATACTATGCTGCAGTTAGTGACAAAGCAGTGTTCAGTAGATCAATAATAAGCCCTTTTACCTGATCCAAGACCATCAAATCATCGGCTTCTCCAATATGCTGGAGCTGGTGCGTTACTAAGATACGAGGCTTGCTCGCCAGATATCCGCAAATACATCTTTTAAGAACAAAGGGAATATGATATGTCAGAGTGAGAAGTTAAATAAAAGAACAATCTGATCAAAATAAAAAATGACATGAAACGTCTTTGGACAAGGCAAATTCCAAAACTACTGTATGATCGATCAAAAAAAAGTGTACTGGTTATGCTGGGTCCCCGCACGCTTCTGTGTGATATTTCGCACGAGCTGTCTCCTTCACTTCACCGTGCCAGTACAATGAAAGTTATGAAAGTTATTTATTGAATTCTTTGAGCACATTGGCAAGTTGAATGCAGTATTAATATAAATTTAGTATTCTTACTTTTCAAACAGGTGTCGTCCCACATTTGCATCCACAGCACTCAATGGATCATCCATCAAGTAAATATCAGCATCTGCATACACTGCCCTGAAACAAACCAAGTCTGCTAACTAAAATCTAAATGGTTTTGTTGCAACCTTTCTCTGACTGAAAGAAAATAAAGAAGAAAAACGTCTGAAGTACAATTATGCAGTGCAACTTAATGTATGCCTTCGACAGGCATTTGAGGTCATGCTAAGCTTTATCCGCTTAAATAAATTCAGATGATTTCTTAAGGTTTGTCAAGTATATCTCTGTAAACAAGATGGCGATTTCAAGTCAGAAAGTGGGAAACTGGATTCAGGAATTGTAGCAATTTAGTATATGGAATAAGACTACGTGCTGTCCAATTTGGAAACAGCTGATGAGAAAAATTCCGAGGACTGGCTGACGAGAGAAAAGGCCGGGTTCATTTGGCAGTCAGAGAAATTTTTTTTTAACTCAATCAATTCCAAACTGGCCAGGATGTAGTTGGATTACCTGTTAATTATACCGTGCATGGAACTGTCCAAATTACTTGTTGATCTGAACAGTTTGCAAATTGCTCGTGCAGGCATGAGATGTTCTGCTGACAATTACGTAATTATGCATTTTACAATTTGCTTTGATCAGCAGGGCCTGGTAGAATAAGCTAACCCACGATTAGTGTGAAGTTTGATTTCAGTTTTATTACTTTTCAACCTTAATTTCTGCCTGGACTTTTTCCTTTAGCTTTGACCTTGACTAATCTTTAACTCCGCAAAACACATGCATTAAAAAAACTTCTCAATACACGACAAATTCAAACTTCGAGGAACCTTAATGCTATTCTCCCCATGTTCTTCGACCCTGAATAGAGTTCCTAATTACTATTACTATAATCCTAGATGGAAGCATTACTTGGCTTTTGAACAACCCGTCCCAGGGCTATATCTCCTATTATTAACCATACCTTGCCAAGTTGACTCTTGCCCTTTGACCTCCACTTAAGGACACACCTCGTTCACCCACTAAGGTCATGTCGCCCTCTGGGAGTAATTCAATATCCTATTAAAAGAATATTAGTGAGTTAATGGTTTGAACCCATGAAAATCAGTAGTTTGTATTATGTGATCGTGCGGGTGAGGGGAATTCTGAAAAGAGCTATTGTTGGTGACTAACAGCAGTTCGTTTCAGAACTCCCCTCACCCGAACGAGCACATAATACGAACTATATATACCAAAAGAATATCAAGAGCTAGTGTCTTCCCCAGTTAATAGCTGATACCATCCTCAAGAATTGAAGCTGGTGCTCTCGAGAGCAAAGTTGCAAATTTGCTATCAACTTTTTGAATTCTTACGAGTCCTCGAAGGATCAGAATCTCTCTCAGTACCAACAAAGCATTGACATTCTTCCACAAACCGCACTGTTATTCACATTCAGAATTAATTTAATGTTAAGTTTAAAAATCCTGGCTGATCTTTTCAAACCAATATTTTAGTTAATGTTCAGTAAAAAAATATTACTTGGAATATTCTGTAAAAATCAACCGTAACAACGATAGAAATACAATGTCAAATCTAGACACCTTATCCAAAGCACAGGCCTTGATCACTTCACTGAACTTGTCCTCTTCATCGTCCTGTCCAAACAGAATGTTCTGGCGTAGTGTTCCATTATAAATCCAGGCCTGTTGTGAGGCATAGGCAATTTTGCCTTTCACTGTTATGGTGCCATCAGACAATGGCAGCTCACCAAGTATTGCCATCAAGAGAGAAGACTAAAGGACAATAATTAACAGTAAGACTGTGAGTCAATTAGCTGATAGTTGCATGCAGTAACGGGTGAGTTAACAATGGAAGTCAGAAGAAATCAACAGTGAGCAGACTTATTGTTGTCAACTTCTGGCTTAACCCAGCGGCCAATGGTTATGTACCTTGGCAGGCGATATGTTTCATGGTTTTCATGGATAGTTTAACTATAACTGTTCTCGACATTAATATATTCACCACTAAGAATGTATACTAAAAGAAAAGTACTTGATTTACTTTAATCTTTGAAAAAAGAGAATTATTCATCAACAACTTCTTGACAGTTTTGAATGTTTTAAAAGTCAAAATGTATGCAATCTGATTCATCCTTGTTTGGTAACTATAGTACCAATACAGCATGTGGAATGTATTATATTTACATTCAATAATAACTAGTAACAGAAATCACTCGACAAACCTTCCCAGATCCAACAGTACCGATCACACCCAGCAGTTCACCCTAAAGACAAATGCAAATAATATTCTCAAACTCATTAATAATTCATCAAGTTTAGACAAAGGAAGTCATGAGGGTGTTTGGATATCTGATCTT
Source organism: Orbicella faveolata (assembly GCF_042242905.1). NCBI lineage: Eukaryota > Metazoa > Cnidaria > Anthozoa > Scleractinia > Merulinidae > Orbicella > Orbicella faveolata. The sequence continues at coordinate 23,186,051 of NW_028301552.1, forward strand.
AATTAACATAGATTTTTACGATTTTATTTCTCCGTCTTCTCCTTAGTTTTAGTTTCAATTGAGAAGATATATCAAACACTCAAGGCAGTGTTTGACCTCATTTCCAAACACCTCGAAGTTCGTCAAAAATACCCAGCTGCACGTCGTATTTTCAACTCTTTTCTTGGTGTTTGGAAATGTGGTCAAACACGGTCTTTCGTGTTTGATATATAAATTTACTTACACAATGAATAGGGTTTGTATTGACTGTAAGTAAAGCCTTAGCTGACGACTAAAAGAACACATGAGCATTTCAAAATATAATGGAACATTTGCTGATTCAGATTCTGCCACAACTGATCACAGATAAACCACTTACACTCGACACTTTGAAAGTCAGGTTGTCCAGAGTTGGGAATGCCAAGTTCTGAAAATTTAAAGAAATCACATAAAATAATTATTGAAGCTGTTCCATTCTTGGACTATCAGAACAATAAAGGCATTCAAATCTCTGACTTCCAGGGCGCATTAATGTTTAAAAGTTTTCAACAACCAGTAATATTCTTGCTGGAAAAAGAAACTGTCTAAGAGGCAGAAAAAAAACTGTCACACTATTAAAAAGTAATCAATACAATGGTCAGTCCTGTGACACTGACTTTATACCAACAAAGTTTATAAATCAGGATCAAGATGCTGCCATAATGTAATTATTTTAGGAGAGTTACAGAGTTTAGATAGTGCTTAGCTGTATAGCTGCAAAAGTGTCTTATTTCTTGCATTTTATGAGACAACTGAACATGCATGCATATATCAGCAATTCAAGCTATTCCTCCCACCGCAAGGGTCAATCAAGCTACAAGTATGCTTGGTTTATAACACTTGTGTCTTAGTTGATCCGTACATTATCATAAAGAAATACTGAAATAATGCACCTGGTTCCAAAAAGCTGTGATATTTTTGGCCTCGACATAGCAGTCTTCAGGTTTAGGTCTCAGTTTTGAGGTTACAAGACCTTCTGAATGCATCTCATCCAACAAAAGAATATCCTGAAAATGACAAATTATTCAATGCTTACTTTATATGGTCATTATAGACCACTTTCATAAATGGCGGCCAATTATAAATTCTTTTGTAAGTATTAAAATTAGCCTTACTAACCTCATTTTGAAGTTGGTAATTCGAAAGAATTTTATTCTGAAATGAGGTTAGTAAGGCTAATTTAAATGCATACAACAGAATTTTAAACCGGTAGCCATTTATGAAAAGGGTCTATGGTATTTCAAAGGTGGCTGTCAATTTTATATCCAAGGTATTGGTATAGCTGGGATGTTTTTGGATATTGTTTTGGCTACTCCTCTATGTTTCAATACAGTTCATTATTTCTCGTACCATTAAGGATGGTACCTACTTTTGTTAGCGTGCACACGTTCTGCGCATCACACAAGGCATAGTTTGCACAATGAACATGAGCTTGTGTTGAAATTGATGTAATCAACTACACTACCAAGTGCCTGACTAAAATGAAAGCAAATTTTCTCACTGTAACCAAATCAAGTTTAATGAACCTGAACTAAAACCAGGAACACCAGGATACCAGCATATTGCTAACCACTAAAATAATGTTAATGGCTTACAGCTGAAAAACTAGCCGTTATCCATAGAAATTTATACTGAAATCCAACATGAACCTGCAGATGGCATAAAGTATGAAATGAAGTCTCTGTCATGATTTATTAAAAAAAACAATGAAGGAATTTAACAATGGTTAAATTTGTAATATGTGGAATATCTTCAGAGACTATTAATCAACTCTATCAATTGACAGACATTTCAACGCTTTGTTTAACCTAAAATCGTAACATTATGGACACATAAACATACAATTACCTCCATCACTAACCTCCATGCGTTTTATTGACACTCTGCATTCATTCATCAGTGTCAGAGCTACTGGAAAATGCAAGGCCATGACAATTCGAATCATGTTAAACAGCGAGATGCAAGTGAAAACGGTTTGTGCCTTTAAAATTTCACCAGTTAACACGTATGTCATGAAGGTGACAAAACTAATAAGTGCTGATGAGCTAAAGAAAAATGACATGAAGGTTCCTTGAACAAAGTTCAGCTTCAGAAACCAGTCAAGTTCATCTCTGTTGACAGAAGAAATATAAAACAATTATTAATATTACAATCTGCATGTGTACTGAGAGTGGCATGATATTGTTTAAAGTGCATTGTAACAATATTACAGACACTGACTCATTAAACCATTTGGTATTACTGTTTTTTTTTTTATAACAAAATACAGCTCAAAATTTCTATTATTGCTGATACAGCTCCTGAATGATTGTTCAATGCACACCAGTGGTTGGAATCATATGAGTCGTAAAATAAGGCCACAATTTGTCTGGTTGGTTTAAGTGGTGAATGCGTTACCATTCCATCAGATAAATAAAATGAAGTAGGGCTTAGTGATGCAGCATCTCATTACAGACACTTAAAAAACAAGGAATATTCTTTGGATCCTGACCAGTGCAGTTGCTTGTAGTTCATGTAGCACATTTCTAGAATGAGAACTGAATAACTGTTTTTTCTGTCTTTCACATGCTATGCTTATTTTGCCTTTTGGCAAGTAATGTAACTTGCAATGAAAAATTTGTGTGTACTGTACTGTTTAAAGTACATTCTTAAAAGAATGAGGAATGTTCATGTCAAGTTTTCTTTCTTTGAATGTTATGCAGTTTTGACCAGTGTGGTTATTAGTAGTGGACATAAAGAATGAGCAATAACTATGATATAGTTACCTGAGTCCACTCTCATTGAATTTGTCAATAATGAAATGCACTTAAGCCGGTAGCAAAATCCGTACAACCCACTCAAGTTTTAACTTGTTTGAATTAAAACTTAGTCCCTCACTTAACAAGAAAAGTCACACATAGAATTGCCACCAGTCTTACTTCCGTATTTGTCTTATCCACTTTGAGAATGAATCTTCCCATGTGTACATCTTAAGGACACGCATGCCAGCGATGACTTCATTCATAACCTTCACCCGTTCATCCATCCACCGTATTGCCTTTGTTCTATGAGAATTAAGGAAATACAATACTTTTTCACTATCACAGGCAGCATGGTACAACCAGGCAAAGAAGGGTTTTAAAATCTATTGTGGGTTACAATAAAGGGAAAGGGATTTCATTCTACTAATTTTTGTTGTAGAGGAATTCACGCTGCACACAATGAACTAAATGAACTACATGCACATTTGCTTTTCAACTTATTGAGAGTGGCTTAACCAAAGTCAAGATGGGCTGGCTCGGGGAGATAGCGTGGGCCTTTCCCTCCTCAAAAAAGGTGGGGTTGGGAAAGGGGAAAAAAAACAGAGGCCCTCTCCCCCCTAGCATCTACCTCATCCCCTAGATCTACACTCCCTTGTTACAACCATGGTATAGCAGTTCTTTTACATGTGATGGGAATTTAGGTCTAAGTAACAAAATGGGTGATGATGCAAGGGGGATCCAGTTAATGCTGTAACCATGGTCAAGTTCTACCTCAGCTCACCTTAACCACGGCAGCATAGCTCTTGTTTAGTCTCAAGAAGGTTCAGTATTGGCAGGGAGTTAACAAGGACTGGTATAAGAGAACACAAGAGTTCCAGGCCAAATGATACTGACTTAATTGAACTTACCTAAACCCAAAGAGCATGTGACCCATTTTAAGCTGCATGGGGGCCAGAAGCACAATTAATCCCATTCCAGCAACTGCTGAGGGACCAATTTGTAACCACAACAATAGTAACACAATGGCAGATATAACAGGGCCAATGACCAGGTAGTGCAGAAGAGTTGTACTCTAAAACAGATCAACAAATGTGTTACAAAATTATAACTAAAATTGAAAGAAGCATGCAGATTAGGGTACACCAAGTGGACAGAAAGAAGCACTGTGAGAGTAAAGTGTTTCACCTAAGAACATATCACAGTGATCACAGCAAGGACTCAGATCTGGATTACTCCACCCAGAGTCCAGTCCACCACTCACTGAATACTCATGAATAATGTCTGTACATAATTGTGGTGGTCATGCATTTAGCTTTGAGATAGGAAGCTTCATGTATAAAACAAATAATAAGTTGTTAGGAAATAAACACACAACATATAACTATATATTTACATATTTTAACTACCGGCAGTGGGTGAGGGGGAAGAGTGGTTTTGAGTGGCATCAGCAGTGGCGAACATTTGGATATTTTAAAAGTGTGAGAAAGGAGTTGAACTCAGGACTATCAAGATTAATTATGTCATCTAGTGGCAGGGTGGCGGGCCTGGAATCTCTGGATTATGAAACCACTCAGTCATGATTTCTCCACATAGGGAAAAAAATGATACACAGAAGTCTTGATAGCACAAACGTAATTAATGCCAAAAAAAAATCAAGTAAGAGATGACTGCATAGTAACTAATATCTATCAATAGAAAAAGGAACTTAAAAGTTCTACTTACCCAGTCAAACTTCTGAGTATCACTAGAAACCAAGTTTACAATGTTACCAGTAGTTGTACCCTGGAGGGCGGCAGTGCTTAGTTTTAGAGCCTAAAAAATAACCAGACAAATAATGATATCCTTATGCTTCACGCTATATCTACATAATATTGAATGGCTTTGATGAACCACACAATGTTGTTGAAGTTCATTGTTTGATGAAGACAATACATGTTTCAGATGAGACATCATCCATCATCAGTTGCACAGTGAGAATGGCTTCCTTGATTTTCAATTGGAAGCTTGTGGAAACTGAGTTGAGAACTTTGAAACAATCTTCTGAACAAAGGGAGTGACAATTTTCAGAACTTCTCAGGTGTTTAAGGACGTGGGGATGTTTGTCAGTGGAGAGATGTTCGCGGATGTGAGTGGCGAAGTGTCTGTTGGTTTCACCAACATAACAGGCACTATGTTATGTTGGTATCTTACTTTGTGCTGCTACGAAGCCCTGATAATATTGAATACTGTGAAAGGTGCACTAGCTGACCAACTGTTACAACTTTTGTTAACCTTTAGAGTAAGTGCATTATTTGGCTTTAAGCCTGATTTTATTCTAACAATAGATACCAGCAAACTCATTGAAGAATAATGACTAAAATGATGTAACGATATGACAAAGCAATAGTTTTAGTTGCTCCATGCTACAGATACTGAATTTAAGCATAGGCACTTAAGTCAATGTCAGTATATGCAAGCCCCTCTAATTATCAGCCAAAACAAAAGACAAACTGACAGACATACCAATAGAATGCTGAGGATTACAGAACAGGTATAAACAGATAATCTGATGGTTGGTTGATTGATTTAATATATCATTGAACATGAAAGACAGTGTTTCACCACACTTTTCAAATTCATTAATAATTCATCAAGCCAAAACAAAGGAAATCGTAACCTCGAGGGTGTTTGGATATCTGATCCTAAGTGAAGCCTTGGAGATGACTGGCTCATAGCTTATCCCAGTTTCTGTAGCATGAAGCGACTAGGAGTTTTTCTACTCCCCCTGGATGGGATGCTAGTCCATTGCAGGTCACTCCCCTGCAATCTGTTAGGTTTCCTCAACAATTTGCTGGTACCCATTTATACTCCCGGGTGGAGAGAGGCACTGTGAGAGTCAAGTGTCTTGCCCAAGAACACAACATAGTGTCCCTGGCCAGGGCTTGAATCCGGACCGCTCGATCTGGAGACGAGCACACTAACCATGAGGCCAACACGTCTCCACTAATCTTAATTAGTATAAATTTTACAACAATATTTCATTTCTTTGTTTTCACAGGAGTTTTGAAAGGTGTGAGGGAAAACAAAGCACACACGCAATGTCTTCTGGGTAGCGATTGTGCAATTTAGCCATTTTTCGACATAGGAGCAAGGTGAAAGCCCCGTTCGCATTTTATGACTGGGTTCGCCTACGGCAACCCAGTAACTATAGTTTCGGTATTTTGGTAAATTTCCATGCGGTATTGCAGCTTTCTACATTTTTTACATGGTTTTGCGGTTTTCGGACCCCCCTTACACCCCCCTCTACCAGCTGATGCCAGGACAGAGCCAGAGCATGTGGGTGGGGTGGGTGCAAAAGAGTGGCTTTTCCAGCTAAAAACTGGCCATTTCCTTTTCAGGAAAGCCTAGTAGGGTGCAATGTGTACATTTAGTCAGCTACATGCAAGCAAGGTGGGTGTGCAGGCTCTGCAGTGACAGGTTGACTGGCATAATTTGATAAAAAAAGCATGTGTACTTCCTGTAGAAGTTGCAGGCTTGTTTTGAGATTGACACTGTTTTCATAAATCCAGAAATACTGTATAAAAGAAATCCTACCATTTAGGTACCTTTTTATACACAAGGCCTGTACATGCCACCCTTATTCTCATGCCATAAACTTGTGACATAAAGGTGTATGGTGCATTGAACAAACTTGAGATAACAGCACATAAACTGAGCCCAAAGGCATAAAGGTAGGCGTCTCTTATTGAAATGGGAGAATCCTCCACAAAATAGAGCACCAGTTGGCCCAGGAAGATAGGTTGAACCAATCGTAGGAGGTCCTGCAATTACAATAATTATTATTAATAATACATTGTTTAATATAATAATTCAACTGAAAGATCATTTTGGTACATGACAATAATTTTACAGACTGAGTTGAAGACTGATAGATAAATGAAGTGAACAAGCTGGAGCTACTAAATATATGAAAAATTCTCCCATGTCTTTGCATGCATGAAATAAGTAGCCAGTCTCACCATTGCAATTATTATGATTGTCAGTGGTGATTCAAAGTACTGTACATGCACATTTATATATCCACATAGTTTTGCTAAATATTACTGAACTCTCAATATGAGTGAGTCAAAATTTCAGCTTACATGAATAAGTGCCACCAGTCCTAACATTGAGTACCCTAAACCAAAGGACCTGATTATAGCCCTTAAAAAACTGGGATCTTTGCCAAGCTGTCCTGACCTGTACACTTCTTTTTCCCATTCTCTAAAAACAACAATGGAAATAAATACCGGTATAAATAAAAGGGTCAGTTATTTGTAACATACTTTACATGTAACTGAAGACTGAAACAGCTGAAATAGTTCAGTTATTAAATAGCCAGAATTAATTAGACCACCTGGAAATTTAGCATCTAGTTCATGGTCACAACACTTTTAAGTGAATATCAAACTTTTTTTAACCATTCCAGTTTTAAAATTATAGTACTGGAACATGGCTCAACAGAATTGCAGAAGACTTGCCACCTTTCATATCACATGCTTAGGAAAATTATGAAAGTGTTCTGGCCTAAAAAGGATTCCAATAAGAGGTTCGTACATGACACTAAACAGGAACGATTGGAAAATGTTGATAATGGACATGGGCTCATAATTCCTTGCCAAGAGAACAGATCCTGCAGCTGTCATAAGAGTTAACCACTGACATGACCGAGGTGGCTGCCAGGGACAATATGGAGATCGATGATGTTAAGTGAACTGCTGCCGGAAATTGGTGTTAGATGGGAGAAGATGGTGAGATAGGTGTTAGACAGTCTGGTCTGGTGCAATCTTGTTTAGACCTTCCACTGTATATACCGTACTTAAACACAAGGATGTGTGCATGTGTATTAACACATGTTCGTACTTAAAATAAACTCTTATTTACTGCAACATTGTATGAATAAACAGCAAGATCTACTTACTGTATCAGGTAAATGTTTCCCTCAAAAAGTAAACTATGGTCAGTGGTCTTAAGGACAGTACCCACTAAACATGAGAGTTTTTGCCCCAGGTTAGGACCATGGGGAAAAAGTAGATCTTTTCAAGGGCTATTGGAATCCACAAGCCTGCATTTTTTCGAGATAATTAACCTTGAATCTCAACAAAAATGCTGACATCAGCATTTCTCTGAAAAAAAGAAGGAAAGGATATTTCTCCACAGATTTCCTTAGAATTCACCTTAACAAACAGAAAAGCAAACATGTTTATAAAGATCTTAAAACTGCATGGTAAATGGTAACATAAAAAACATTTTTGGTAAGTTTTTAATAACAAAATGGTTGCAACAACGCTTTTAGCGTCTCTGACAGCCTTCCTCTCGTTCAGCTAAAATACAGTCTAAATGTCTTTTTCTCACAACCAGAAACTGATGACGTGTTGAATAGGTTTGTCACTTCCATTTCATAACATAAATATAGGGGTAAGGGAAGGTATGTTTTTTATTGGGGGGGGGGGGGGGGTGGGTCAGGGTATTTTAGAAATTTTTTGGGAAAAAAGTTGTGGCCCTCCCACTTCCCAGAATGGATTAATGCATGACCCTTCACAAATACCTACACAAAAACATCTGACCCTCCCCCCACCTCCTCCAAGACAAAAATGACTGGAAGTGAAAATAACTAACCGGAAGTGTTACTCACATAACTGTACATGTGTCTGCGCACAAAGCAGTTAATTGCGTGGTGTGTGATTGCATGGTGAAAACTTGAAAATGGGCAAGCATGTGCGAGGAATAGAAAGAGGGAAATGCGCTTGTGGTGAATGTGAGGATTTCATGAGGTCAGATGGAGCAACTTGCTCAGATTAAGCGATTGTTTGAGGAAAGTGAATTAGTCAGTGGCGACAGTGAGGTGTATTAGAAAGTTTTCAGATAAATACATTGTCCCCGAAAAACTTGTGGCAGAGTGTGTTGAGCACCTTGCCCAGATAAAAATGCGCAAGGAAAAGAGGAAAGAGGAGACTGAAGGGGAGCAAATGAAACGGCTGAATCGGGAGTACAATGATGTTGACTGGGTTGGACTGTACAACTCCGATAAGCTGTCGTCCTTGTGGGTGGACGAGCTATCCCTGTACTTTTCCCATCACAAGATCACCTTCAAAGGGAAGAAAGCTGAAAAGTCGCAATGATCAAAGTGCACATAGGCAGCTTGCTGTATGATTCAATGGAGTGTCAACAACCTCGGCAGCCCCCGCTAAGAAATGTGCAGCAACAAGTGACCTTATCACTTTCCGAGGTTGAAACTGACTCGCAAAGTGATGTAGTAGATCAAGTTGTTGGTTCAAGCCCGAGTAGCTTAAATAAATAACGAATCGTCACCAGAGACTGGTTTTACGCCAGAACCCTGCGCGGAAACATTACCGCCCTCAAAATACGGATGAAAGCGGGCATGGGTCGAGAGCGACAACTACAGTATGTATCTTAGTTGGTACAAGATAATTATTTGATGTAATATTTCGACACTTGTAAATAATTTAGATTAATCTTGACTGGTAGCTTTGCTTGTATATACAAAATTTAGGTTTCTATACACTTCGCGTGTTTGTTAACAAATAAGAGTCAACTAAGCAACATGGAATAATTTTTTCTTCGCCAAAAAAAACTGACCCTCCCCCGGTTGCGAATAAAACAGGTTTGACCCTCCCCAATTTGTAAAAAAATTTACTAATGACCCTCCCCTCCGAAGCCCTGGCCCACCGCCCCCATTTAAAAACATAACTTCCCTAACCACGCACTTTTTAGTTATCAATCTCTTAAGAAAACTTTTACAGTGCTTGTTACATTTTTTCCTGTCACCTCCCCAGTAAGTAAAACATTTGCATATCTTGCAGTTGTTTTGTGCGCGCACTACATCATCTGCAGGTACATGTTTACAGTTGGATTTCAGTATAATTTTTGACAGATAACAGGTAGTTTTTCAGCTCAAAGACGTTAACAGTTGGTGGTTAGGGATATGCTACTATTCTGGTATTCCTGGTTTAAGAACAGGTTCATTAAACTTGATTTGGTCGCAGCAGGAAAATTTTGCTTCCATTTTAGTTGTGTACTTGGTAGCGTAGTTGATTGCGTCAATGTCAACCCCAGTGCAGGCGTGGTGCTTAAACGTGCCTTGCGTGATGCGCAGAACGTGTGCGCACTAACAAAATTAGGCACTGTCCTTAGCTTAAACAAGGTTTGTATGTGCATTTGGGCATATAAATTTAAGTGTATATGAAAAGACTGTGGGCTATTTAGAGCCTAGTTATCACCAACACAAAGTTATCATTTATCATGATAAGAACATTTTAAAACCTCTCTAGTTGTTCTGTCACTGTGTCAGTTTGATCTCTTTCCAGCAGTCCATAAAGATCCTCAGCTTGTAGGGGTCGCTTTGCTCCAGTAGAAAGCAGTCTGTTTAACCACCTTACAAGCAAAACCAAACAATTTTATGTTGCTGAAATCAAAACATGTAACTTAAAAACTAAGACAAAACAGATTATAATTAAATAGCTAGTACACCTAGAAGTATTCTTGTGGCTAGGGCAGAAGCCTTAAGTTACTATATTGGCTTTCCTAGGGGGTTGCCCAGGGGAAGGAATGTCAATTGAGCAATATAGAAGCTCCACTCACAAGTTCAACCTAAAGCTTAAGTTATGATAGGGGGAGGGGGATACTACATATTCGCCTTCTACCACCTTCTTCCTTGTCTCACTTAATTTGATTTGACGCTCAAAATCACATACAACTATTAAGGTAAGTTCTACTAATCTACACCCCTAACGATACATTCTTACCATAGTGTAATATATTTAGAGACAAATGAGGCTTGAGCCATGGGTGATGGCAAGATTCCAGGATCACTTTCTTGTCTGTCCCCATCTCCTAACATAGGCTCTTCCTGTTCATCTCCTTTCCTTAATCCAGCTGCGTAGATGTCATCAACATCTGCAATGCTTCCTGCTGCTGTCATTTTCTCACTCATCATTTCAGAATCTTCCATTTTGCATTCCAGTTTCAATCTAAGTCCACTAGTAATAATCAATATAATTATGCTTTAATCTTATTTATCTCATTTAATGAGTAAATATTCATTGCAATGTTATTAATCTTGATTAAATGCCTGAAAACCTCCAACTGAATAACAGTAACCGTACAGTAATATACCCTGCCAACCAGTTTACAATGCTGTTCAGACAATAATATTATAAAAAAGAGTTAGTAATAAACAATGAAAGAAACTGATTGCATACGGTGGCTGGCAACAGTTTCCAGCAGTTGTACTTTGACAAATCAACACTTGTACTCTTTATCGATTGATATATTTATTATATTGGTATCAGACAAATTCCCATTATCATTGGTGAACAAGTTGTGGTCAACTTCATGTCATAAAAAGTTACAATAGTAACATTACAATCTGTTAAAACATCCTTGCTCTGATACTTACCTACAGAATGTTTTTAAACTTTGCAAAAAGTTGTAACTTAACAAGTTTATCATGATTCTATAATAAAAAAAATGAAGTTATTTTTTAATTACAAGCACTTAGAACTAAACTTAAGGAAGTTTTTAACGAGTTGTATCAATGCCATGGTAAACTATTATGCCATGAAGTTGACCACAACTTGTTCACCAATGCAAACAATTAAATGAAAGATCATATATTTGAACTGCGGAGAAAGATATGGAGACATAATTGATCATCGCAGTTATACACACAGCTTAAGCAGTTGTGAAGTTAAGGCCTGAACAGGATTGTTAACCTGTTAAAACATCCTGTTTAATTTTTTTCAGGCCTTAATTTCACATCTGCTTAAGTTGTGTGTATAACTGCGATGATCAATCATGTCTTCATATTGTTCACCAATGATTGCGTATTTGTGTGATGCCAGTATTGTAAGATTGCTAGATAAAGTGTTTGAGTCCTGGTTGGGGACATTGTCTTGTGTTCTTGGTCAAGACACTTTTCTCTCACAGTGCCTCTCTCAACTCAGGTGTATAAATGAGTACCGGTGATTTTAATGTTGGGGGGTAACCCTGCAGCGGACGAGCATCCCATCTAGGGGGGAGTAGAAATACTCCTAGTCACTTCATTCTACTGAAACCGGAAACAAGTGCCAGCCTGATGGGCCACTTGGCTTGTTTGCAGACTTTTCTTTACTTGATAAAGAGTGGTAGTATTGACCAGTCAAAGTATACCTGCTGGAAAGCACTTCAAACTATTTCAAGCCACCTTATGTTTATAGGTGGTTAACAAACATTCCCGAGAGATTTAATCACAAAGAGAGGGTCTAAAATAGGCCATTCCGTCTACTTCAGACACGTCATCCCCACCATACCTTGTTCCAAAGCATTTCAATTATGATAAGACATTGTCTTTAACTGAAAACCAAGCCTTCCCAAGGTAACATATTACAACAGACTTTTACAGTTGCCTGGGTCACTGTTTAAGCTAAAAAACACTAAACCTGGGTCACTGTTTAAGCCAAAAAACATTAATTTCACTTATAAGTTAATTTGTAAATGGAATGGAAAACGTGTTGACAGGCCTAGGTAACTCCTCCAGTTCGCAGATGGATTGGTTTTGAAAGCTTTGAAGGTTAGCTTTTACCAGGACGTCTTTTCAGGATTTCCCCTTGTGATATGAGATGAAGAGGGGGAGGGGGAGGGGCTCTTTGAAGATTTCTCTTAGTTTTGGTTGATTCTGTATAAGGTGCCATTTCCTCATGAAAGTGTCCTTTAGGTTAGGCAACGCCGGGTGGTATTGCATTACAAAGGGCAGTATTTTCTTTTACTGAGTTTTGTTTTTCTGTGATAGTGACACTTTTCTATCAGAGAATTTAAAGACGAATTCCAGTCCGTACTGCACAGTCTCAGGATCCTAATGTTTATAAACACGATAATATTGGAATGTGAATCGATGTTATTTGTTACAAACCATACCTTATCTTGAGGTCTTTCAAATTCTTTTTCCAACAGCTTCATTGATTTTTACAGCTGCGCAATTGTTTCATCAAGTGATACGAGAAAGAACGAAGCATGAAGCTTCGCATCATAATGGCGGTTGGCATAAGACTTTGATTTAATTCATGTAAGTAGCACTCGCGAAATGTTTACATTTTGCAATGTCTTACATGAAACGAAACAAAATTCGTAAACAAACTCTTGAGAGTACGCAGTACAGACTGGAAATCACCTTTAACCTCTGAAAAGTGTTTTTCTACAATAATATTCTAGCTGGGTAATCTCTATTCTGAAAGCCTCTTTTCAAATTTCTCATGTTTTCCTCAATTTAATGTAGTTTCTGTTTCTAAGATTTCATTCATGAATTTGAATTTCAATAGACCTTTTCACAGTTTGGGGGGCAAAAATGGCAAATTATAGAAAATGTATGGGGAAAATGGAGAATCTATTGTCTAACAACTCAAGGTTTTAAGTATCTATGAATTAAAAACTAAAGATACTAGGTAAGAGAATTGACTGATGTGTTTGAAGGAATTAGCCTTGCTAGAAAAGCCAATTGAGGTTTTCATTTTCCCATACATTTGTGTGAAAAATTAAAAGTGCAATTCCTCACCTCACAGGGAATCTATGTTCTTCAAATTTTACCAAAAAAGCCTTCTGCTGGGTATCTGTTTCTTGTAATTCATAAAATACTAAGAAAGTCAATCACACTCCACCTATTGGGCATCAAACTTTTACCTTTTCCCATACATTTACTCTAATTTTTTCTGTGTTTGCCCCCCCAAGTATAGTGTCAGAAACTGTGAAAAGGTCTATTTTGAGCATCTTTCATCCCATTTTTTACACGAAAAAAAATCAATAATTCCCTAGTCCCAATATTACTATTCTCGGTTTTCATGTGACGTAGTCATATTCCAAAATTAAAAATTACCTTTACATCTGAGGTTTTAGTTTCATCAGATATAAGACGTTTTAGCTCTACAGGGTTGTTTGTTTTGTAATAGAGCACGTTTCAATACCCAAGCTTTTGCATTGGTTGACACTAAAATGGCGGCCCAAGAAGGCTGTCATGTAGGTTAAAAGATGAGTTAATGCTTAAGGTTTTGCTAACTGAACAGTTCACGATTGCACTAGAAGAGGTATTTATTTCAATATGTGTTGGAACTCTAGAGTAACAATCTTTCATTTCAATAGCAAAGCTCAATGACAGATGTTTCTGTTACTTTACGGCCGCCATGTTGGTGCCCCTCTGAGGGGCCACAACATGGCATCTCCATACAAAGCTTTATAAACTTGGGTGAAACACTTCTCCAAATAACGCGTGAATGAAAAACAGCAGAGACCTAATTCTTGGTGGGGTTGTTTATACATCAATCACATCCTGGATTCTTGATTTTATTTATTGAGGGGTTCTGATTTTTAGTTTTGATCACATGACCAGTAAAAACTGAGATATAAACAACTTCCCACTTCCCACCCATGCTTGCAATCCCGCATCCCACTCTCAAATTTCCTCCACTCCCAAATCCCGGCGGTCAAAAAAGCCTCATCCCGCATCCCACGGAGCACCTTCAGAATACCCGGCCGCTTTACTTACATGTGCCGGTGTGCTTTGAAGAACGAGGTATATAACAATAGTTGCTATTCTTATTCAATGAGATGCTAATTCTTTTGTTGATGATCATCCAACATGGCGGCGATAACGTCTATATGAAGCTTGCAACAGGCTTGGGCCAACATGATAGTTAAATTTGAATGCTTTTCATAAAATTCTACTAAAATTATGCAAATTTGACGCGCTCAATCTAACAACAAGCCGTGAACGGCATCCACAAGTTGCTAGCGTGACGAGCAACGTTCTCCCCGCGGAAGTTGGTCACGAAATTATAAAACTAATGTGGCTTCCACAATTTTTCATTAAAAATTATTACAATTTAAGTTTCCAACTGTTTCAAAATTCCCCAAGATCTATTTGCCCAACAAAACCAAGTGATTTGCTATCCTCACCTTCTCAGCCTTCTCGAGTGATGTTTCAGTCCCGGACCAAAGCCAGATTACAACGGCAAAAGCAACCAAGGAATATACCTTACTTGCAATGAAGGTTTAAAAAGTAACTCTGCAAAGCTCTGCCCCTCATTCAAGCTGTCTCCCACTTCCAAAGCCCATCAAATCCAAACCGTCGGCTGTATCTTTCCCCTCCGCTGTGCATGTGGCGCGGAGCGCGAGGCAACAGGTCCGCAATGCGTACAGGTCATTTGTTGTAACCCGAGAAACACTTTATTGCTTATCGTGGATAGAGGAAGACTGGCTATCCATGCTTTTATTGACTCAAGGGTTGCGTGCACAATCTGCTAATGCGTATTTACAGGATTGCTTAGGATGTTAACACTTTTTTTCAAATACTGATAAAAGGCCAGGTATTATGAGCTCTTTCCTTGAGCACTCTCTTATCAACCAAACTATCCACGAACATAAACACAGTTTTCCTTTTTTATGAGTTGGGAAAATGTTCATTGCAGCCTAACTAGAACCAGTGGGGTAGAAATTTCACTGGAAGACTTAAACAGAGGGCTGTTCATAAATTTCTCTGTTCAAGGTAAATGATTGTGCAAACTCTAATACAGTTCTTCCGAGGTATTAGTCAAAATGAATGAATTCATGCTTGCTCGACTTAATTCAGGTGATTTAAAAAAAAAAAAAGAAAAACATCATGTTTGGGTTATTTTCATAACCGTTTATTAGTAATTGATTCTTTTAACACCTTAAAATAGTTCACAGTTCTCTGATGGTATCTGCTGTACATCTGCTATACATGTATATTTACCTAAAATAATATTCATGTGAAAATATTACACCTTAGCTTTTTAATAAAATAATACATTGTCATATTATTTTTAATAGCTGTTACGTACTATTTATGCGAAACTATTCTCAAATAATATGTTCACGATCCACAATTAAAATTATAACATCTGCTTCATAACTTATTAAATATAGAGACACACTTAAACAAAAAAGAATGTTTCAAGAAAATATAGTGGTGTTGCATGTATTCAGATTTTTAAATTTGTTACAACAAATCAACAAACTAAATATATTTATAGGGAGTGCTTCTAATTCTTGGTTGGGGATTGGAGGGGGATGGTTGGTATTTCATTAACCTGTGTCCTTTGGAAAAACAGACCACCTTTATCTTATTGACATTAAAAATCATATTTACATTGACCTTGTAATTAAAACTTTTATAATTTCTGTGTATTACACAACATATACATATCTGTTTATGAGTTAAAGAAACTGAGCTTACACAATCAGAGGACCCGATATGGTGCTGTTGTTGAATTGCTAACAAAATCTGTCTCTTGCATTTGTTCAAACACTCTAAAATTATTTTAGCAATTGTAGCTGAGCTAGGTTGCCACATATGTCGTTAAATTGCACTTAGAAACTCTTGAAAACTACTTTAAACCAGGCTTCTATCAATCAGGACATTGCAAACTTGTATCAATCTTCAGGATTGCACTTGTATGTACTAGTAGGATAATACAAATCTTTGAATAGGTAAAAATCCATATATGTCAAGGGAAAAAATGTATTGTTCTAGAAAACTTGATCTCATCCTCTTCCCATGCATAAATATCTACAGGTTAACTGTATTATATATACGGTAATAGCTAACTGTATTAGATATAGTTCGTATAGTGTGATCCTCCGGGTGAGGGTAGTTCTGAAAAGAACTGTTGTTTGTGACTGACATTTTGACAACCTGAGCGGAAGTCATCTTCGAAGATGACTTCCGCTCAGGTTGTCGAAACGTAAGTCACCAACAACAGTTCTTTTCAGAACTACCCTCACCCAGACGATCACACTATACGAACTACTGATACTCCTGGGTTCAAACCATTTACCGGTACTACATGTATATATTAGATATATAAACATGATTAGTCTAATAAAATACCGTAAAAACCAATGTTAAAGCCCCCCCCCCTGCCCCCCCACCCCTGGGTTATACGCCCCCCAGATATAAGCCCTTCTATTTGCTAACAAAGATATTATTCTGGATATAAGCCCCCCACCCAATATATAAGCCTAACGAATGTATAAATTGATAACGTTAAGGCCTGTAGTTTGTTTACTTTCGTTCTGATCCATTCCATTTGTTCCAGTCGCATTAGTGTTTAAAGGTGTTTTTGAAATAAATTCTTCGTTTATTGCGATGCACAATAAATGTATTATAAATGTAATAGCTCTACTGATATAATGGTATCTCAGCTTTAAGGTGGCTCAAAACAGTTTCCATTACTTAGATTTTGATGGGTCGTTATAACCTCTCTTTATCACTTGATACAACAATCATGGTATCACAAAACAACCCAATAGGCCCTTTGCAGCTGGGCCATCATGTGACCTACTTTTCATAAAATTATGGGCTATAACTTAACAAATGCCAGGAATGGAAAAAGCACGTTGAAATTATCAAAATGGCCAAGTTTGAGGCCCCCAGCATTAAAGAAGGAGATTTTATGACAGTCCGAATTTTTGAAAGAATAAGAAGATTTGTATGGAAAAAGTTGCTGGAGAGCAAGGCCTTGCTCTCCAGCAACATTTTACATACAAATCCACTAAATTTTCTGAAAATTCAAACTGTTGTATAAACTTACTCTTTAATTCCAGGGGCCTCAAACTTGGCCATTTTGGTATTTCCGACACGCTTTTTCCATTTCTGGCATTCTTTAAGTTATAGCCCTTAATATAAAAATTTTCTAGGAAAAATTTAGTCACATGACCCCAGCTGCAAAGGGCCTATCATTGGTGAACATGTTGTTATCATTTTTGTGACACAATAGGTTACCATAGCAACAGTATGACCTCCTAAAAACGCTCTTAATTACAGCTTTAGGGGGTTATAATTCAAAAATGTCACAGTGAAATTTTTTTTATATTACCACCTTTTGACAAGTATGATAAGACGGAAAAATGGAAACTGTTTTAAGCCACCTTATCTCGTCGTTGCGAAACATTTTTTTTATTCTGCTTATATGCCCCGTGGATATAAGCACCCCCCCCCCCCCCTATAAGCCCACCCAAGACCCCTTACAAAGTAAAATAAGCCCAGGGCTTTAACAAGGGATTTTATGGTATATTACGAATTCATTCACTTAAAATGCAAGCTAAATTTCTTGACCTCCTTAGAGCGCCAATAAAGAGAGTTACCGGTACGGCTCCCCCTATGCTGCTCAGACGCTTCTAACATTTCTACTCCTAACCCATGATTTACTTGATTCCTACCTAGCTCTCCAACTCAAAACATAAATCATAAGCTCGTGCTCCCCTAGATAAATAAATTAAAATTTTGTTTGATTAGTAATGACTAATATAGAGGTTCTATTGCTTTTCAAGCAAGTGTAATAAAAATAAGAAAATCAGAATCAGCAACCATCTAATCTTGTTACTTGGTTTTCCAGTTTCTAAAATAAAAGGCAAATATTATTGTGAAGATAATACTTGTGTGGACACTGGTCATATT
Organism: Orbicella faveolata; assembly: GCF_042242905.1. Classification (NCBI taxonomy): domain Eukaryota; kingdom Metazoa; phylum Cnidaria; class Anthozoa; order Scleractinia; family Merulinidae; genus Orbicella; species Orbicella faveolata. Next base: position 23,204,294 of record NW_028301552.1, read on the forward strand.
TTTTTAACTCAAGTGATGTGCTAGATCAGCAGATCTCCAAATGTTTATCTTCAGATATTCCATAGTTCTTCTTGTGTTTTTCAAACAGCTCTTCCAGCGCTTTAACATACTGCAAATGGAACTTCTCTATCTCCTCTGGTGAAGGATTGTTAACTTTGTCAACTTTGATTGGAGCACCAACTGAAATAATTAAAATAGGTCAAATGTTAGACCAAAATGCTTGCAAAATACACCATACATTGAACCAATCTAAGAAGTTCCAGTATTATAGAAAATGGTTTTAACCCAACAGGGCTCAAAATAATTTTTGGACAGTGGCCGGTCATGTTGACTGGCCAAAGTAATTTTAGCTCGGTCACCACTCGTTTCTAACCAGTCAAGATATTTAAAAAAAATTAAAGTAATATTGGCCTAATTAAACCCACAAAAATAATTTGTTTGCTCCAGTCGTTGCTAGACCGTTTAAAAATTGGCTTAATACAAAGAAAAGCTTAAAACTTAACCAAAGATAGCCTTGGCAGGGCTCAGCAGCTCAATGAGGTGGCACGGTGCCAGTGGAATTCTTGCCACCTGCCAAAGAAAAAGTATCGAACGGATGCATATTTGATGAAACTTCGAATTTTTTGATCGGTATATTAAATTCCATGAGCTGTTGTTTTGATGATCTACAAAGTATTTACGATGTCCATCAAAACATAAATGAAACCAAACATGCATCAGCAGATCCTTATTTTGGGATTCAGAAATAACTTGGTAAATAAATATAGCCAAAGAAGAAGTTTATGTTTCCTCGATACATGCACAACAAATCATTGTGTTACTACGAATATGGCTACAGTTACACAACGTGTTGGGAAGTTTCTTAATGACTTGAATAAAATAAAAGTTTTAAAGTGTAAGCCATAACAAATCTAAACTTTGTTGTAGTCATATTTTAGAGAGTTTTCATTCACAAAGAACTAATGACCATCATTCAGTAGATTTTACCACTGAAAGTGCGTAGATTTTGGTCACATGTTGAGCAACGAGTTGAGAGTGTCTCAAGTTTCATTCGCGAACAAAATAACTTTACAGATACAGATACTGATAAGGCCTTCGGCTTTTTTGTTGGTACATAATTATTTTCATCCGTTTTGTAACAGTAACTTTCATCGGTTGGTTTTAAATTAGACACTGGGTTCGTGCTCCATGTTACATTTACGGCTTGATGAAAATGAAGCAGACTGTAAAATGCGTGTTTTGATGTCCCGGAGTCCCATTGTGTCTAAGTTGGAAACAACTTGACAATTGAATGAAAAGTTTTGCTTTGGCGTCTTGTTCGTCAATTTTTGTGCCGTGAAAGTGAAAGAAACGACAAATATCTTGACATCTGTAGTGCAATACCTTTGAAATATACGCCAACAAAGAAAGGTGCTCTGTGAAAAATCTAAAGTGTAATGAAAACTGAGCTGAATCTGATCGCATTCCCTTTGCCGTACGGAAAATCTCTGCTATTCGATAGGCTGAATAGTTTTGAATTCTGAATTGAAAACCTCTGCCATCCTAACAGATGAAGAATGTTTCCGAACAGATTGCAGCAGTTGCTTGAATGGCTGAACATTTTTTGTGAACGGATAACCCCAGCAGTTCAGATGGCATTCCTATTGATCTTGATGTGTGACAAGCAGCTAGCGAATGATTTTTAGCCGTTTGAACAAATACCCGTTAGTGTATGTTTTTGTGTGAGAGGTCATAATAAAAAAAAGAGATTAAAAATCTAAGATTTACAGTTGAGGATTTGATTGTTTATTGAAGAATGAACAACATGACTTTCTCAACATGATGTGACTGGTCAACATGACTGCTGAGTGAAGTTTTTGGCCGGTCAAGTCACCATTCCTGGCCGGACATTGTTCCTTGACCGGCTGTTATTTTGAGCCCTGCCCAAGAGCATCAGTAGTTGATCAAGTGTTTGATCGTCTGGGTGAGTGTATAGCTCTGAAAAGAACTGTTGTTGGTGACTAACGTTTTAACAACCTGAGCAGAAGTCATCTTCAAGTCAAGAGAATAGTGTTTGTCAGTCGATGATGTTATAAGTCTGGTCCGTTGAAAGTGATTGGTCAGTTTAGCCATGATGATATTGGTGGAAAGACTTGAGTAAAGCTTGTCAGCAGTTATTGGTCAGTGCTAGTAAGTTTAGATCCATCTATTGTTAGTCAAATGATTTTGGTCTGTTCGAGGTCTGGCTACTGTCAAATTAAGTTGGTCTGTTTGAGGTCCATTTGTTGGTTTTCTTTATGTCCTGAATTTTAAGCCATTTGTAACGTGCCAGTAGTTGTTGATATCTGTTAAGAAGCATTTGCTCTAAGTTAGTGTACGTACCAGCTTTCCAGAGTCATTCATTGAAAATAGTTTGTACTGTAGGTTAAGCATTGAGCAGAGTCCCAGTCAATTCTGTGGTTTGTCAGTTGATGATCTACAGAAATTTGATTGTTGGCATCACTGTTTCTCATTGCTTGTTTGTGTCCAGTCAGTATTGTGTTAAGGTTTCTGCCAAGCCTGGCAGTTGGAGCATTTGATCTTGCAAACTGCTCCCTGTCTGTTGTTAGGGTTCGTCCCTGTCTTCAACATTGGTCAGTACGTGTTGCAACATAGTTGTAGGTTTGTGGACCACACGGATTTTGTAGAACTGTAGGATCCATGAGATGGTTAGCACTCGATAAAGGAAATAACACGATATATACTTAGAAAGTCTGAAGTCTGCAGTCTGCATTTTACCCTCGGTCTGCATTTTACCCCTGCTCCACAGTCTGCATTCTGTATTTTGCAGCCTGCATTTCAGACTGACTGATTATTTATAAGAATGGCCCTTCCACCTAACCCTTGCATGTACCCAGCCATCTTAGATTAGCAGTAAATTTATGTCTACTTGATGAAATGTTTCAATGAATGCGAGAAGTTTGCCATGGTCTCATCACACTCTCAAAAACTATAGTTCATTTACTTACTGACAGTGTGAATGGGTTGTCTGTGAGGAAGAAGGCCAAATGTGTACTGAAACACCCCACGTCCACGAAAGAGTGGAGGTGCAAAGCCCATCAGATCTTTCATCTTTGTTTGCCACTGACGCAGTGCAGAGCCATGTGGGTTACTCACTTGGTCATAAAGGTCATTTTCTCCAAAGGAAAATACAGGCACTAGAGAAGCCCTATGATAAGGTGTAAATCAGTTAAAATAGCAGCCTCTAGGTACCCAAGGGTGAACTGGAACAACCTTACAAGTTGTCCCAAATGCAAACAATGTGAAACTATGAATATGCAAGGGGGGAAAGTAGGAAGGTGCTGGCAAGTGACATGTAAGAGCCATCATGTTCACTTTGTCACAAAAGGTGCTCTCATGACTGCCTTACACGTTTCACTCTATCACAAGTTCACTCGCAACTTCATTACCGGGTACATGTTTAATATTGCTTCCACTTAAACAATTTTCCTCCCAACATAAGTTTGCTTCAACAGGAAACCATCAGTATTGAAGAACCATTCAAAACGTACGGCAACCCAGAAGGGTCACCAACCATTTTTGTTTCTGTTTTGTTTTTTAAATTTTTGTGTTTTTTTTTTGTTCTTTTAATTTTGTATTTTTAACTTTTGTTTTTGTTTTTGTTTTTTTATTTTGTTTTTGTAATTTCTGTTTTAGTTTTCGTTTTGCCTTTCATTTTAATTTTGGCTTCTGTTTTGCGTTTTTTGTATTCAAAAAGGAAACAAAAACACAAACATTAAACAAAAGCAAACACGAAAATGAAAACGAAAATGGCTAAAACAAAATCGACAAGTGTAGACCATCATGCTTTACTTGCAGTTGGAAACTTTACAATCTATGACGTGAAAGTAGTATGGGACGTTTACCACAAAGGGGGTCTTTGTACTGTGAGCCACTCTGAGTGGGGTACCGAAAGGCAAATTCTGAGGACTGAGACAAATGTCGTGACAAATGCTCATGTCCTCCCTCAGTGGCCTAAGTAAGCTGTGGGTCCCTTCCAATATTTTCTCCTTCCCCAAAAGGAGCTCACATGCAATATGTTTGCATCTGTCAAGTTTCTATCACACTCAAACACGAAAACCTCAAACAATAAAGTGGAAATAAAACACAGAACACGCAAACAACAAAACAATCATCATAGAATGTGAAAATAATTTCTTCGCTGCCTTTGAAGTCAGTAGAAGTTTAGGGCCGTAGCCAGACTTTCAAAACAAACGAGGCAAGTCTTGCAAGCTCCAAAGGCATGCGTGCAATAATTAGTTCATTGTGAGAGCTTAAGATTACATTCATTTGCGTGAGACTTGAGAGCTCTGAAAATGATATGCTTTTATTTATACAACGGCCTTTTAACACCTTTTTACAAGTTAAGGAAGTTGATGAAGAAATATCCTTGACTTTACTTGAAATCTTTGTGACCTTTGTACTTGCTATATTCTTGTCCCAAGACAAGTAGACAAGCAATGAAATGGCCGTAGAGTAACCGATGCGTGACTACTCTTGATGGCCAAAAGATCACACAATGGTCATGTCATGGATACTGCCAGCAAAGCATGATGGTCTACTCTCATTGATTTTGTTTTGGCCTTTTGCAATTTTGTTTTTGTTTTTGTTTTTATTTTTGTTTCCATTTTTGTTTTTTGTTTTTTAATTTTTGTTTTCGTTTTTGTTTTGTTAATTTTTGTTTTTGTTTTAATTTTGTTTGCGCTTTTATTTCTTTTTTTTTTGAACAGAAAAAAAAAGATGACAATGAAAAACAAAAACAAAACAGAAACAAAAGTTTACGAAACAACAACGGAAACAAAAATTAAAAACGAAAACAAACACAAAATTTAACAAAACACTAGTGAGACAATCTCAGATAGTGCAGAGTGCAATTGATAGCTCTGGTACAATAGTCCCATAAGTACTCACCCCTACTCGGTTCACTTCCAGTTTGTGTCTACCTTGGTAGTCTGCTACGGCTTTTCCCCTTTGCAGTGTGTATGTTTCAAGGTTGTATTTTCATTCAAGGTCCAAACATTACGCACAAATTAATTACTACTGGTGCTTTAAGTTGATTTTCGTTCATTTTAAATTCAACAATACGCTGAAGCAGCAAACGTGACAATTTAGCTCTTCACGCCAACTTTGTAACTTGATACTTTTGTTTTCCTCGCAAAGCCATGTAATATGAAACCCCTGTTTTCTCCAAAACATACGGAAGATGTCCTTGTTTTTTGGAGATAAACGAAAGAAAGTTAAATATCTGATGTAGTGATCAAGAAACGGAACAGAGACGATGTTTTACTAAAAATGCAAATTTTTACCGATGAACAAGAACTAATTTAATTATCAGATAGTCACGAAATACCACTTTCTTTTTCTGTTGCCACCTTTGTTGTTAACAATAAAACAATTCAAAATTAACACAACGATATTGATGGCTGAGAAGCTTTTCAATGAAAAGTATTGAAGATAAACAGCGCTACTTGGCCGATATGAATGAGTCTCCTCAAAGACTGATTAAATTAATTTGCGCTTTCATTAGGTGCCACGGCGTCTGCAGCAATATTTGAGCATTTTCCTGGTTTCTTTTGTTACAAATTCACAATTTGCGGAGTATAAACGCCACTAACTTGAGAACTTTTTGGTCTCTCTTACAGACACAATTAAGGCAAGAAATAAACAAGTCGCTAAGCAGAAGCAATATATTTGAACTCTGACAAGCACACTATTGTAGATTGAAAACAGCAGATGATATTTGTTGAACCGACCTGTTTGTAATTCTAAAAGCTACGCAGCCACAGTAACGTTTCACTTTTGCAAAAAAAAAAAGGGACAACTGGCGCTACCTGAAAAATAACTGCCGTCCTTGGTCACATGACACGATATATAAAATACTGCATGTAAAGATAGTGTATAACACTAACAATGCTAGAACGCATGCATCTTACATGTTGAGCTCTACCATAAGGAAAAGCACTCAACATTTGTGCGTGATTCCGTATGCAATGTATCCTTCACATAATATAGAAGCCACGAACCCTAACTAATCTACGCATGCGTTTAGGGCAAATTAGTTTTGTTCTAAGGAGAATGGTACCACAAGGAGAGCGAGGGGTTACCTGAAACAAATATATAGCTTTGCGATGTTCAAAGTTAAGCGACGGCGATGGAATGTGTTTTACGTAGAGTACACATGTACCTTTCCCACCCTACTCCCATTACTTCCTTGCCTCTAGACTAATTAATTAATTGAAATTAATTAATTAAACAAACATTAAAGTTTACACCTTAGCGCCATAGGGCCATAGTGCCATAGCGCCATAGTGCCATAGCGCCATAGCGCCATAGTGCCATAGCGACTTAGTTCCTTAGCGGCAGGCAACCCCCATAACCATCCCAATAGTGCACTCTGCACTAAAAAACGAAAACAAAAATTAAAAGACAAAAAACAAAAATGGAAACAAAAATTAAAAAAACAAAAAACGAAAATGAAAACAAAAATTAAAACAAACAAAAAATAAAAATGGTAGGTGACCCTTCTGGGCTGCCATAAAAACGTCAAGAATATTGCCCTCTCTTGGACATAAAAGCTTGAGAACTTCACTCGAGAACAAATGCTCGAGGGATGAAAGGGTCAAAGATCAGAGGAACATCTCCTTTGTAACAAACTTAAACGTAAAAATAACAAGATCTCCCTATTCAGAAATGAGCCACACTTACCCATTGCGTAGAGCAACTTTGACAAATCCTTTCCTGTCCTTTAGTGTTAATTTAAAATTATCTGGCCTTGCTTCCAAGGACTCCGCAGCGCCACCAATCACAATGGCTGCCGAATGACCTGGACCCATTTTCTGCAGAATGTACTCTATACTGTCTTTATCCACTGAACAAGCACCGAACGCCATACTGAAGTCTCTTGTGAAGGGGAATCTGAAATTCATCGTGAGAGTCAACAGATGAGGATGGATCCCTGGAAACTTTTCCGAGAAGCCAGTTGCTTCCCCGCCGAAATTTCCCAGTGCACCAAGACCCATGATACCGTGCGGATGACAGGCGAAAATGTAGTTGTCCTTGGGGTCTAAGTCTGCAGTCTTAATCAGGTACATAGGAAAGTAATCGCAGTAATATTTCCATATTTTCCACCTCCTTGCAGCCTCGAAAGTCCGGCCTCCGCGGCTTGGAGTTCGCGGATTCAAGATGTATGCCCAACCGATGTAAAGAATAGCAAATATGGTGGTGTAGGGATTCAGCAGTAGCAACAAGAGCAAACAAGTACCAAATATATGACCAAATAGAAATGCGTAGACCAGAGTCATCACCGCTAAGGTCTGGATTCGTCTTTTGATGGGAATTTTTATCGGAGCCCACTCGACCATTTTTGAAACGAGGTCTGTAACTCAATAGTCAGTCCCTAGGCCAACCCCACAGAGGTCATGTATACACAGGTACACTTAGGGTGGGGTAGGGTAAAACACATTCCCGTATCGACTGCTCAACTGCCGGTGAAGAGGAGTCTCTTTGTATTAAGTGCAATCAGTATTGAATTAGAAATAAACATTCTGAGAAATACCATGCATTTGTCCCGTTGTTTTATCCTATTTTGCTGCTAATAATGACAACTGCTCGGGGTCCATCAGCCTCTCCTCCTAGATACTCGTCCACCTCTACCCTCCCCGACAAACTCGTCATGGGCAAGTGTGAACTTGTCCAGTTTTTCTTCGTCGATGGAATCCTTCCGTCATAGTGGTTCACGTTCCTTAGGTTTGGAGTTGACGTTTACAACTTCCGTCAGCCGATATGCCCGGCCGATATGCATGTGACACACCTCGTGACTGTCAGGAGCTTTCATTTGTGACTGTCTGCATATTTCGAGTTTCCGTGTAAGCAGCGCCTGCATTAATTCGAGTGGACTGTTAGCAGAATGGATCGTCTGGTGGGTTATCTGTTGCTGGGGTTTGTTTGCACCGCTTTGGGGAAGCATGGAGAGTTACAAGTTTCATCTGCGGAGATGGTAAACACGATCAACACTTTAAATGTGGGGTAAGTGTAAAACAAAAGCTTAGAAGCAGTTAGAAGTACTCGCCAATTAAGTGTGTTTCATAAAACTTTACATTTCAGCTCAAGCTTAGTTTAGCAAACGTTCTAAGAATGTACCAAGTTCAAAAGCATATCTAAGCCTTACGTTAGGCAGAATCTGGTAGCTGCACGCTTCTACATCTATGATAATGTCCTGTAGCTGATTTCCTTGCTTGCAAAGATGCTGAATCATTCCAGCGCCTAAAAATAGGTCTGCAATGCGTAAATGCGTAGCTTAGGAGCTTTCCCAGTCTTTTGCACTATCTTATTAACCGCGCGCCCATGGGCCGAGCGCAGTTCATGGTTTACCCGTGGTTTTTTTTTAACCACGCGGCCATGGGCTGAGCGCGGTTCATGGTTTACCCGTGGTTTTTTTTTTTTCGACTTCTGTGTGAGCAGACCCAAGCTTCCACTCGGCCAAATTTTGAGTCCCGCAACCTGTGATGTTTACTCGCCAAAAGCTGTTGAAACATTAATAAATCTCATCTTTCGCGGGAAAAAATTAAAAACCCAGCGCTCGTCAAAAATTATATTCTTTCACCAGAAATTTACCTCGGAACATATACATATTTATATTCGTTTGAATCGTCGTTGAAATGACCTTTTCCAGATATTTTTTCCTTCGGGGTCAACCGAAACCTCCCATTACAAAATCATGCCGAACCTACACGTTGCAAAAAAAATCTCTTCAAAACCCTGACTTCGAAGCGATATAACACTTCAGCGTTAATAGCTACCACACATCGGCAGACGGTAAATCTATTCCTTAACAATCCAGCTTTATCGTGTTAAAATTTCAGCGAAATCGAACAAAACCAGAATTAATTAGAATTTTTTTGTGACCTCACTCCCCAGACTTGACCTAACAAAGGAAGCAACAGTCGCCCATAGCAACTGAAAAACACCAACATAACAAAGCCGACGTTTCGGCCAAAAAACTCCAGAATTATCGCCTGCGAGCTTAAACGTGACTGGGAACATCTTTTTCGAACTTTTTTCAACTGATTTAGACGAAAGACTGGCCTCGGCGGGCTACAAAACAGACCAAGAGAAAAACAGAACAAGACAGCAGAACAAGCCGATAATATTTCATCGCATGGCTTTCGGCATGAAAACGAAAATACAGCTTACTTCTGGATAAATTCAGCCTTAGAAGCCAGCAACCGGTCCCAAATTACTTTCTGTATCCTTACAAATGTCCTGATTTCCATCTCCGAAAGATTTTGCCCCAATTTTGAGCAAATAAACATTTCGCCGACTGCGACCGCCATTACGGTGGCTTGCATACTAAATTAGTTAACTTAACAAAATTCTCCCGTGGGGGGGATATGACAAATTTGGTGAGAATCAAAAGTAACGCCAATTTTCTGTCACATTTTCAATCTGTGGTCACTGGAGTGACCAAAATCGATACATCGGTCGGGATAGGGTTTTTTTTTATATGACTTGTGTGACTACTTTGCTAGCCCTTTACTCGTGGAAAACACCAATTAAATTTAATCATGACTTTTAAGAAAGAAAGCTGTTGTTAATAGTGTTATTATTGTGTCGTTCATATTGTTCATGCCCATACATATCCCGAAGAAAGTTCTAGATTAAGACCATTACATCATCGGAGATTTGTCAATGGCTACCACTGATGGTGCAATAATACAGTTTTTGTTGATCAAGTGATGTGATGTCTATGGTAAGAAAAGAATCATCAATGACCGCTTTGGAATGTGCACTGCGTTCCGACGGTAGTGCTAAGCAAACAGTTAAATTTTAAAAGCGCGGTTATAAGATCTAACAGATCTTCTTGTTGACTCTTGTGTAAGACGGCCAAAACGGTCGACATAGCAACGACAGATATGAGTGTACGATTTATGAGCTTAGTGACAAAAATAGTGGAGAAAATAACTACAGGAACAAAATAAACGGGAACGAGTGACACTGAAATACAATAAACAAACTAAAATAAGCCTAATGCTAATAAAGAGTATAATAAGCAAAATAAACTAACTTAGCTAAGAAATAACAAAGTAATTTGGTGCAAATAACAAGACAATTGCATAAGGAAGATTGCATGACAAAAGTAAAGAAACAGGAAATTGTGTGACAAAAACTGTCAACATTTGTTGAGTATTATTTTACATTTTGGACATTTTCAGCCTGAATATGAGCTCAATTAGCTCCAGTCTACTCAAAAAGGCATTTGCAACACAGGGGTTTCATTAAGAGCTGGGCACCGGGCAAACTGACCAGCTATAAACAGAGCTTTACTGGGCTGCTTCATCAATAATTTAAATAGTTGCTGTCCCATACTATTTCCCTGAGGCTAACATTCTTCTAAAAAACTGAGTTTATTTCAAGTCATAGAAAACACAATTTTACCAGTTATTATAGGTGTTTGTATCTCTCTTGTATCTTCAAATTGCAAAGTAAATTTTCTCAATATTATTATGCATTATGAAAACTTGTTATGCATGAAAGCCCACTTGAAATTTGTCAAAAGTACATGGCAAATAACTCAATATTTTTCTGCTCTGCTGGAGAAGAGTTTCACGTGAAATTTGAGTCGCAATATATTGAAAGAGTTTATTTATTTTGGGTGTCAAAACAGCACTGTGAAATGCGGAGTAAATAGTTTGTTGAGAATAATTTTGCTAAGGACAGGTGAAATACATGTACTCAGTTATCTATATAAGGAAACTTCAACAAAAGTTTCGACTGCTTACTGCTAGTCTTCTTAAGGTGATAAGGTCGACTGATTGCACGGTATCATTTATTCACAAAGGTCGGCTGTGATTGGTGCATTTCGATCCTCCTATTGTTCCATTGTTCCGGCGAGTAACTGTTCCCTCAGTGGTCCGCTGTTGTACCATTCTCCTGTTGTTGTGTTTTTTGATCGTGGGCATCCATGCTTCAGGAATTTCAATTCCACTATCCCTGTTGATGTTATTAGGGTGAAGTCTTATGGGAATAGCTTCCTTGACCCTACTTGTGTACCAGTGAGGATCTTGATCAATAAACTTGACCTCATTCCAGATAGGATAGTGGCCGGTCTCATCGCTGTGTTCAGAAACAGCGGAAGTCTGGGTACGGGTGAGTCGTATATCCCTGTTGTGTTCTTTGATCCTCTCCTGCATAGATCTCCCTGTTTCCCCAATGTAGACTTTGCTGCACTCACAGGGAATCCTGTAGACAACACCATCTTGTTTAGCCGGGTTGACAGTGTCCTTTGGTCGCACTAAGTTTGACTGAAGTGTCGTGTCCTACTTAAAGACAGTGCGTAAGACAAACGATAATACACTTTATTATTGCATCTACCACGATGAATAACAACGACCTTTTCCTCAACATTAAAATGCCTTTTTTGCATTATATGAAATATTAAATGTACTTCGCATTTCCCCACAAGAGTAAATGGTCTGAAACTGGCCTTGAAATCCACTTACCGTGGAACTCACTGGTTCATGGTTCATCGCTAGATAAAATTTATAATGAAAGTAGCAAAATAGTCTCGGAAATACATTATGCTTGGGAATGTTCTTTTTTTTTTCTGTTTCTGGCTCTTAATTGTCTGTTAAAAGGAAAACAAGTTGTTTACTTTGATCATCAAAATGTAAATTGTCTCTGCTTGTGCCATCATTACATTAACAGCTCGTGCTAGTTCTGTGTTTCTATTGAGTTACATACAGAAACACGATTTTTAGCCAATTAGCACGCATATTTTCTTAGGGCTGTTTTCTAATCTCTGCTATTAATTCCTTTTTAAAGCAATGGAAAGAAGCCAACTTGCACATTACATGCGTACATGTAACTCTCTTTTGGGGTATAGATGCAGAACTCTGCTCATGTGGTTTGCCAACAGCACATTTGTTCATTGATGGTAGAGAAGCAGAGAATTAAAAAAAAAACTCTTGCAAGTTTGTTTTTTGCTAGAAACCTATTGAAGCCAGTAATTATGGAATACTGAATAGAAATTTTTGTGATAACAACTTGTTATGTAATCAGTAAAATATTATGAAAACTGATTTATCCGTTTTTGTGCTCCAAATTGGAGGAAAATGCCTCTCTGCAAGTCTAGGATTTCAAAATTTTCTGGGGGGCATAACCCAGACCCCACTCCCAAACCATGGTTATGGCCAGCACAGGCATCAGTGGGTTAAGGAATCAATTACAGCAAATGTTCACACTATTGATCACTAAACAATTTGGCTTGTCTAGTTTTTTTGCTTCTACTCAGTTACAAGATGTTCTTCTCAAAATTGATACATTTACAAATTGAAGAAGCTAGTCATAAAAGGGGATAAGTGACGATTTTGGTCGCTTTTCTTTTTTCTTGCTCCAAATTAGCTGAATTTTTGCATGTGGTCTTCAATGTAATAGAAAAACGTGTTCCTGTATTTTTGCCGCTGGTTTTTGCTTCGCTTTATAACGACGCCGCTAGGAAAACCGAGTGGTTTTTTGCATACGTAATATCCTGAAAACGAAGCAAAGTTTAGCGGAAAAACTACGGGACATTGCTAAACATACCTAAACAAAACTCTATGCGAAATTTGGAGCGTTTTCAACAAAGTTCACTTTTGATTAAAATACCTAACGCCCTTTTCCCGCCAAGGCTGCAAATAAACGAAGCTGGGCCTTTGTTATGATAAACAGAGCCGATCCTTTGTTATAATAACCAAGCCAAGCCTTTGTTATAAGTCGAAGTCTCGCCTCGGTTTATCATAACAAAGGATCGGCCCGCCGCGACCGCAGGGACTTTGATCTCACTTAGAAAGCAGCAAAATGTCAATTTCACGCAACGTATAAGCTCAAAAATGTTAATTTTAGGTCAAAAAAGGTTTAAATGTTGATTTCACGTTAACGCGTGACGGCAAGGAGGTTGATTTCACTTAGAAACCAGCACAATGTCAATTCCATGCAACGTATAAGCTCAAAAATGTTGATTTTAGGTCAAAAAAGGTTTAAATGTTGATTTCACGTTAACGCGTGACGGCAAGGATGTTGGTTTCACTTAGAAACCAGCAAAATGTCAATTTTACGCAGTGCATAAGCTCAATGATGTTGATTTCAGGTCTAAATAGGTTAAAATGTTGATTTGATGTTAACGCGTGATGGCAAGGATGTTGGTTTCACTTAGAAACCAGCAAAATGTCAATTTCACGCAGCACATAAGCTCAGTGATGTTGATTTCAAGTCTAAATAGGTTAAAATGTTGATTTCGCGTTAACGCGTGACAGCAAGGATGTTAATTTCACTTAGAAAACAGCAAAATGGTAATTTCACACAGCGCATAAGCTCAATGATGTTGATTTCAAGTCTAAATAGGTTGAAATGTTGATTTGACATTAACGCGTGACGGCAAGGATGTTGGTTTCACTTAGAAAACAGCAAAATGGTAGGAGCCCATGATGGGCTCCTGAAAATGGTAATTTCACGCAACGTATAAGCTCAAAAATGTTGATTTCAGGTCAAAAAAAGGTGTAAATGAAAATAAAATGAAACAAATAAACATTTCAATAAGCACTTTTCCAAATATGGCAACGTCTTAAATGGCTAAAAAATCACGAGATAAAACATAGTTTTCGACAAACGCGATCGTAGCTTTATGTCACGCACCGCCATAACTTCCAAGTTCAAAATGCGCTGGTACCTCTTATGCCTGATGAGGATAACAACTTTGGTGGCTGTTTAGTTTTGGATTTAAGAATTTGATGACTCCACGTGAAAACGCTCTATAAATAGGGCTGACAGATTAACAGATTAACCCTTCTGCGCAACGTACAGGTCTCCATACATCTGCACGTCCCCTGATCCCAGAAGCTCAAAACACTACAAATCATGCCGATTTGAAATAAAATCAATGCAAACTGGATCACAGATCTGTTACAATCGATCGCCACTTGCTGGCCATTATTATGTTTAAATCTAGTTACCAGTTCGAGAAACGTCCGCAGAACGTAATCGCAATGCATGCCGGGAAGGATCTTTACACCTCGTGCACGGGAAAACATGGCGGTCGATACAAGACAAATTTTATCACTCTAAGACCAGTTCTCGCTTTCCAAACTTTGACGCTAGCAACGCTTGGCAAATGGGCCACAACTCACCAGAGGGTATTTTTCTTGGGCAAGAACTGCTCTTGGACTTTGCTGCCTGGCTCGATCTGACTTCGAACGCCGATAACACGATTACGGTATATCAGCTGCCTTCGAAGTTTCAGAACACGTTTTGATTCTTTAAAACGTGCTGATGACTTACGGGTTTATCGAGGCTTTATGATGCCTCTCAACCACCAGGCAGGCACACAAGGTACTTTAAAACAATGCTTAAGATATTCGTTGACAGAGCTCTAATGTGGCACATCAACGAACTACGAACGACAGTGTACAGAAAACCGACGCATACCGACAGATTACTTGACGAATCATCCTACAACCCAACTTCACACAAAGCCACGACTATTAAGACTTTGACGAGACGAGCGCAACTAGTTTGTGACACACCGGACAGCTTACGTGACAAAAACAGATACCTTGAACGTGTTTTTCACAAAAACAGCTACAACGCTGAGTTTATTAGACGAAACATTTACCGACCTACTGAAGCTGACACTACGAACAGGAACCCTACGCCTGTTACTACAGTGACTATACCTTACATTAAGGGCACTTCTGAGACCATCTCGCGGATCCTACAGCCCTACAACATTCGTGTAGCCCACAAACCTACAACTACGTTACGACACTTACTGACCAACGTGAAAGACAGAGACGAACCTAACGACAGACAGGGAGCAGTTTACAAGATCAAATGCTCCGACTGCCAGGCTTCCTACATTGGTGAGACTGGCAGAAACCTTAACACGAGACTGACTGAAGACAAACGAGCCACGAGAAATGGTGATACCAACAATCACATTGCTGTACATCATCAACTGACAAACCACAACATTGACTGGGACTCTGCTCAGTGCTTAACCTA
The DNA here is from genome assembly GCF_042242905.1 of Orbicella faveolata. Classification (NCBI taxonomy): domain Eukaryota; kingdom Metazoa; phylum Cnidaria; class Anthozoa; order Scleractinia; family Merulinidae; genus Orbicella; species Orbicella faveolata. The sequence goes on from NW_028301552.1 coordinate 23,219,345, forward strand.
CAGTACAAACTATTTTCAACGACTGACTCTGGAAAGCTGGTACACTAACCTAGAACAAACGCCTCTTAACAGATGTCAACAATTACCGGCGCCTTACAAACGACTTATCCACGACAGAAACGAAACCGACAAACGGACTTCTAACAGACCGACTTAACAATACACGGACCAAAACCGACCTACTTGACTAACAATAGACGGATCGAAACCCACCAATGACTGATGACAAACTTTACATGAGTCTTTCAGCCAATACCATCATGGCTATACTGACCAATCACGTTCAACGGACCAGACTTATAAGATCATCGACTGACAAACACTATTCACTTGACTCTGAAGATGACTTCTGCTCAGGTTGTCGAAACGTCAGTCACCAACAACAGTTCTTTTCAGAACTACACTCACCCGGACGATCACACTATACGAACTACATCTCTTTTTTGTTTGATGGCATTTCGTTTGACGCTCGATCAATTCACATGTTTTGTTCACATCACAATAACCGGTGTAAACAATCCGTTCCCAGATTTCCGCTCTATATGCTGTGGCATTTGGTTTTGACTTCATACACTATAAACAGTCTGCCTGTTTGCTGTTCAACAAATAAACTCCTAAAGACATGGCTAGGAAAAGCCAAGTTTTTTGCCTACGTTTTAACTCGAAAACAAAGCAAAAACCAGTGACAAAAATACAGAACCAGGTTTTTCTATTACATTGAAGACCACATGCAAAAATTCAGCTAATTTGGAGCAAGAAAAAAGAAAAGCAACCAAAATCGTCACTTATCCCCTTTTATGACTAGCTTCTTCAATTAATCTGATCACTGTCTACCTTTCCATTATCAGCTATTTCCGAGCTTTTGCATTGTTGCTTCTTTTTGAAGGGAAATTATCAGATCACTCTAACTTGTTATCTTATTCTCAAGGGTAAAATAAAAATTATCATATGCTAAAGTTAAAATGGCAGAAGAACTTATTTTCACAAGCAAATTCATAATGCTCAGAGGATTTTTTCAGACTGGATGATGGTCTGCCCAAGCTCTCAATTTTGTCACATTGATTTTAGTTGCCGGGCTGGTAACTTCCATTTCAAGTTAGTCACCATCTCCAAAATTCTAATCGCCATGGGTGACTTGAATGGTCGTAACTTGGAGGGTTTTCAAAGGAATGGAATTAAACCTGACTTTTATCTTTTACAGATTGTCAGTTGTATTAATAGTACTGTGGAATTTAATTATTACCATTGCATACACGTCCAATTTCCAAGACAGAACAATACACATAAGCTTTTCATTCACACAGTGAATTGATTTATAACTTATCTAAGTGAATGTTTTATGAATAGGTGGGAGGCTACTGTTTACAGGCAGTTTGCAGGTATGGACTGGGCAGACGTCAAACATATGCTTGGCAGTTATGGTGCATGGCCCAAAGACTCTCCTCCAAAGGTTCTTAAAAAAGATGTAGCCAGTGACATTCCAGACAGCTTTGATGCACGCCAAAAGTGGCCTGGGTCCATTCATGATATAAGAGATCAGGTAACATTTACTTTGGCCAGAACCACTTAAATTGTAGGGAGCAGAGCTTCTTAAAGAAAACACTAACTACAGTAGAAGCTCTCTTAAAAGACACTTTCGTAAGTGGAGAGCTCTACTAACGACCGCCTTCACAAAATCCCATTTAAACTCCCAAACACTGTGTTAAATTACTCATTCCTGTAAGTGGACATTCTTGTAAGCGGCCGCAGACACTTGGTGGGCTTACGATCTAGACTTTTCCTTTGTTTTTAAGCTTCTGTAAATGGACACTTGAAATAAATTGGGCCTGACTTTGAAAGATACTTAAAAACATTAAATTTTGTAAACTGTATCAGTGCTTTTTGCTGCAGCTAGACTGTTGATGCTAATGTTAATGCTGGCAGCAATTGAAAGGCCGCGTGCAAGAACGTCCCCTAGATTTTTTGGCCATTTTGAAAGTGTTCAAAAATAGCTGAATTTTGGCATGTAGGCTTCGTTGTACCTGAGAAACATTGCTCTGAATTTTTTTTGGCTGGGGCGCTCTTCGTTCTCGAGAAATAACGTATGCAAAAAGCTCAGTTTTCCAAGCGGCATCTTTTGGAGATCTCTTGTTGAACAAAAAACAAAAGAAACCTTATTATTTTGTTGAACAGCAAACAGGCAGACTGTTTATAGTGTATTCCACTGAATCTTAGCTGTCTTAAAGTCAAAGGAAAATAGTATATAGACCGGAAATCTGGGAACAGATTGTTTACATCGGTTATTGTGACGTAAACACAACACGTGAATCGATCGAGCGGCAAACAAAATACCATCGAACGAAAAAGAGATGTGCCGCATTAGAGCTCTGTCAACTAATATCTTAAGCATTGTGTTAAAGTACCTTGTGTGCCTGCCTGGTGGTTGAGAGGCATCATAAAGCCTCGATAAACCCGTAAGTCATCAGCACGTTTTAAAGAATCAAAATGTGTTCTGAAACTTTGAAGGTAGCTGGTAATCGTGTTATCGACGTTCAAAGTCAGATCGAGCCAGGCAGCAAAGTCCAAGAGCAGTTCTTGCCCAAGAAAAATACCCTCTTGTGAGTTGTGGCCCATTTGCCAAGCGTTGCTAGTATCAAAGTTTGGAAAGCGAGAACTGGTTTTTGAGTGATAAAATTTGTCTTGTATCGACTGCCAAGTTTTCCCGCGCACAAGGTGTAAAGACCCTTCCCGGCATGCATTGCGATCACGTTCTGCTCGTGTTTCTCGAACTGGTAACTAGATTGTTTCGGCTTTTTTCATTTAAAGATAATAATGGCCAACAAGTAGCGATCGATTATAACATAGATCTGTGATCCAGGTTGCATTGATTTTATTTCATATCGGCATGATTTGTAGTGTTTTGAACTTCTGGGATCAGCGGACATGCAGATGTATGGAGACCCGTACGTTGCGCAGAAGGGTTAATTTGTTAATCTGTTAGGTGGTGCGTGACATAAAGCTACCATCGCGTTTGTTGAAAAATGTGTATTTATCTCGTGATTTTTAGCCATTTAAGACGTTGCTGTATCTGGAAAAGTGCTTATTTGATGTTTATTTGTGCAGTGCAGATAATCATTGTCCCAGATAACCAAAGTAAGTTCCAGATGTTAACACTATTTTCCGGCTGCCATATTTTACCTATTTAAACCTGAAATCAACATTTTTGAGCTTATACGCTGCGTGAAATTAACATTTTGCTGTTTTCTAAGTGAAATCAACATCTTTTCCATCACGCGTTACGTGAAATCAACATTTTAATCTATTTAGACCTGAAATTAACAATTTTCAGCTTATAAGTTGCGTGAAATTAACATTTCGCTGTTTTCTAAGTGAAAGCTGGTGAAAGCAACATCCTTGCCATCACGCGTTAACGTGAAATCAGCATTTTTACCTATTTAGACCTGAAATTAACAATTTTTAGCTTATAAGTTGCGTGAAATTAACATTTTGCTGTTTTCTAAGTGAAATCAACACCCTTGCCGTCACGCGTTGATGTGAAATCAGCATTTTTACCTACTTAGACCTGAGATCAACAATTTTTAGCTTATAAGTTGCGTGAAATTAACATTTTGCTGTTTTCTAAGTGAAATCAACACCCTTGCCGTCACGCGTTAACGTGAAATCAGCATTTTTACCTATTTAGACCTGAGATCAACAATTTTTAGTTTATAAGTTGCGTGAAATTAACATTTTGCTGTTTTCTAAGTGAAATCAACATCCTCTCCGTCACGCGTTAACGTGAAATCAGCATTTTTACCTATTTAGACCTGAAATCAACATTTTTGAGTTTATACGCTGCGTAAAATTAACATTTTGCTGTTTTCTAAGTGAAATCAACATCCCTACCGTCACGGGCTAACATGAAATCAACATTTAAACCTTTTTTTGATGTAAAATCGACATTTTTGAGCTTTTACGTTGCGTAAAATTGACATTTTGGTGCTTTCTAAGAGAAATCAACATCCTTGCCATCGCGCGTTAACATGAGTCAACATTTTAAGCACTTTTGACCTGAAATCAACAAATTTGAGCTTATATAAGCAGCGTGAAATTGACATTTTGCTGGTTTCTAAGTAAAATCAAAGTCCTTGCGGTTGCGGCGGGCTGATCCTTTGTTATAATAAACCGAGGCGAGACTTCGACTTATAACAAAGGCTTGGCTTGGCTATTATAACAAAGGATTGGCTCTGTTTATCATAACAAAGGCCTGGCTTCGTTTATTTGAAGGACTCGGCAGGAAAAGGACGTCAGGTATTTTAATCAAAGGTGAACTTTGTTGAAAACGCTCCAAATTTCGCATGCAGTTTCGTTCAGGTATGTTAAGCAATGTCCCGTAGTTTTCGTGCTAAAGTTCACTTCGTTCTCGAGATATTGCGTATGCAATAAACCACTCGGTTTTTCCAACCTGTGTGCCTTTTTTGCATACGTTATTTCTCGAGAACGAAAAGCAACCCAGCGAAAAAAACTTCAGGGCAATGTTTCTCAGGTGAAACGAAGCCCACATGCCAAAATTCAGCTAGTTTTAAGCACTTTCAAAAATGGCTGAAAAATCTAGGGGACGTTCTTGCATGCGGCCTTTCAATTATGATTGGTTCTTTAATCACTAAGAGCCACTTGTAGTACTGCAGTATATAGTACTGTGTATATGCAGTTATTGCCATTATTGTGGCATCGCACATGCAAATTAAGCAATAAAATAAAACAAAAAATAGCTTGGTGGCATCTTTGCATTCCCAATGTTTATTGTAAGCTGGACATTAACTACCGTAGGTGGCCATCTTTCCTTTACAACTCTAGTGGCTACTTACAAGAACCTATTCTCATAAGCAGCCAGCTCCAGTTATGGACAGCTTTTTTGCGTCCTAAGGGTGTCTGCTTACGAGGGCTTCCACTGCATTATTTAATCAAGTATTTTTGTTTGTGCACTATTGGTCTAAATGCATCACATGATTCCATTTGCTCAATTTCCCCAAGTTTCAAAACTGCGGCCCGTGTTGCAGAAAAAATTTGAAGTATAATGGACACAATAGCCTCCATTTGGTGTAAAAATATGCTTGGATTAATGTTCTCAAAGCTCCCAGTGTTCACTTCTCAGAAGAGATAATGTCCATGCCATTGGATAAATATCCAAGGCCGCAAGCATATTATTTGTTTTGCCAAATGAAGGGTATTATTTTTAAACTGAACAGATAATGTCAGTGGATAAACTTATATCCAAGCATATTATTTGTTACGCCAAATGAAGACTATTCTTTTTATACATGTTTATTGCTGTGTTATAGGGAGATTGTGGAAGTTGCTGGGCATTTGGAGCTTCAGGTGGGTGAAATAATATGTCAACTAAGTGTAAAATACATGTATACTTGAAATTGCCAGCAACAGAATTTGTGACAAATTCATCCTGGTGACTGTTACCAACACCTGCTTATTCTGAAAACACTGATGTCCTGATTACATGCATGCTATTTTTTCGTTTGTAGGCCATGTTCAATATATCAATATTCTAACATGGCTCCGAGGCTTTCGGGGCACATGTCTATATGTGGAGTTGTTTTCTTTGTATCCAAGTGTCTTTTGGGAATTGAGAAACAAAAGAACATTAAAAGAATTACAATTCTGACCTGAAAGCCTCGTAGCCATGTTAGAATTGCTACTAACAGTCATCATCATCATCATCATTATACTTCTAACACCTCAGGATGGTATGTAAGGGCACATGCCAACTCTTTCCACCTTGCATGGTCTTTCCCCATATTTTCAATCTGCGTCCACAAGGCAAAGCCAAGTCTGCACCATTCACTCTCAACCATTCGATGCCAAGTTGTCTTGGGTGTACCTCTTCTTCTTCTACCTTCAGGGCTCCATGTGAAAGACACCTTAGCATTGTTGATATTCTCAGGGCCTAGAACACGGCATAACCATCTCCACTGCTTATCTGTAATCATGTCAGAAACAGGCATCATCCCAACTTCTGTAAATCTTTGTTTGTAATCTTTTCTGACCAAAAGATTAAAAAAACTTTCCTTAAGCACCTCCTCTGGAATCTGTCCAACTGGCAGGCATCATGTTCAGTCATCTTCCATGTTTCTGTGCCATATAAAGTAGAACAGCTAGGGCATTAGCATTGAGGATTTTAAGTGTGGTCTTGTAGCGGTAAGCTGTTGAATTCCATACTGGTTTGAGCTTTACAAAGGCACCTCTAACGAGGGATAGCCTCCTGCTGATATTTGTCTCTGTTCTGCTGGATCCTCTCCTCTCAGAACTAAAGTAGACAAATTTGTCCACATCCTCCAAGGGTGTTCCATTATAAAGATTTGATGCTGAGATTTACTATTAAGCCTCATGATCTTGGTTTTCTTAGTGTTGAATTCTAATCCAGTGAAACTTGCAACAGCTTGTAACCTTCCTGATTTCTACTGCATATGAGCGCAGTTACAGGCTAGTAATGTGACGTCACCTAAGACCTCTGCATCTGTGTTAATGTATTTGTGTTACTGTCTTAAGGTGTTTGTCATCAACCAGTCTACTGCCACAATAAACAAAAAGCCTGACATGATGCAGTCCCGAGGAATGCCAGTTTTGACATCAAACCAGTCTGACATCTTACCATTATCAATGACATTACAGCAGCTGTCCTCATACATTGCTCTGATCAAATCTACAAACTCACTTGGTATCCCATAATGTCCCAGAATCTTCCATAATCTGCTACAATCCAAGCTGTCAAACACCTTTGTAAAATCCAGAAAGTTGATGTACAGTGGTGTTTGCCACTCGATGGACTGTTTAATGATGTTTCTGAGGATAAACACATGCCCAATAGGTCCTCTCCCTTCCCAAAATCCAGCTTGCTCACATCTCAACTTTGGGTCAATGCCCTCTTTGATATGTTCAATAACCAGCCTACCAAGAACCTTACTTGGTACAGAGAGTAAGGAGATTCCCCTGGGATTGTCGCATTTAGTCAAATCACCCTTCTTCGGTACTTAAACAATCATAGCCTTTGTCCAATCATCTTGCACCTTCATGTTCTCACGTATATGCTCAAACAATGTACGGTTTACCCAAATAGGCCATTTACAGCAGTTGGTCAAGTGACCGATAATTTCTAAACGTTTTGCTACAGCTACATAAATTTCAGAACTGGAAAGAGCATGATTAAATGGTGAGCACACTAATTTTTAGACCAACGCTATGTAAGGTTGATGATTTGAATATTGCAAAAATAAGAAGGTTTTGCATGGAAGCAAGGACGCTTTGCCCTCCAGAAGACCTTATTAATTAATTAGTTATTTCCAGTATTAATCACTACAAAAGGGAGCTGCTTTTATAGAACAGTTGGAGACAGTATGGGGAAATGTTAGGAAGAATTAAAAACTCCAGGCGCTAAACTGAAAGGCAGAGATTTTATATATGGCAGTTCGAAAAACTTGGAAAATTACAAGGATTAATTTGTATGGAAAACCCTGGAGTATGACTGGAGGGAAATGCATCTTCTTCTCATTCTAATCCTTTTATTTCTAACTTCTATAAAAATTTCCTCTTAAAGGTTATGAACCTAAAAAGTTGCATGTACATATATAAGCTTTGTAAATGTTCTTTCCATTTCTGATAACATTTATGCATCACCAATGACTAAATCAGTATGTTTGGTCGCATGACCAACTGTTGCAAAAAGAATATTGAACACAAGCAAAAAGTGACTGATATAGGTTGAAAGATCAATAACTTAGACGTATTATTTGGTTTGCAGAAGCATTGTCTGACAGATTTGCTATTGTCAGTAACAATGCAATTGATGTGGTGTTGTCGGCACAGCAGCTTGTTGACTGTGATACAAGAAATGATGGTTGTGAAGGTGGCTGGCCATTATTGGCATGGGATTACATGAAGGAAGTTGGGTGGGTTTCATACAGGGATTTTACATTTATTGCATAGTAACTATAAAACCCTGCGACAATATGGAAAAACTTAAAACCATTTTGGTTTAAAAACAACGACAACGTTTCCACGTTCACTTAACATCATTGTCAAGTCAACTGAGTGAATAAAATGGGCTCAAATTTAAATATAAACAAAGAATTCCTAAGAGACACGAATGTAAAGAAACCAATGATAAAAAATTGATAAAAAAATTCTGAAAAGTGCTAAAACATATATAATATAAAATATTTACATGCAAAGAGTCACGTAAAAAGTTTGGCATGAATTGAGTCTTTCTGTGTAATCAGCACAGGGCTCAAATTGAGCCCTGTGTTGTCGTTTTTAAACCAAAATGGTTTTAAGTTTTTCCATATTGTCGCAGTGTTTTATAGTTAAATTTTCAAGAAAATCTCTTCCATTGCATAGTAATCAATGTCTAATAAACAATAATGCAAATCATATTTTTCTACATGATTACATGAGGTCGATTATACTTGTATGAATATTGTGTCTCCCTTACAGGGTGAACAAATTGACCAGCTGTACAAATTACAAATTAAACCATGCAAAATATACTTTCTGCAGTGCTGTTTTGGTTTACATGTGTGAAGGAGACTGCTTGATTAATAATTATTTTCATCCTATAATTGAAACACAGTCTATAGGTGAAAGGAAGAGGGTTGTCCAATATGCTCAAATGGAGTCCAATGGAATGGCACTCAAGCCATCGGTATTCCATTGGTGAAATGCATCTCACTGTGGGGACTTAGAATATTAAGTGTTAATGAGATGCAGTTTACAAATGGTTCACCAATCAACTGAGGAGCTTTTCATTTGTACCAATGGTATGAACTGTGAGGCTTCTTTGATGAACAGTGATCATTTACCAATGGTACAATTGGTGAGGGTGTTTTGACGATTGGTATCTGTTCGTGTATATTGGACATGCGTGGAGGGAAAGGAACATCCCATATATGAGTAAGAAAATTACCATTAGTTGTAAGCTTAAATCATAACAGCCAGTTATTAATCATATTTCAAGACATTTCATTGAATACTTTTATCTGAGATACTGAATTTGCAGTTAATGAAATACCATATGCAGAGTACGACATTGGTGCAAACATTTCACCCTAAAGCCAATTTAAATTCCCACTTGTTGTGTGTGGTTTGTTGGAAAATCAAAACAATTTCTTTGGTTGGGGTGCACAAAACCTAAATGACTGTAACAAATGCCCAAGTCTCCATTTATGACGATAAGAATTCTTGCCAAAGATTGCCCAGGTAAATTAATGTCCAAAAAACTATTTGAATGATCCAAAGTTCAACTATGTATTTATGTTGATATGTGGTTTGATAAAGCATCACGTACATTTAGTGCCTTGGATAATCCTTTCAGGGTTCTTTGTAATTGTTTATTAAGTTTTACATGTAAAATCATTATAACTGTGAGGATCATATCTTCACCTGTGTCTTAATTCGTCTTTTTGTTTTTGATTACCAGCCTGTTGACTGTGGATTGTTATGGTCCATATACAGCAAAAGATGGAGTATGCAAATTTAATGGCACAGTGACATCTCAGTGCCCTAGTGGTTCTGGAGTGCCAAGGGCTTACCACACAAAAAATGCATATGCTGTGGCCCCAACTGTAAGTACTCTCCTTCAAAATTACTTATTTTATTTCTTATATATTTGTCTATTTCTTCAGTTATATCATCATCATCATCGCCATTTATTTGCCACATAAATAATAACAAAAGGTATTGACAATACTCAAAAAGCAGCGAGGAGACCTCCAAAAAAAAAGTATCATAGTAAATGGTTTGAACCCAGGAGTATCAGTAGTTCGTATAGTTGATCATCTGGGTGAGTGTAGTTCTGGAAAGAACTGTTGTTGGTGACTGACGTTTCGACAACCTGAGTGGAAGTCATCTTCAGAGTCAAGTGAATAGTGTTTGTCAGGTGATATATCAACCACACAACCGAGAGAGGTGCAATCAAATAGAATTACCTTGAACCAGTGACCTGAAGACTGAGCACCACTTAAAACAGTCATAAATTAGCCTACGAGTAGTCCCTCTTTCACTTAGTGCATCGTGCGTGACGCAAAAGAAAACCGCTAGAAAAAAATGGCCGTGTGAAATCCTGGAGGCAAGGAGCACGCAAAAGGATTTCGGATGGCCATTTTTTTCCTTGCGGTTTTCTTTCGCATCACGCACAATGGACTAAGTGAAAGAGGGACTACTCATAGTCTAGTCATAAATAAATTTTAGATCCTTTAATTACAGGTCTTGAGCTATGAAAATAATTTGTGTAATTATTTCATTTAAAAGAATGTATAGAGATTCTGTGTACACATAATTACATATTACCCAGTGTATTACTATTAATTGTAAAACTGTAGTTTTATTAGTGTTATAATTGTTGACTGAAAGGTGACTCACAATGGTTTCCAGCATTTTTCAGTATTGCATCTTTGATGAATCAATACCACCATTCTTTTTCAGTTGATGCTAGTTTGATAATGGTATCAAACAAATGTCAAAACATTGGTAAACAAGTCATGATTTTTGCTTTAAGTGCAAAAAAACTCAAAAAATAGAATCTGGTGACCCCAGGTTTTTTACTACTGGATTGCAATCAGCTTATAATTTTTAAAAGTTAATAAAACAGTCCTGGGAGTGGGTTCAGAGCCGCCTTAAATTTGTGAAAAATTACTGAAAACTGTTGTTAGCCACAGCAAAATCCATAACTAATATCGTAACAGTTCATTTCATTTTATACATTTTAACTCTATGTCATGTTTATGTGATTATTTATTGATTTGTTTTTGGTAGCCAGTAATAGCTATTTACAAGTATCTTTGATTTTTATTCTATCCCCCCCCCCCCCCCCCCTCTTCCCTATTTAAGCTAAGTATTGGTGCAGTGTATATTAACTACAATCATGGACCAAAGTCTTGGAACAAATTTGCACTTTTTACGCTTTTGTACACACGCCAGACATGAATAAAACTTCACCTGCCTAGCCTCTCCCCTCTCCCCTTATACAATATTGAAAACTAGTACCTGCAATTTTTCCTGAGATTCAACATTGCATTGGGTTCGGGAGAGGGAACAGCAACATGTTTTTAAAAGGATAGCAGTGCTTTTTCAAACTTCATTTGTAAAACACAGGTAATTCGTTAGATTACGTAAGTGTCCCAAGGCAAACTGACCCCAACATTTCCCTCAAGTGGCTTAGGGGTTTGGGAAACATATTAAGCTTATTCACACACAGTTGAATTGCAACTTAGCAAAGGTGTTATTTGTCTTTTTGAGGTGGAAGCTATTCAGACTGAAATCATGACAAATGGACCTGTTGAAGGTATGATGTTGTGATACAAGTTATCACTTTGTTGTACTGGATGTGAAGAGTAAATCACCACAGGTGTTTAATCGAAATGTGCTGGACAAAATGTTCAGAATGTTTTTATAATGTTGTCTTTCATGGAATTCATTGTTAAAATATTATAATTGTGAAAATCAACTTTATTAACATGTGTGTGTAGTTATTTGTTTCCTTTGTGGAAGGCCTTGTGGCCTGGTGCTTAGTGTATTGGATTTGGATTGAGAGATATGTTGTGTTGATGATATTAAACCTTTCTTTGTGAATGGTATGTGATTAGGTTGCAGTAAATTAGTGTCCCAAATTGCTGGAAGGTTATCTGTGATCCTTTGGATTATAACAGATGTGATCCCTTTTCTCAATAAAAGTTTTACTTTTTTTCTATTCCATTTGTTTTTATCTTCTTTTTGTTATATTTTCTGGTTGTGTCAAGGTGTCTGGTTATAAGGGGCACTTCCCATTCAACGGGAAATTCCAGTTTGAATTTCCAGAAAAATTTCTGGTGGCGAATGGAACAGCACTATTTTTCGTAATCTGGAAAAGAGTATAACCTGCTCGTTTCTGGATTACTTGCCGAGAATTTTCGTTCCATTTGATTTTTCCTCCTGAATTTCAAAATGATTTTCTGTTGAATGGTTCACATTTGGGAAATTCAACAATCTTGGAACTTTCCGGAAACATCACGAGGAATTGTTTTTGTACCATTTGTCTCCCTCTTGATAAATTCGCAATTTTGGTTGAATGGATTAAGCGCCCAATGTTTTTAAATTGTCTGAATAATCTTTCTCTTTATTTCAGCGGATTTCACGGTGTATCAAGACTTTTTTAATTATCAGGGTGGTGTGTATTCACACACAACTGGTGGTGCAGTTGGCGGTCATGCCATTAAGATGCTGGGGTTTGTTTCTGTTTTTCTGTTTTGTTCATTTAACCTTGTGTTGCAGAATTTACATCACACACATACATGTACACATTGATATAGTCAACTGTGAAAAGTTGGACAATTATTTTGTGATCAGGTGAACACTTTCAAGAGAAATTTGCTTCATCTTTTTAATACTAAGTAGCTTACAGTGTCTGTGACTGTCTGTCTAACGACTGCCATAATTTTATTAATCTTATGGCGTTAAACAAGATATCGACCGCCATAGAATACACTTCCTTACGTGTAATTTAACATCTAATAATTACATTAGGCCATCTTCGCTCCTAAAGGGGAGCATAGGGCGTCAACCATGGATCTCCACCTAACTCTGTTACTGGCAGTTCGCTTTGCCTCTATCCACGTGAACTTATTCTTGGCGAGCTCAGCTATCACACTTCGCCTCCAGGATTGCTTTGGGCGACCTCTTCTTCTAGACCCCTGAGGGTTCCACTCGAGAGCGCAACGGGTGATATTATTCTCAGGCTTCCGTAGCGTATGCCCGATCCATCTCCATTTTCTTCTCATAATGCTTTCTTCTATACGTATTTGCCGTGTCCTTTCCCATAGTTCTTCATTTGAAATGACCTCTAGTCAGCGGATGTTCAGGATCTTCCTTAAACACTTGTTGATAAAGGTTTGCAATTTCTTGGGCAGTAGTTTTGTCGATCTCCATGTTTCCGAACCATAAAGAAGGGCAGACTTCACGTTTGTATTGAAAATCCTGAGCTTCGTTTGCAATCTGATACATTTTTCCTTCCACACAGGCATAAGCATTGAGAATGTCGATTGCGCTTTCCTGATCCTGGCTGTTATGTCCTCATCAGTTCCGCCAGTTTCACTAATGATGCTTCCCAAATACGTGAACTCAGACACTCTTTCAACACCTTCCCCGTGGAGTTCCAACGATTCTTGTTGCCTCACGCCAATTCGCATCTCCTTTGTCTTCTGGATGTTGATTTTGAGTCCAACCTGCCCACCAGTCTCTTGTAATCTTTCTCCCTTCTCTTTCATATCAACTAGTCGGTGTGTTAGTAAGCAAAGGTCATCAGCATAATCCAAGTCTTCTAGGCGTTGGGTCAGTGTCCATTGGAGTCCCAAACGTTTACGCTCATATGCATTCTTCGTCACCCAATCAAGTACCATGAGGAATAGCAACGGCGAAAGAAGGCACCCCTGTCTCACACCGGTCTTGACCTCGATGGGGTTGGTCAAAGTTCCTCCATGAAGCACTTGGCAAGTAAAGCCCTGATACTGAACCTTGAGCATATTGATGATTTTGTCGGGTATGCCATAATGACGAAGAATCCTCCACATAGCCTCCCTATCCAAAGAATCGAAGGCTTTCTCAAAATCCACGAATAGCAGGTACAGGGGGATGACCACTCGATTGATTGCTCTACAATAATTCTCAAAGTGGCAATTTGATCGGTACAGGAGCGATCCTTCCTAAATCCCACCTGCTCATCTCTCAGGGCTTCATCAACCGCCACCCTCATTCGGTTCAATATGACCCGGGTTAAGACTATGCTGGGTATCGAGAGCAACATTATTCCCCTCCAGTTACCGCACCGACTAAGGTCCCCTTTCTTTGTCAGCTTTACTAGAAGACCTCTCTTCCAGTCATCTGGAATCTCTTCTTTCTCCCATGCGAAGGTTAAAATTCTATGCAGTGCCTCCACAGTACAAGGACCTCCCTCCTTCAATGCTTCAGGAGGGATGTTATCTATCCCTGGAGCTTTGGCATTCTTTAGTTGAGTGAGGGCTGATCTTATTTCTCCTTTGGAAATAGGTCCGGTGCCGATGTTCAGGGGAACATCTGCAGGCAGAGGATCTGGTAATTGGCTTGGGGCTGGTCTGTTCAATACGGATTCAAAATGCCTCTTCCATCGCTGGAGCTGATCTTCCATTTTCGTCAAGAGAGTTCCATCTTCACTTCTAATTGGGCGATTCTGGTTGCATCTTATCCCACTAAGTTTTCGTGTTGTCATATATAGTGTTCTTAGATCATTGTTGTTAGCCGCGTCTTCTGCTTCTCGTGCAATGCTCTCAATTAAATCCCTTTTGTCTCTTCGGCAAGATTTCTTAAACTCTCTATTCTTTTCATTGTAGTATCTGGTTGCTTCACGTTTCCCTTGTCTCGTTCGAGCGTCATTCAGTATCTGCTTCGCCTTTCGTCTTTCTTCAACCTTCCTGTAAGTCTCGTCAGACAGCCACTCCTTCCGAGTCCTTTTCATACGTCCGAGAACACTTCCACATGTATCAACAAGTATCTTCTTGGTTTTCTCCCATTGTGCATTGATGTCAGTATCTTGGGCCCGTTCATCTTCATCCCCGCTTGGATTTCTTACTATTTCTTCTTCTTCCTCTTGAAGGGATAGGGATTCAAACCGGTTTTGCAACTCAATTTGAAAGGCCTGTTTTGTGTCAGGGTCTCTCAATTTCATGACATCAAATTTCCATCTTGTATTTACGAACGGCTTTCTTGCAGCCAGCTTGATCTTCAGAGAGGCCACCACAAGGTGATGGTCAGAACCAATAGTAGCTCCCCTTTTTACGCGCACATCCTGCAGTGAAGTTCTCATCGCTGACTTATAAGAATGTGATCGATTTGGTTTTCAGTCACTCCATCTGGGGATATCCACGTCGCTTTATGTACCCTCTTATGGGGAAAGAGAGTTCCACCAATACTTAGACCGTTCAATGCACAAAAATCCACCAACTCTTCGCCATTTTCATTCACATCTCCAAGTCCTTCCGTTCCCATAATCCTCTCAATGCTGGCATTATTCCGTCCAACCTTTGCACTAAAGTCGCCCATTACGATGAGGATATCTCTATTCGGAACCTTATCGACCACAGCCTGCAGTTTGTTGTAAAATTCCTCTTTCTCATATGTCTCATCATTGTTCGTAGGAGCATAGCACTGTATGATTGTGATCTTTTGAATTTTAGCGTTAATTCTGGCTGTAATAATGCGATCATCAAACGGTTCCCATTCCATCAAGCACTTTTTCGCGTGCCCTGACAATACGATACCGACCCCTCTCTCATGGACATCATCTTTGTTCCCTTTCCCCGAGTATATGAAAAGCTCTCCTGTTGCCAACTCAGTTTCCCCGAATTGGTTCCACCTAGCTTCACTGACTCCCAAGATTTCCAGTCTATAACGTCTATAACGTCTATAACATCTATAACAATGCAGTTGGTCAATTGTGAGGTTTTTTTTAAAAATAGTTTTGTTGTAAGGCTGGGGAACATTTTCAGCACCGCTGACTGAAAAACACTATTCACTTGCCTCTGAAGATGACTTCCACTCAGCTGGTTGTCAAAACGTCAGTCACCAACAACAGTTCTTTTCAGAACTGAACACACCCAGACGATCAATCTAGATGAAGTACTGATACTTAGTTGTTAATGTTTTGTAGATGGGGCCGCTCTGAAGAAGGTGTTGATTACTGGGTATGATTTTCTGTGTCCTTATTTGGACTTCTTACTTGGACCAACAGTTTTACTATTCATTGACTCTTTCATGTCGCTTTATTGTAAGTCCTTTAGTATCGTTATTCCATTGTACTTCTCTAGGAATTTTAATGCTTAATAACTTTTCAAGCATCAGTAAAGACTAGTTTTTATACATAAAGTGAGTTTGCCTTCTTGGGCACTAATTTGTCAGATGAAGAGTCCGACGTTTCGGCACTACTGCTGTCCTTGCACACCTGAAAAACTTGACACCTTTTTTACGCTGATGAAAGCAGTAATGCCGACATATCGCACTTTTCACAAGACATTTTAGTACCAAAAAGACAAACTTTACTTTAGTATCTGTTATGGTGCTACGTAGTTTTCCGTTTATTCTACTTTCGAAGAATAACTGTTATTATTATTTAGCTCTTATTAACCGAGCAGGAGGTCTGTATGACTTAGCTCGGTTAATAAGATGTTTATTATATGGCAAAGAAGAAAACTTTTATTCGTTTAATGTAACTGGTTTGCTGACATTTTGCTTGCAAACGGAGATGAGTTTAACGTAAACCTGCCGGAATGTGCTTGTCCTCTTTACTTGTTTTTTTTGTCATCAGGCTTTTTGGCACTTCCATAAATGATTGAGAAGAAAGTAAAAGAAAACGGTGAACATTTTTGTATTTTAGTTTGCTACAATTTCAACGCAAAATGAAACCAATCTAGATGCCGGTCTAGATGCCTACAAATTTTTATGTAAACTAGATTACATCTTACATTGTAAATTTTTTTTTTTTAATTCTTATTTTGTAATTATTCTTTATTGTTTATTTATACACGACCCCACAAGCTGCAAGCTTAATTACTTATCGTGTTTAAATAAAGGTTACTTACTTACTTACTTACTTACTTACTTACTTACTTACTTACTTACTTACTTACTTACTTACTTACTTACTTACTTACTTACTTACTTACTTACTTACTTACCGGTCTAGATGGGAAAATCTAGACCGCGGTCAATATCGATATCAGCCAATCAAATTCGTGAATTCGGTAGTTCCCAGTCCTTGTGAGACACAGCCATATAATAATTCTGGATATTAAATTGATCAGTTAGGCCCGGTTTAAACGTCGCATTTTACATGCACCGAATCTAATTGCTGAATTAAGTGCATGTAAAATGCGACGTTTAAATCAATTAAATGCGACATATTTCAATTAAATGCGAGTTCAGTCGAATATTCGACTGATGTAGTCGAATATACGACTGAAGTTCGACAGTTGATTTAAGCGCCGCATTTTACATGTGCCGAATCTAATTCATAAATTATGTTAAATTATATTTTGCCCATAACTCCACAGTTTTGTGCTGCATGGCATGCGCACAACAAGCTGAAGGGAATTTTTCGCGGCAGTTGCAGCAGGAGATGTATCACGTAGAAGGAAGGCTGCTGAAGATGCCAATATGTGTGGTTCTTGCTTCGCTCCGATCGTGTAATGTAGTTATGCAAAACCAATTAAGCTTAAGTTTCGGCATTCAAGTAAAAACCGCTCTGTGCTACATGACATGCGGAGCAGGAAAGCAATATGGCCACTGTTGAGTGTAATAGTGTGTGCGGTGGTTCTTACTTCTCTTCTGCAAAGTTATGTAGAAGATGGAGAACGAAGTCTATGAACTTGAATTTGATCAGGAGAGTGAAACGAAAAGCAGAGTTTAAAAGGTAATGCACTGCTATCTGCATTATAAATCGCCCCATTTTGTTTGCTCGAATGGTGTTTGGAAGGTATGAATGGTCTTAACGCAAAATGTGCTCCTTACCATTGTTAGCCGCTTTGGTGGGAAACTTGTAGCGGAGTCAGCTGGGAATGAACACGTCGCTAGCGCTCAGTAATTTTATTCGACAAAAAATGCGACGTTTAAATCAAATCAGCCGAACTTATTAATTCGAGTCGACTAAAATTAGTATTTGATTCGGCACATGTAATGTGCGACGTTTAAACCGTGCCTTATATTTTTAATCACGTTTAAATTACGTGAGATTAATGTTCATTAATTGTCGTTGTAGATTTGTGCCAATTCGTGGGGACCTAAGTGGGGAATGGATGGTGAGTTCAAGTGCAGATGTTACGGTTAAATTCTAATAAAGATTGCCGAATTCTGCGCACACTCTGATTGGTTAAAAACCATGTTTAATCACAGCTTAAAAATGATGAGAATTTGAGAAAAATAGTTAATAATTATATTAGCATTCCAAAATTCTGTTGTGTTCTTAATTTTTGTCGTGTTTTATGACAGCATAATGAGCCCTGTAAAATACATGGCTATGTCTAAGCCCCCACCCCTCCCGCCCACCCCCCTCAACGATACGCTGGAGGAATTTGAAATTGAAGGTTTCCTCGAAAACGCATCAAATGTTTTCCGTCCACACTACACCGGAGGAATTCAAAGACGCAACAATCACCGCATGTTTTGGATTTGTGTTTGAGGAAAAACTCGGACGGGGAACTCAAATGATGCACTTCGTTTTCGAAAAGTTCCGTTTTCAAAATGTTTTCCGTCCCCACCAAACGAAAAGCTGGTGTTTCCTCCTGTTTGAAGAGCGTTTACGAAAAGCTCCGTTTTCGTGACGGAGTAGTGTAGACGGTAGGCCTAACCGTAGAATTAAAGCTGCGTTTTCACAGGTGTAGACGCTGTCTTAGGTGAATAGTAATATGTAATGTTTAGAAACAGCGAAGACAGATTCTTTTTGATATTCAAATTGGCCAAGACCTGTTTGGGTCGTTAGTAGCCTTAAATAGATCTCTGTTAGGCGCATTTATAAAAATGGCTGACTGTAACGCGAAGTTGTTGTTGTATACTTCGTGTAACTACTGTTGTGAACTCTTTCTTGTTTTATACCTTCAAAACCGCAAAGGAAATACACCTTTTTCTGTAAACCTTTGTTAAATCTATGCATGAACTACGCTAGAAAGCTTAAAACGTAAGCGATCCTCACAAAAAAGCAGAGTTTTAGAGCCGAGTGGACTATTTTTGTATCATGAAACCTTTACTTACTCTGAGAATACAGTGTCTTGTCAAAGAGTCCTGCTCCTTCACACGTACCATTCACTGCACATTCTGTGTGTGAACTGTATATTTATTTATATTATAAAAGTTTGCCCTTCGTAATTGCTCTCAATCTTGAAAATTCTTGTACCTTTTTGTTTTATTGCTTCCTTAACATTGTGTTGGCTTTGATTTAGTGGCTATATTTCTGCGGCACTGATAACGTTATGAGTTACCTAGTCTTAAAAGTGATGGTTAATGTAATTGTTTGATTTATCAGGGTTTTTCCTGATTCGCCGTGGTACTGATGAGTGTGGTATTGAAAGTGGTGTGACTGCTGGTATCCCAGCTATGTGAAAGCTGGCAAACAGAATGGCTGGCCGTTACTGACTGGGTTTTAAGAAAACATTGCAGTAGAATTCCAGGAATACAAAACAGAAGCTTAATAGTTTCAATTAGAAGCTAGTAAAGTATAATGTCATAATTTAAAACGTTTTTATATATCTATATAGTTTTATAGTAGCGAAATGCAGTAGAATGCATCTAAGACAGAAGCCATTTATGTTGTTATCGTTTTTATTTTTACATTTTTAGAAATTTCTGTATTTTTTAAGTAATAAGACAATTGACTTGTAAGTAGGTATGCACTGCAAATAAAAGAAATCTTGAATGTTACAGTATTTATTCTGTGTAGCAGGCGCTTCCTTGGCGCATTGTAGAGCTGTGAATTTTCAATTTTAGAGGAGGAAATGAGAATTCCTTCCTGTTTTAGGGCACTGATCATAGATTACGACTCTTTCTCTTTCGGCGCGTAATTTTTTCTGCTTTGATCTCTGAAAGAAATCCATTGTGCTTCAAATAGAAATGAAACAGTATGTGATAAGCTGTGGGAATTTAGAATGTGAGTGTTTGTTTGTTATGCATTCATTTCAGAAGAACCTGGAATACGATGTAGTGATATCGGCGGCGTCGGTTATGCCAAATATTGCAATCTAAGACAATAACTACCTTGACCTTCAGGTGTCGTTTCAGCAGATATATAACGCGCGCTTTGATTGGTTTATTTCTACGAAGGTTTATGCCCGGCTTGCAGCTGGAAATACACTAGAGATTATAATAAACTCATTGACATCTTCAGATATTCCTGGGGAATTTATCAAGGTCTTTGGTACTCCTAATAAACAATTTAACAGCAATGACTACTTAAATACATACGACACAGAAAGGACGAAAAAAAAAAGGAAAAGAGAAGTAAAAACTACGCTGCTCGCTTGAATGACTTGATACTGAACTGAACCCACGGTATGAACTTGAGCTGGGAGTTTGTGTATAATCCGTCAGACCGAAAGGTCCGTATACACACAACTCAGTTCACCATTAGACCGTCTGCCCCATTTTCGCTACCGAAGAAAGAAAAATATCACCATATAGACACTACAGAAAAGCCTTAATCCTACCAGAGAGCTCGGGCCGAGAAAATCAGAAGCATTGTGTATTATCTTTTATGCTGCAGATCGATTAAAACTGATTGGACAGCAAAGGTGATTAGTCGAAATGGTTACACTAAGCCTCATGAACTGCTGAATCTACAGTTAAAGAATTTACAACGTGACAAATAAATCTTTTTACAACTTAGGACAACTTTTTAAGTGCATTTAAAAATAATTTTCTGCTGTGTTGCTTGTCAGGCTGATAATCGAGTGGAAATTATCCAGCAAATTCAAAAGGTGTTAAGTTTTCACCTCTTCGTTTTTCTCAACCAATTAAATCAAGTTTTCACAATTACTAACTAAGTTTTACTTGAAGGCGTTAATTACAAGTTACCAGAATGCAGATTAGCTTCGAATTGAAAAAACTGATTGGGAATGTTTAACATCAATTCAGTTCAATCGTCCAGAAAGAGCGGACTTGAAATGTTCCATGTGAAGCAACTTTTGTGGCGAGCATCTTTCATACCGATGTCGGAGGTGAGTAAATCACTTTACCTTTTGTTCTTCTTTTAGCTGTGGCAAGGTGTTGTTGGCTGTATTTATTTTTTGAAGGAATATCTTTGTTTTTATCAGGGAACAGAGCTAAAAGACTTTGTATCTTGTCATAGTAAGACGTAAAGAAAAAAGGCTCCATGCCGATGGGAACGAATAACTAGGAAACGGAAGACTCGATATGGTTCTTCCTTGTTTTGTAGACCAATCCTTGATTGTTTAAAAGAAGGCCTAAAGCGCTATTTTTTCCACAAATTAAATAAAGTTGCTGGTTGCTACAATTTTGATGACATTTAACTTGTGTGTTTTCGTTTAGCTTTGGAAGAAAGGTTCAAGATCAATTGATGTTGTTTTCTGTTTTGTAGCGTCAAGTAAATAACCCGATCAATAAATAACAAGAGGCATATGGTGGCAGTCCTACTCAGGTACTTTATCTTTCATCATTGCCCACTGTTTCCTTACGTAGGTCCCTAGTTCAAATTCTCCACCCTAACCCATCTGGATTTGTACTCGGTAATCCCGACTTCAACTCCTCGGCCGAGTCGGTTGTGTAAAGAGCCAACTAGGCAGCCTCCCACCAGCTGGAAGTCTTGATTAATAGTTTGTGTCCTATTTGACATAGGTGTTTAATTAGTTACAGTACTCCAATTTGCGGAGCAGTGCAAATACATTTGTCACTTAAATACTGCCCGATTTATTTATCTGTTGAAGGAGCGAACAAACGAACGAACGAACGAACGAACGAACAAACGAAGGAACGAACGAAAGAATGAATGGAAAGTAGATGGTCTACTTATAGTCAAAGATGAACATTAACTTGACAAATAATTATATGAAAAAGCATAATGCAAAGAGGTTTTGCTAAAGTACCAGTTGAATACGTTTGTCGCTACGACTTTCTTCCTTGTTTGCAACATACGTCTGCACGTATAGCTGATTTCGTACAAACTATGGTCTATCTTCATCTGTGTTAATACCATTTTATCTTCGTATTTTCCTGTTTGAATTCGTGATGAATAAAAGGTTTCCAGTAATCGTAGATTTTTCTTTACAGTTTTCGGACGTGCTGCTTCGTGGTATTCGCAACTTTGTTTGTTAAAAGGACAGTATCACGGCAATTTTGCTGTATTTTTGATCAAAGCAGTGCTAAAATTAGGACTAAACGAACGAACTAAATGAACAAACTAAAGTAACAAACCAAATGAACAAACTAAACGAAAGAATGACACCGCAAATACACAACAGAGAAACATGAACTGAGCCGCTGACAAAATCATGAATTTCGTGGTCAGCTTCCCACTGCTTCCGGCTCCCTTCTTCTTACTGACTAATACCCCGTTCACACCAAAGCTTAAACATGTTTAAATCGTGTTTTAATAAACTTGTTTTACTAAACTGCCCGTTCACATCGCGGGCGCGTTTAACAAAACATGTCTAGAACCGTGTTTTATAAAACTACCTTGACGAGGTAGTTTAACTTTTGTGTTTTATTAAACACATCCAAAATGGCGGCCGTTAAAAAACCTCGCGGAAGAGTTTGGGAGAACAGAGAGACCATGTTGTTACTTCAGAAGTGGGGGGACGAAAACATACAAACAAAACTATTGTCCTGTACCAGAAAGAAGCCTATATGGCAAGAAATCAGCGCATTTCTACGGGCGGCGGGCTACGAGGACAGGGACGAAGACGCCTGTAAAACAAGAATACACACTTTGGTAAGCGCGTATCGTTCCTACAAAGATGAATGCAGGAAGACAGGAAACGGAACTCCGAAGAAGAAGCCGGCGTTCTTCGATGAAGTCGATGAATTCTTATCAGCAAAGCCCTGCACGAAGCCAAAGAGTGTTGTTACTTCTTCCCAAATTGTCATTGGGGATGGTACACAGGTCTGTGAAGAAGAAAGCAAAGGAAATGTCGAAAACGTTGCGCCAAATTTAACTTCCAGCAGCAGCAGCGACAACAACAACAAAGCCAGCAAATGCCCGGAACCAAAAAAAGATGCTTGTGTGACATGTACAGGTGAGCTTTCAAAAAAACACTATCGCCTATTGGAGGGCCAGACAATTGTCGTACGTAACAGAACATGGGCGCCTTGCACTGTCGATTAAGTTGATGGGTTTATTTTTGCAAATATACTTCAAGACAGATGGAATCATGTATTGCAAGAGATAAGTAAAACATAAAGCAGCTACTAACATTATTAATTTCCGACTTGGATCCCCACATTTAAGCGTAAGATTTGTTGTGTTCCTTTTCAGAAACAACAACAACGGAGGATGAGAAGCCAGTACCTGTATGTAAAAGTGGCACAAAAAAACGCAAGTTGTCAACAACTGACGCATTTGCCAAAGTCGACAAAGCTTTAGAGGCGTTTGTGTCCTATCAGCAAGCAGCTGATAGGAGATTTATGGAGGCAGAGAAGGCACGTGAAAGAAGAGATGAAGAAAGGGAGGAGAAGAGAAGGAAAGAAGATCAGGAGTTTCTGTTAAAACTGGCGCAGGTACTTCAAAAGTAGATTCAATACGTTTTTGTACTCGTGCCTGCGTCACTTTCAGCTAGATCTTCTATCCGTTATCAGTTATTTTTTCGGCGTCACTTGTGTTAAAGCCTAAGGAGTTGAACTTCATATCAACATCAGATCATCATCAGGCAACATGTACTAATTCTGATGGTTAGCCGGTTAAATTTCTTATGTAAGCTTTTATGCTGTACATTTTTACTTGTTTATTCTTGTCTATTTCCTATATCATTTGTTGACCAATTTTGATGAATTTATCTATAATGAGTATTTCGTAGTTTTTAACTTTATGAATTTATTTTCTTCAGAGATATTAGCATATTTTTGCTATCAGGAAATTCGAAGTAAATTGATTTGATGACACATAATTTGAGGCCCTTTTTTTAAAATAATTTATTCCAGTGTGTATTAAAGAATTGACAGCTGAATAAATAAAAGTTTGTTAATCAAGCAATGATTTTCTCTTTTTATTTTTAAATTGCTTGAGAAATATTATATAAAGCTAGAATTGTTCTGAGGTCACGTGAAGTTCAATTAATAGCTGAAATGGTCACAATCTGACATGTTTTACCTTGTGTCTGGGCTTGAGAATATGAGGCATAATGAAATCAAACATGCAAGGGAAAATTGAGGAAACACAGATTGAAATAAATATATGCAAAATGATTATGGAATGAACTTACATTTCTGTTTTGCTTCAAGCTGGGGTGAAAATCATATTTAACAATACATGTATGCTGTAGCAGTAAGTATAAATTTCTTGTGCACCCACAGTACCCAAAACTCAACAGTGGTTATTGGTGTTGTCTCTTTCTAAATTAACCAAGACTCCTTGTTGTTTTTTTCTTTCATAATTAATAATTGTTATATAGAAATTAATACTTGCTACTGGATAGATTTTTGCCTTGCAAACTTCAAAACCACTCTCACTTTGCTAGTGTAAAATTCAAGGAACAAGGATCTCATGGAAAAAATAATTCAATATTTAACTCAAAATAAATCAAATTTGTTTCTGTGGTTCATCCAGTTGTCCAAAGCAAGAAGTATGGAGAGGGGTTTGTACAGGTTCTGGAAAACCAGGAAAGTCCTGGAATTCTGTGGCATTTTTCAGGACTGGAAAGTCTTGGAAAAAGACTACTGGTCCTGGAAAAGTCTGACAATTTATTAAACTCAACTAGTAAAAATGCAAAACAGAAAATAGTTGTCTGCAGTGTTGAGATCTTGAATTAATGTGAATTTTGGAGTTCTGGAAAAATCAATCTGAGTCCTGGAAAAGTCCTGCAAATTGGTTTCTGAAAACAGGTACGAACAATGTGTGAATAATTTTGTAGCCTCAGTGATACAACTACATGTATAATAGAGAACTTTGGGGTTTATTTTAAAAGGTCTAAACAAACTTCTTTGGCGTATGAACTTTCTTTTCACTTGTCACTGATCAGGTGAACAAGTTGAATGAAATTAATGACATTAATGCCAGTGGAAGCCAATGATGTTGTTAAGTGATTACGTGTAGATCCTCTTGGTAATCCAAACTGAACCCCTAAGTTAAAAAGTTCTGATATTTTTTTTCTCTTTCCTTCAGTAAGCTTGTATCATTTTACAGCTAATGCTCAGATAGGAAAATAACTAGCACTTAAATTTACTAACAAAATAACTAGGAAAACAACTAACGCTTAAATTTATCCTATGAGAACATGTGGTAGGTATGGCCAAATTGACATGTGTAATCAAATAATAACAAGTAAAATTAACTAAATCTACAGGTATTTTATTAGTTCAGTTGAAATTATTGCCTAATTTCATGTGTAATAACCTTTTGATTACCTTCTAATGTCAGGGATGACAAATTACAATCATAGTGTTTTTCACTTGTTTATATGATCAAGAGTGTAATATTAGATGTAAAATTATAAATTTATGCTGATATTTTGCATCAAAATTAAGGAGTAATTTGTCACCCATGGTATAACTTACAGTAATAGATTACAAGAGGTGAAACAAATTTCACCTTGAAAAGTACAAGGTATTTTAATATTTATCAAATGGCTTTCAGCTTTACAATCAGTGACAATAAAGGGTGTAATTTCATTTTCTGCTGCTTCTTAAGCAAATAATTATACATTGGCTTCAAAGGTATTTCTGAGATTATTAATAACGTCAGCTACAGTTCCTGTTTGAACTTAGCAGCCCATCTGGCTGATGCAGTCCAAAAAAGGCTAAATCTTGTTATTATTATATGTGCATTGTGACATCCTTGAAGGTGTATAATGTATGTTGATATTTTTAAGGTACCAAATTTTGGGAACAGACACCTGATTTTTATGAAACAAACCTAATTACAAATGGGACAGTACATGACCCTGGTGGAGGATTGCCCAGACAAAAATCTTTACTTACAATATTTACATAACTATTTACACTATATACATAAGGGGAAAAGTAAGCATGTACATCACTTGTGTGTGTGTTTGAGATGCAAGCTTTGCGATAGATTATTTGCTTTTGAGGGGTGCATTATACCTGGCACAAAATAGGCGTGAAATTTTTCATAAAGTTTTTCAGCTTGTATTAAAAAAAGCTCTTAATAGCATCTCTTATTACTATGGCATTAATGTTCCGCCTTTGGTCTGGATCACCTGGGAAAACTCCAACATGAATATTGACACCATTGAGCCACTGGTCATCGAAGAACTCATGCAGGTTCTCACAGTAATTGTGTAAAACACAGCAAGCGGCAATAACATTGCAGGAGTTTTCAACATTTAAGTCTAGTCTCTTACTGATACTCCTGAACCTCCCCTTCAATCGACCAAAGGCATTTTCAACCACCACTCTCGTCGTGCTATGTCTGATATTGAAAGTGCTTTCATCCGGGGTCAAATTTCCACGATCTGTGTATGGTTTCATCAGCCATTCGCTGAGGGCGTAAGCTGAGTCACCTAATACCAGAGGAGGAACTCGTACACCAGATATCATCACAGACATGTCGGGCGGGAGGAAAGTTCGAGCGCAACACAGAGCAAACAGTGGAGAGTTTTTAAAAACGCGTGCATCGTGCACTTTACCCGGCCATCCAACACAGATATCTAGAAAACGATAATCAAAATCCACTAGGCCTTGAAGGATTAACGAATGGAATCCTTTCCGATTAATGTAGTCATCCGGACTTTGCTCAGGACCAATTATGGGGACATGGCAACCATCGACTGCGCCAACTACCTGCGGAAACCCCGCGCGACTTTCAAAGCCATCGATCTTTTCTTGTACCTCCTGTCGACTTCGGGGAACGTAAATATATCTGGGGAGAAGAATTCTCACAATCACCTCACATACCTGCTTTACAATACCACAAACAGTGGATTTCCCAACACCAAATAGGTTTGCGATCGTTCTATACTGTGCAGTGTCCGCAAGCCAATATAATGTTATCGCCACTCGATGACGCACTGCAATGGCTTTTCTAAAGTTTGTGTCCCTTTTCAAAATATGTGGGGAAAGTTCCACACACAGACGATTGAATGCTTCTTTGGACATTCGGAAGTTCTCCACCCAGTCTCGTTCATTCCAACCCTGGCACGTCTCTTCCCAAAACAACTTCGACCTTGGTTTGGTCCAGACACGACGAACAGGTAAATGCGTGAAAACATATCGAGTGAGAAACAGAAAAAACAAGGAGGAAACGAGACGTCTGCGACGAAGATAACGACGAAGTCGTCTCTGTGCAATCCGTTCTTGGTTTTGAGTAATTTTGCGGGTTTCCTTTAGCCGTGACTGCCATAACGAAGAGAGAACACTGCGATCAAACCCATTGACCGCCATTTTGTTTACAAATTTTAATTGGCAACATTTACCATCAAAATGAGGCTACGCAGAACGTAAACGCGTCTTTGGTGTGAACAGTTCTTCAATTAAACATGTTTTGTAAAACCGAGTTTTATGAAACTTCGTTTAATTAAACCTGGTTTAGTTGGTGTGAATGGGGTATAAGACTGACATTAAAACATTAGGCGGTGCCTGAGAAAGAAAAAAAATGCAAATGCTATTCGCCCTAAAACGTTTATACTCGCTAAAACGGCAAAGAACATGCATGGAAATATACAGTTTTTTCATCTGCAAAGAAATCCGTCCATGTTTTCAGTGAATAGCAAGTCTTGTTTGGACGTTTGTGTATCATTAGCTACAAACAACGAATGAGATTCCACTTCCCCGGGATATTTTGTCTTTTTAGGGAGCACTTTAGGAATTGTATTCATCATGTCAAGTTGTTTTTGTTCTTAAACATGCTTGTGCCGGAGATGAATCAACTTCTGCCGTTCAGTTGCCTTTTTGTTTGCGTTACGATAAACGCCATCGCTGACACTTCCTTCCTTGTCATCTGGTTCTTGCCTACATTCAGTCCTTTCTTTAGCCTTTCGTCTATTTAAGCAATATTGAGCTGCTATAGTCCATGCTACATCAGTGTTTCTGTTACAAGAAGTCCGCTTCTTATTATAGTCTACAGGTATGGTTTATAACCTGAGTATTTTTCCTAGCTTCCTTTCGGCTTTTCTTGTTATACCTACTTGATTCTGTTCTATTTCTATTTCCTTATTGTTTGATTTCCTGGTTGCTGTGAAAGATGATTCTCGCATTACGCTTTTTCTGGAATATAGATGCCGCCGTTTTCCTACTCTTTCAAGACTGGTTTCTTAACTTGTCGGCTTGGTCAGTTTCTCAACCAGTTTAAGGCCTTGGTCAAAGACTTTTACTGGTAAAAATAATTTATTAGTTATACTTCTAAAGACACAAATGGCAGTGGAACCAAATTTAGCACGCAATCAGGTTTTAACTTCCTTTACATTTTAAGGTAGATTGGACTTTTGACCATTCACATTTTCCATTTATATTTTCTTTTCGAGGAATACAATTCCAAACGTATCAAGGTAGATCATTTAAATTTGCATCGAAAACACTTTTATTGATCAAATACATGTAAAATTCCCCTAAATTTTTAACAAAATGATCGCGTGACACGTCACGTGATCATACCGATTCAAAATAATAAGTTAAGGCAAGAGAAAAAAGTTTGAGCTTGGTAAGAAAAACATAACAAAAGACATAGCTACACAACTATAATTCCCCCTCACATTCCTGACCCAGGCGATTGCCTGAGTCGTTGGTAGCTCTTTGTACGTATTTTGCCGTCATACTATATAGGGGACTTGAAGAGGTAAATGCGAACTGGGATGTGCGTATTTTTTCACTGGAAAAATATTTCGGTCATTGGGACTGGAAATTACAAACAAATAGTGTTTCAAAAATTTAAATTTTAACGTGGCTCTGAACCCTACTTATGTACAGAATTTTTTTAAACTTTACCAAAAGTTGCGCCTTATCATGCTCATCACAATTTGATAATATAAAAAAAATTCATGGTGCCGCTTTTTGAGTTTTTTGAAACCATGATTGTAGCATCAAGTGATAAAGAGTTGTTATAACGACGCATTAAAATCTAATTGCTGGAAACTGCTTTGAGCCACCTTACATCAGATTTGAACAAACTCAAAATAATATCAAGCAAACACCATGATCGTTAAAGCTCTTCCTTGTGGGTTTTCGTAAATTAGTTAACATATGAATATCTAAAATAATCCTAATCTAAAATCTGAAAAATCTTAAATCCAAATTCTTTACACCTATAAACATATAAAATATTGACTATTAAATGTATGGATCAGTTTTCAACTTTGAAGGTATAAGTCCACAGTTTCGAGGAAACTAAAAAAAATCCTTTTTTATTACATAGACACGAATGTGTTTAATACTGAACTACATCACTGATAGAATTAGTACGAGACTACATGCGGGACCCGAATGTCGTATTTTCTATATCATCACTAGCGAAAATATTGATGATGTCATTTATCCTTTTTTCGCTTTTTGTACAATGAAAATGGCGAGTAACACTTTCATCTATATATTAAATAGAAAATTACACGGTGGCTTGAAGATATGAATTTTATTTTCTCATGTTCAAAGCAACATTTTACGCACTCACTGCGCTCGTTCGTAAAATTATTTTTTCCACTCGAAAATAAGATGCATATCTACGCGCCGCCTTGTTCTATCTTGTTATATGACATCAGAAGCATAGGTGATATGCTTCTGATGACATATATCGCTCTTTTAGGACGTTCGCGCTAATTGTTTTTGCGCATCCTTACTGCGCACGCCAATTCACACGCCACGTCATGCATGAGCGCGCGCGCTAAGTAATAAAAGGAACAAAGATAGGGCAGATGGCCATTGCTATAGCTTTGCTTGGATTTAACGATCTTGGACGTTCGAAACGTTTGCGGGGCGTAGGCTTTGCCACGTCGGCGTGTCCCGTGCATTCGGAATGCTAAGAATATTTCGTGCAATTTCAGATGAAAAACCCTTTTGATGTGAGATTGTCATAAATTATCCATCCAATAGACCTGCTGTTTTGTTGAGAAATGCACACTTACTCAGTGATGTTCATACTGTGTTGCCGAAACCGCTTTTCGAGTGAAACCTAGCAACTAGCTACCTGGGAGGTCTGCAAAATGTGTTTACTGTTCGTTAAGTTGGTATAACGGATTATACCCGGATTAGCGAACAATACTCCAATAAAATTTTCTTTGAGAATACGATTAGTCCTTTAAGGGTACGAATTTTCTCTTGTTCTAAACAACATTGCCCAGATGTTGAAATATATCAAACTATTTTATCTCAATCATTTTGTTTCGGCAATGAACGTATGGTCGATACTAAGTGATATCTTGATTGCCAATCAGCCTTGAAAGAGTCGTTTAGTCATGAAGCAGCAACAAAATCCCAAAAGAATTATATGCATTAAGATACTTTTGTTTGAGAAATGGAGCTTTTCACTGGTGAGTACGCTTGTGATATCGACTATTATTTCTCCGGTAGTCCGAACAATATGTTAAGCGTGCCGTTTAAGTACTCTCTAATATTTAGGCGAATAAACATTTCAAGACCACACCCAAAACTTGATGAGCGTTTCTTGATTGGAACATGGTTTATTAGTCCTAGGTGAATAAGCAACAGTTCGTTGTCTTTATTTTCTGAGTTATTAGGCCCAGGCCATCAAATGGCTTCACTTGGTTATTTTCTGTCTTTAAAATTCGGGCTCAAAAGTTGAAACATTTAATTGTAAACTGGATTGAAGAGACATATTCCAGAGTAATATTGGTCTATGACTCCATGAAACGTATAAGATTATCATGGACTCATGGATTACAATAGAATCAGTGACTCTTTAATTGAACTCATTACTTAGCTGTGTAATGACGGCTGTCGGCTTGAGCAGCTTACTTATTTAGATTAACAATCAGCCTCTTGTTCACTGTATTATTCAAGTATTGCAATATTTACTCCCAGAAATATTACTTTTTATGCACTCGTTATATTGCTATTGTGCAGCTTGTTTTGGCGAAAATGTAATTAACCTTTCAGAAGACCAACAAAAAACGATTTGTAGACCGGCTGGTTAATACGGCTTTGTGAGAAGAGTTAAGGCTACCGTGGTAAACATTGGCAGATCCTGACCTTGACTGAGCTAAGGTTTTGCTTGCCCCGCCGGCTTATCTGCTTTCCGTAAATTTTTTGTTTTTAACCAAAATAAAGGGGAGGGGGGGGGGGGGGCGGGCCCTCCGGACCCCTCCCCTAGATCCACCAGTTTTGCTATGTTCTTGACCTAAGATACTAGGACTTAGATATCCCCATGGATGATACTTTAGCAATAAGTAAGCGACAGAAACTTTCTGGTTCTTGGTAGCCAGCCACAAGTTGTGTGACGATTTTTGGATAAATTGCATAAATTAATTATCATTGATCTTTTTCTCATAATTTATTATTGTTTTCGGAGAAACGGGTCCTCATCCAAAAAGGACTATATGAATCCAGCTTTCTTACACCACGGTTAATGATTTTTTTGAGATCAGCCAATTATAAAAACCAACGGTCAATATTAGTGCTTATATAATGCACGAAAGAACAAAACGAGTCAATTTCCGCGGTATAACTGATTTTAGTATATTCTCAGCTCCGACTATTGCATTTCTAGCTCTCTGATTGGCTCAAAAACTCCGACTATGAGCCATTAGTCGGAGTTTTACCTTATATGGAAAACAGTGCGCCAAGTTTAAAAATTTTCCGCTCTGTAAAATTGTTGAAATAAAAATCGGCGGCAAAAACCCGATTAAGAATATACTAAAACAATTATTCCATTCGACCTTGTTGGATATGAAGTGATCATAACCAACTCGCGCTACGCGCTCGTTGGTTATTTATCACTTCATATCCAACGCGGTTTCATGGAATAATTGTTAAATATTGCTAATCCTCATGGCAGCCAAAAGCGACACGCCAGCGAAGATAACTGGATCTTTTCTAGATCTGCCGAGTTGGCAGTGAAAATCTTGAGATGTAATTAAAAAAAGGAATCCTCTTGTCAAAGAGAAACGATTAAGGCAGAAATAAGAAATTTTACCTTTATTAGAAGTTTTAATTGACATTATTCGCTCAGTAGAGCTTTTCCATGCAATCTAATTACAATATGACTTTTCACATGTAACATGTAAATATTTCGTCATACCGTTGAATGCCTGTTTACGTCAGTAAACGTTCACTGTCGACCGAACTCGTTCAGTTCATGTGTAGGTTTGTTGTTAAGAATTGTTCGGGGGAGGGGACCTCCCTGAAAATTGGAAAGACTGAAATATAAAGGTCAAGTTTTTTGCGTGTCTGGACTTGCTAACAGCGAATTACGTCATAGCATTGTCAATGTTGCTGTAGCTGCCACGTGCTAAATTCTATGAGTGTTTGAATCCTCTGTTATCAGAAAACGTATTTCGTTATTTGGCCGCCAATTGCCTCTAAAACACAGAAAAACTGTTAAAGAGATTGTTCTTTCCCGAGGGAACCCAATTTTACCACTAAAAGATTAAGACACGTCATTCAAACTAGAATTTTGTTAAGACGAAACCTCACCGCTGTTCAATGGCTAACTGCAAACTTGAGTTCCGTTTAAACTAAAGATAGTAAAATATTTACCATGCTTCAGGGACATGTAAAACCCACCATTGGTAGTAATTAGTCAATAATTAAATTTGTTTTAATAATTATTTGATGTATTTTTAGATATAATGAATTGGTCTAAAAGCTCAAAAGGTCTTACTGTTCCTTAAGTACGCTGCAAATTGTTTCTGTTTTGTAAACAAAAAAACAAGTCTCGGCTGTAAAATATGCTTTTGTTGTAAAATAATAGAGAATTAGATTTTGCCTTCTTCGTGGGCTACAACATTAAAAGCCCACTCGATTTCTTTATTGTTAGTGTTACGATTAATTTTCATGAAAAAGTTATTATTCGTTACTGACTAACGAGTTCTTCAATAAAAAATACTTTATTGCGACAAAAGTTTTCTATTTTAATCGCGCTATTTCTATTTTAGGGCATTTCATTTTTTCATCCTAACACCGTGCAAAATTTGAAAATTTTTGACCTGAGTTCAGCATTAAAATCAGATCAAACACGTGGAAAATCCACAGGAGTGAAATTTTAAATTGAAGGGGAAAAAGACACCGCGGCAGTGGGATTTCACATACTAATGGCGGGATTAGCCAAGAACAATAGCAAAAAAAAAAAAAAACAACAAAAACAACAACAGCAACCAAATTTAAAAAACCCACTCCTTTGTTTCTGAAACATTTAATGTCTTTTTCAATGCAGCAAATAGGTCAGTGTGAGAAAAACAACTAGAATGTATTTCTTTTTAAGTGGACACTTTTGTTTTATCTTAAGGTACCTTGCACCTGACAAAATTCCAATTTGAGGTAGACATCATGGCATCCTTTTGATTCTTGCTATATAGGTGTAACAGTTGTTAAACAAAAAGCATAATTTGGTATCTTCTAGATTGACTGTGATTGAACATCCTGCCAAAGTGCAAGAGTAGTAGTTTGTCAGTTAAAACTTAAAAGTCTGGTCACTTGTTTTAAAATTCGACCGTTCATGCGCTAATTACGTAACTTACTCACGCAAAAAAACTTGCCTTAATTGTTTACTGATAAGATATTTCTATCTCCACAGGATTGTATTAAAAAGAAACAAATAGAAAAGTTTTAAAAACCTTGTTTGCAAACACGTTTTAGGAGATGAGGGGTGTCTTTTAGCGTGAAAGCTTGAGTGTTAATGTTTCACAACATTGACGTTTTGGGAACAAGTAGTCCGAGTAGCAAATTAGGGTGTTTAGGACAAATTGTATTTTCTCACTTAAAAGGTCGGTTATGTTTCTAAACATAACCGAACATTAAAATGTTTGTACAGTTGATAAACAGCGTGATAGCAAATGTTTAATTGTTTCTCCTTTGGTTAACAAGATAGCAAGCAAACAAGTAATGGAATCATAGTACCTTACATACAACAAGTATAAAATTGGGGTTAACACTCACACAGGTACACACTTAAGCCAGTGTTACCTCTTTCGTTTGATTTTTGTGGTTTGTGTTTAAAATGCTCAAGTATTAGTGGTTAGACATGTGTTCGTTTTGGGGGCTTTTGCTTGAAATCGAAAACTACCTTTTTTTCTTTCCAACCTGATTAAAAAAAAAAACAATAGATGGTAAGTTTAGTATTTACCCTCATAGATGAAATAACTATTTTTGTAGAAAAGAGTGATTTCAGTCTTTGGATCGAAACCTTAGAAGCTGCACCTGCACTGCACAAACTGAATAGGAACCAGGGACCCGTTTCTCGAAAGCCCCGGAAACCTTTCGGGCCCGTAAAGCCATTTTTAGTCCATCTGTATCTAAAAACCGAGAAGTGTATGCACCTGAAACTTCTTGTATGAAGGGAACTTCTCTTCATATTAAGAATATGTGAACAAAACAGCTCTGTAATCGTAAGGTTCGAGATTTTGCTATGGCTTTACGGGCCCGAAAAGTTTCCAGGGCTTTCGAGAAACGGGCCCCTGATTCTATATTACAAAACGCACCATATTCTTTGGCCTCCGGGTAATAAACGGTGTCCACGTCTAAGACATCTAGTGCGTTCATTTTATTGATCTCATTTCTATCGTGCATATCAGGCGTGTCAGTCTGTCTGTCCACTGAGCCTTGGGCGGCCAGTAATCTGTCAATTCATTTACTGACAGCAATTTTAAAAAATGTCAGTCTGGAGCAAAAAAGGATTGCTCTAGAAAGTTGAAATTATTCAGGTATAATATGCTCCTCTGAAGTACATTGTGATGTTTCCGCACATCTTTTTTTATCTCTTCCTTGCAAACATACAAAAACATTTTCTACTATATTCTCAAATTCTCAAACAAGCCCGTTCGACTTTCAACTATCTACCACACCTACTAGCGTTTTTGTTTAGTTCGGCCGTGGACTAACCTCGCTTTTAACATTTGACACGATCTACCAATAACCTCTTTAGAATTCAGCTCAATACGAATAAGAGCTGAGTCATTGTCATAAGCCTCATCCGTTGATTGTAGCACAAGCTGGCAGTCACTAGCATGTTCATTTCACTTTTCACCTGTGTAAATAAACCGGCCCAAACACAAGCTTCCAGAAGCGTGGACCAATACAATAAGATTACAGCACTCGCTTGATTGCATGTTAATATGTAGACCACTTTCATTTGTGATGTTGAATAAAAGTTAAATTGACACCTACATCCTTAATAAACGGCGCCAAACGCACGAATTCTGTTTACATGAAATAAAAACGTGTTCTTGACGACGGAGATTTCAAAGTCCAGGAGTACTCGTTATGGAATCTGTTGGAAAGTTTTCAGGTGAATAGCTTCTGTATCTTTGCGTTAGTTATTTCTTCATTTAGTTAGATGATAAAAAGCCTAATAATTATACTAGAAAATAGACTTGTTAGTCCCGCCGCTGCTGGCTCATAAAATAATTTTTTGAAATTAATTGTGAAACAATAAGTCTTAACTGCAAATGCGGAATTTTTGCCTGTTTTAAAGGACATTTGTGAAGCTGACTGGGAGAGAAAACACCGCATGTCAATCAACGTTTGTTAAGTCTTCAGTCTCAAATTCAGAATCAAAAAGACATGTCACTGTATAAATAATGCGTTAGTTATTTCTTCATTTAGTTAGATGATAAAAAGCCTAATAATTATACTAGAAAATAGACTTGTTAGTCCCGCCGCTGCTGGCTCATAAAATAATTTTTTGAAATTAATTGTGAAACAATAAGTCTTAACTGCAAATGCGGAATTTTTGCCTGTTTTAAAGGACATTTGTGAAGCTGACTGGGAGAGAAAACACCGCATGTCAATCAACGTTTGTTAAGTCTTCAGTCTCAAATTCAGAATCAAAAAGACATGTCACTGTATAAATAATGTCATACAAATGCTTCCATCTTTAAATTTAGAAAAAATAATGTAAGCCAAAAAACAAGTCGTGTCTGTCCAAAAACTGTCGACGAACGACATAACCACGAGTGAAAGATGTTCTTGGCGGGGATTTATTAATCCACTCAGTCATGTGCGTACTTGATGAAGAGGAAGAAAGGGATTATCCTTATAAAATAGGAAGAAGGCATTGTAGCTTTGTCTTGGTTAAGATGCGATTATTTCACCCCCAAGATGAGAAAGTACTTAGTAATTCTGATTTGTGTTTGGACTTATTGAGCACTGATGAAAGGAAATGATCTACAGGCGGTTAAAAGGGATTTGTCAAGTGTTCTCAAATTTTTGAAGTCTCAGGCGTGAAACTCTTTCGCTTTTGTCGCCATCGGGTCTGGATCTCTTAACTTATCCGAGCATTTCATCGACATGTATATAGAAAGATGTTTGTCCTGAAATTTAGTTACAATTGTGGGTTTGATGTTTTTATTCATTTAGATAAACTTGATAAACGACGTGCTGTTTTAGACGCTTTTAAAGAACAAAGGCACTTGCTCTGTTCTAAATATGCAGATTATTTCCTTTTGTGTGTGAGTGGAAAAACCAATTTTCAATGCGGGGAACATTTGATATTATATCCAATATTTTTCGTCATAACTAGAAGAAATCAAAACCACAATTGATCATTACCTCAGCCGTGAACTTCGTGTGAATATCCTGTTACTTAGTGGTTTTAGAAAATATTCGGAACAGATTTTCCGTATCATAACCAACAACAACACCGCATCGCCATCATGGTGCGTAAGTTGACACGACTTAATTTTTATTTGACTACAAGAAATAATGTTACGACAACGCAAAATTATTTTGTAATATTTGAAATTGTCTTGACACTGACAGAAATCACGAAATCAAAACCTAGTTATGTTGAAAACCTCCAGGACAAAACTGACCTACTACTCTGAAAATAGCAACGATGGTAAACATTAAGAAAACATTGACCCTTGAACATCTACAGCAACTTTAAAATCCATTATAGACTGAAACTTTGCTTCTTGTCTGGCTCTAGCAAAAATCACTGAACCGCAAATTATACCTTCTAAAAACTATATTATAATTTTTGACGTAAAAAAAAAAAAAGTTGTTTTTTTTGAAGTACTCTCGAATACGAGGTGGTTTTAAAATTTTCCAACCTTTATGTTGCGCATGCGTATTCAGTCAGCGTTTATGATACGCAAGTGTTGGACATGGACCGCATTGCCTTGTAATTTGTAAACAAAATTTTATGGACAATAATTCTTGAGTTAACGTTATCATCACCATTACTAAATTCACTTGTTAACTTCTCCTTCTGTCGCTGACCGAATACATAAACTGACACTTTCTAAGTACCACATTATCAAAACTCAAGGTGATTCCTCATATATACTTAAATGACTAAACCACTTTCAACTGCTAAATAAGTCACTGATTCTGCCCGAGTGTCTCTCCTTTGGCGGCGATGAATTTAATAACTTTAGACGATGAATTGTAACATTTAAGACGATTGGAACTGTCTGAATGAACTCGACTCAGTTTTACTCATAATAATCAACGTCAGTTATAATTTAAAAAAAAAACCCGGAAAATTATTCAGTTTCATCTTAAAACATCATTTCATTATAAATTTTTTAAGGAATTACAAATGTTCTTTGTCGTGTAATCGTCTTTTGTTTTAGACTGATTTGTGGGCCTTAAGAATTTTTATTTGCTGTTGCTGCTTCGAGTCAGTCAGTGTTTAGAAATGACTTTTGACACATTACGAGATAATTCACTCTCAACAGTGGAAAATGTCAATCGCCTTATTGTTGGTTACACGTAAATTAAAATGGTTGATGCTTTTCTGTTCTCATCTTGGTTTTCTTTCTTTTGTGTTTTGTTAATAGATCAAATGAGCCACTACTGAGCTATATCTCGTTCGATCTTTTTTACACGCCTCCATGTAAACCGAATTTCATGCAAAATTAACTGCTCAGTGGGGAAGGCCTCTAGAGAAAAACTACCAGTTCAACTGATATTATAGCTATATGCTGAAGTGATAGTCAATTTAAATAGACAGACCAGCGATGAAAGCTCAGGTTTATTACAAGCAGAACACGTTATTCGGGTGATGCAGTGTGTTTTCAAGGTACATGAAGGTACAAAGTCGAAAGTCTTTCAGTTCTTTAAGGAATTTTCCTCAGTGAAGGTCAAGGGAACATATTTATATTTATCTCTTGTTTGAAATTGTTGGAATCTTTACAAGTTCGTGTATTGCGTGCAAAAATTAAGATTACATGGATAAACATGAAGATCACTTTGCAACCTTTTTGGCCTTTCAATTTCCCCTTTTCCTAAGACTTGAAGCAATCTTGATGGAAATCCTGATAAGACCTCTCTGGGAAAAAAATGACTCCGTATTTGAATATTGGGATACGATCACAGCATCGATAATGGCAATCATTTTAAACTCAAAATTCTTGACAAGAAATACTGTTCACAATTTTTCTTCA
Source organism: Orbicella faveolata (assembly GCF_042242905.1). NCBI lineage: Eukaryota > Metazoa > Cnidaria > Anthozoa > Scleractinia > Merulinidae > Orbicella > Orbicella faveolata. The sequence continues at coordinate 23,257,555 of NW_028301552.1, forward strand.
GTGTAAGTTAATTATCCTCAAGTCTTCCTTCACTTGAAGCAGGAACAGACCTAGTTTATTGCTGCTCTGCGACTCTTCATATCGTTTCAATCTGAAAAAACGTCATTTGACCACTGCAATCTAATTAAAATATTCCAATTCCTGAGTAGTGACTCCAGCGGAAATTTGTTCAAACGTTTCAGTAGTCTGTACATGTTCCGCAGACGATGGTTCAGGAGAAAATATGTTTGATTTCATGTAATAATCAAATTTCCGAGCTTCTGTTTCTAACGAAAAAGCAGCAACTGAGGTCGAAGAAACTCTTAACTACAATTGTGACATGTCAACGTCGAGTTCACAGATGCATCAATGTTAAATTATATACCAAACCCACGAATTTGCCACATTCAAATAAGCTCACTTTGACATGCGAGAACTGTTTCTTTTCTAGTGCATTTGATAAAGGACGTCATGTTTGAAGAAACTTAAGATCAGAAATACAACCCTTATCCCATAGATTACAGAACAGCAACAACAATAGCAAACAGTTGCTGCACACCAAGGCAAATGAAGAGGGATACTGAAGAGTATATGGAAAATAATTTAATCTAAACTCGCCACCTTCGTTGAGAGGTCTAGGGCAGATATATGATGCAGTAGCCCATGTCGTTCAATGAGTGTAAAAGATACTCCTATCTCCATTCTGATTTAGCTGATCTTTTTGCGGGGGAGATAAAAAGATCAAGTGTAAATAAACATTGTGCGCGTACGTGCACGACTGGAGTTAAAATGAACCTTCACTATTGAATTAATTTGTCAGAACTTTAATTGTTTACTGCAATTGCAATCATCTCCATGTTGGTCATTTCTAAAGTCCGTTGATGTATTACGGCCTTGCTCGGTCGCGGTTCAGGGAAGATGATGCTTGACAGCGAAATCAGTTTTGAAGGCAAGGATTAGTTTTATGTCGTAGTGAAGAATTCTCAGTTTGTTTTTTCTCATGCAATAATTTTTTTCAGGAGCTTCGTTCAATACCACAAGAAACTCATCAGCCGTTCAAAGTGAAGCTAGTGGCTACTTAAAAATGACTTACGATATTCTCGTTCCATGGACTGTTGCATACTCTATGGTTGCCGCAGCCATTCTGTTTGGTAATGGCCTTGTGATAATCTCTTTTGTCAAGAGCAAGTTTCTTCGTACTCATACCAACTACTTCATCGTTTCTCTGGCAGCCACTGATTGGTTCGTTGGCATTATCTCCATTCCTTGGTGGATTGTTGTTCTGTTTATTAGTCATGAAGGAGAAACTTGGTATGCGTATTTGCACGACATTTGGGTGATATTTGATATACTTGGCGGTGTAGGTTCAATACTGCATCTAGTTGCTTTAAGCTGGGATAGATTTTGTGCCATTGTATGGCCTTTGAGCCATCGTATCTACACCAGCAAACGCTACTTGTGTATTTTGGCCTTAATTTGGTCGATAGCGATTCCAGTTGCTCTGTGTTCCAAACCGGGAATGGCATTAGCACCAAAAGCATACAACGTGACTGTCATAGTACTTTGTTTTTTCGTTCCACTGTTTATTGTGTGCGGAACACAAGTTGCCGTAGTTATTTCTATTCGCAAGAACAGGGTGCAGAACTCTTACAGGTTTAAAAGGAGTCTTCGCAAAGAGGTCCGCGTTGCCAAGACAGTAATCGTAATGATTGCGTTGTTCATCATTGGGTGGCTTCCTTTCTTCACACTCTCCTTGATCACTTACTTAAAGCCAGAGATAAAGCCTTCATGGCAAGCGATCTGCGCTGTAAAATTCCTTCAGTACGGAAATTCAGCCGTCAATCCAGTGTTGTATGCTCACAAGTTCCCTCACTTCCGTAAAGCGTTTGCGGCCATACTGTGTCCTTGTCGCGAAGTGAGCAAAACGGCACGAAACGTCGGAGAGAGTTTCAGGACCACATTATCTTCCTTCGCTTCTGGTTCGATTCGAAAGAAAACAAGCGCAAGTTACTGGACAAGCTTGCAGTCAGCTATCTATAATCGTGATAACAGTTCGAACTTGGATTCGTCGCCGCACAATTCGGCACGCGACACTGGTACGACTGATCGACATTCCGCTTCCGAGGAAATCGAACTGCAAGGTAGCAACTCTAACGGTTCTTCATAAAGAGAACCAAAAGTATATTGTCGCTCTGGAAGCAACGAAGTTATAACCTTAATAGTTCTCTCCCTAAGAAAAACTTTTCCTAGGAGTGGTGATTGGTTTTAGATATAACAATGTTGGAAACTGACATTTTTCTTTGATTGCTCATCTTTACTGATATTGAAGAAAAGAGAAAACCGACATGTGATCACTGTAACAATAATGTATTATGCCGGAGAAAACGAATTTACGGATCACAGGCAGGAGTCAAACGTTCTATAGATTAGTGATCATTAATCAACCAATCAAGCTGATCAATAGATTTGATTGATCGATTGACCGACCGCTCGGCTCCGCTGCCAGCTGATCGACCAAGCCAGGGATCGATTGTTGAAAACTTTTAACAGACTTAGCGTTAACTCGAAATATAAATCTTAAATTGCTTGAGAAGTCTAATTCATTCATGCTATGTTAAAATATCTCATCTACCGAGATTACTACTTTTTTCGCAGTGGTGTGAGACCTAAAGCATGTTTTGCTTTGAAGGGTATAAGAAAAGTGAGGTCTGTTAGCTTCTGAAACGCTGATGTCACTACTCGCTTACATGACAACAACAACAAGCTTACATGAGTGCGAGAGTTGGTCAACTCGGGGCGTTTCCTTAATTATTTGCTCTTAGAAAACTTGGACCTGTCACAAAATCGTCAAGTTACCGTAATCTGTAAATCTATAATTCGACTTAGTGTACGAGGCTCTAATTGACCTTTGATGGTTCTAAGGTGGGCGCTTATTGGAGACGAGGTGCTTATCGAGGACGGGGCGCTTATTTCATTTTAAACATATACATAAGAATTTGATACATTATAATCTGATGAAAAACGGCAGATACTGTCAGTTTAAGTTCAACATTACGTTCAAATGAGAAAACGAACTTAATTCATCCATCTAATCGGTCTGTTCTATGTTAGTGTCATAAATGTCACTTTTTTTTATGGAGGCGCTTATTACAATATGGTCGCTTGTTAAAAAGGTGCACTCGAGGGGAGCGCTTATTACTAAAGGGAGACGGGCGGCGTGATAGATGGGTGGGTGATAATGACGATGATAATATAATAGAGGTGGCTGACAAAATCTCTAAATAAACATATGATTAAGGAAGAAAAACGTGCAAGCGATTAAATAATTCGACTGAGGTATACATGGAAGTGGGTTGGGTGAACTCGAATCTCATATCATACTCACTGACCGAAGTATTTACTGCAGCGTTAATAACCGTTAAAGTTTAATTGGGAAACCCCGGGCTTTTCAACGCCTTCTTCATTAGCACGTATGTGAATATTTATATGCATATAAAACATGGCTGTAAAAATTTAATCAATATTCGAAAATTGAAATAAAATAATATGGTTAGTGTTGTTACAATTTTGAGAACACTTCCAGACCTTCCACGAAACCTTTTTCTCTTATTCATTGTATTCTTCCTCCCGTCAGTCTTGCCTTCTTGACAACGTGTTGATAAAAGCTTTTAGTATCACCCAACTAGTGGACTAATGAAAATCCTGCATTTTAATTGGTTACGTTACTAGAGGATTATTAGTAATAGTCCTCGAGTAGCGAAATTGGCGCAATCGAGCGTGACGCTTTCTTCAGTTTTATTCCCAAATAAATAAATTTCTGCAACTTGCATTTGCCAACTTTATTGTTGCCTTTTCTGTCCGACTAGTTGGGTCATACTAAAACAATTAGACCCTTCGCCCTCAAGGGTCACGGGTCCATGGCCCATTTGGCTTCGTCTCATGGCCTATTGACCCGTAGCCCTTGCGGGCTACGGGTCTAATTGTTAAATATTACATGGCACTGTTTGTAACCACACTTGAAAATTCAAGCTTATCCCTTAACACTGTAGTCATGTCAAATAGTATAAATACTACTTCCCCGAAATACTGAACAACCCATAAAAAGGCAGCCCCCTACGAGATTAAAATTCTAAAAGCTTAATTAATTATTCCATGGAGCATTACCTTTGAGGGGAGGCGCGGTGGCCTCATGGTTAGTGCGCTCGTCCCCGGATCGAGCGGTCCGGGTTCGAACCCTGGCCAGGAACACTGTGTTGTGTTCTTGGGCGAGACACTGCCTTTCTCAACCCAGGGGTATAAATTCCGGGGGAGTGACCTGCGATGAACTAGAATCCCGTCCAGGGGGAGTAGAAATACTCCTTGCCGCGTCACGCTGCAGAAACCAGGATAAGCTCCGGCAGCTATGAGCCAGTCGGCTCCGAGGTTTCACTATTACCTTTGCGGGGTAGGACGCCTGAACCTCAGCGATTTTACGAATGTAAGGAATCTCATATTCTTGGTAATGTCTTAATGGACCGGGCTGGGAATTGTTGTCAAGGTTAACGCATCTATCATGGCAAAAATTAAAACGCTGGTGCTCGATAGAGAAGCAGCTCCAGCCAGCTTACTGATGATGCGAGGCAGCAGAAGCCGAGAGTAAACTGCAACACGGGCCAACCCGCTCACAAACCCGAGACAAAGTCAAAAGCTTTCCTTGGAACGTGCAACGTCAGTTGCTTCATTATAGAAGAGGGGTCAGACTTGTCCTTATGAAGGGTAAAGATTCACCGGTGCAGAAAACTAGTCACAGTTTGAGAAAAAAGTGGCCAACGTACAAAAAGACAAAATTTTCTTATCGGTGCCATTCCCTTGACTTATAAGAAGTAGCGCATGACAATAGGGAGGCACTGTGCTGCAGTCAGTAGGACGCCGTCTTGTAATCCGGAGGTCTCCAACATACTACAAGCTGAATTTGCTCCTCGTTAGACCCGAGTTCAAATCCTCAGTCACGAAATATAAGAACCCAATTGTTTAATAAACTCCAATACCCCAGTTAGTTAGGGCTATTTATAACCACGTTGTATATCTGTCTGGATCCGTAAAAACATAGCAACAGAATTTGACTTGTCACTGATAATCTTGATACAATTCTGTCCTAGAGCTAGCTAGCGCTTTCCACAAAGCTTATCGTAGCTCAAATAAAAGGAAAGAACTCTCCTGTATACCTTTAGAGGCCAGGAAAACTAAATTCACCGTCTTTTCGTTGAATCATGAATTGTACAATTTAATTAAGAGTGCTTTTAACATGAAATTGGAGTCTAGATCAACACGAACGTCCAGATATCAAAACCGCCTTTCTAAAGGCCTGCATCGTCCTAAATGGACTGAACAAGAGCTTCCTACATCGAGAATCGATTGAAATTCAAACAAACTAGGCCATAGTTAGCAGTAAGCGAACACTCAACATGTTGTCGTTACGTCAATTATCGACTGGAAGCCACGCAAAAAAATTTCTTCCGCGCTAGCGAATCACGGTCAGTTCTGATAGTTAGCCAGGCCGAGAACGCCTAAAATTGATAAAACAACGAAATTCTACTCACGATTGGCGCGCTTGACCCAATGTTTTTCACTCCGTTCCTAGCCATGTTTTGCTCGCAAATAGCAATGTTCCGGATGTACTTGAATTTCGTTGGGCGGGAAATGCCATATCCAGACTTCAAGAGATTTTTTTCCAAGTCTTAAGCGGCATCAAAGTTCAGGGCAAATAACGCCGACAGCAGCTACAAATGTCTAGTCCATTGCACGTCTAAGTCATAAATTGATGTGGCTAAAGCTCTTTGCTGTCTACAGCAAGCACAACATTATCGCCACAGTGCAAACGGCCTACTATTACGGGGCTAAGTGACGCCCCATTTACATGTAATAACATGTAATACGTCTCAGGACCGCTCCATGTACGATAATGGACGACGCTTGCTAACATATCGTTAGACTTGCACCTTTATTGGACTTAATGATGTCCTCGGGCAGACTTCCTTTAGACAGCAGTTACAGAACGCTGATCGGTGGGCTCCTTCTCAGAGTCACCGCGCGAACTGAAATTCAGACAAGTGTAGTCTGGGCTAAAATTAACAGTAATAGACCATATTCGTATTCTCGGTATTGGACTGGAACTAGCTTGCAGTGGAGGCTCATGTGGGGGATTATCATTAAGGCGGGGGTTAACTTGAAGGCCATATTTTTGCTGGGTTTTATGGTTTGAATGCAAATATCTCGTTCACGTTTCAAGCAGTGAAAAATCTCTCTGCTCATTTCACATAGCTACGTTTTGGGCTGTTTTGTGAATTTTTTTGGTGATTTTTGGGTATATTTGGGGATAAATAGTCTTTCTCAAAGGATAAGTAAAATTTATGGAAATAGGAAATTTTGAAGATTTGATGTTGTTTTAAAATTAGAATTTGAAGTTAGAAATTGGTAGACGTACACCAAACAGTTGCCCACCAACCCGGGGTGCCCTTTTGGGGGGTACTCAACTGTCTGGTGGTGTTCCAAACCCCTTTTTATCCTTTTAATCCCTCTTTCAACTTCCTAAAATTTCACTTCAATTCTTGTGTACCCCCGCCTTGAACAGGGATAAATGCTATTTGCATTTGAAAAGACTCCCCTCATTAGCCTCAGTTGCAAGCTAGTTCGAGTCCAATACCGAGAATACGAATATGGTCTGTTGAAAAGGGGAGGGGTAGCGATAAATAATGAAAAAATGGACAAATAAATAAAACACGCAGCAAGAAGTTCCCTACATTTTATTCTAGGTAAGATTTACAAGCTGCTGCCATACGGAAAGCAAAGAAAAAAAAATTAAATAATAAAAAAAAAAAAGAAATAAAAACCGCTTGATTTCTTTAACACTGTTTTCATAAATCCAGACATATGTAGTTCCTCGTTAAATTAAAACCAGAATTCTCAAGTTAACTATTATATGAGGCCAAAGCAACTTTAGCATTCTCTTTATTAACCCAGAGATTGCGTAAGCAATCTATAGGGTTTTAGTGGTGGGGCACATTATGCAAACAATATGTAAATGACGACCTTCCATCATCTGTAAGCTTTTTGGAGTAATTCCTCTGACCAGTAGATAAAGCTCCCGAAATCACTGTATTAGTCAATCTTGCAGGCACGTGTATCGCTTTACATTACAAAGTCTAGCTGCGATTGTTGCACTAAAAATGGAAACTTGTTTTGTTTGCTTTTTGGGTATAGTTCAGTTACCATTTCTATTACAATTCTAATCTTAAATTAACAGTCAACTCTAAATAAGACCAAACGTTGGCTTTTTTAATACGCATTGGGAACGTTTTAGATGACAGAGGTGAAGTTGCTGGGAGCTGCTATTTTAAATTTCCGCTCCGAGGTTTGAAGTTTAGTAAAGATTGACAAGAGGCAACCCTCTCTACATATCGATGGTACTACTACTGGAGGGTTGAGCTCCTGAAATTAAATTTCGGAAATCAAAGCGAACAGTTTCCTTGAGGCCACCGTAGCGTTTGTCGAAAAAGTCTCTAATAAAGAACACCGCGATCTCGCAAGCCTCTAAAAGGCTCATGATTACGCCAGATTATAACTTTCAACCGCGGGCGTGGAATCCACCACAAGAATTTCCTGCTCAGCCAGATAAGTCGCATTGGAAGACGAACCCCGCACAGCGGGAGCGAGGAGAACTAGAGAGAACTTCACGAATTGAAATGCAATCCGAGCATTAACATTTTGCCCACAGACAAAAATTGTTGGGCTTGTTCAAGCTGATACACTTTGGCACTTGAATAGGCTGATGAACTATCATATCGCAAAGTCACACAACGGCTCTCGCGAAAAGCTTTATATATCTATTTGCAGTATATTTAAGAGTCTGTCCACCAGAGGACCAGGCAGACGTGACACATGCCATCTCACCGATTTCTCTTAAACTTTCACAGATGATTAAGGTCATTAAGTTATTCAAGAGTCCAAAGTAGCTCGGGCTCCCGGTCAATCCCTGGGGTATTAGGGCTTTCACATCAAATCCCAGGGATAAAACCCCGAAATTAGCTCTAAAATTGTACTTCCAACAAAGATTTCTCACACTAACAGAATGCGATGGATTTTCATCTTGTTTCATCCAACAATTCTTTAAACCTTAAGCAATGAAAGGTCCAAAGTTGGAGTGATTTGAAATTATTCTCGCCAATCTAGAACATTTGAAAATTAACCATGTCACGCAACAATTTTAAGAAACCACAAATTAGTCTTTTTAAATTGCAAATATCTCCAATGGGCAACGTTGCATGTCGACAAACATGTAGTCACAGTAAAACCCTATTATAGTGCTATGTTTCTGACGAAAACAATTTTTGGCCTCTGTGAAATATTCATGATCACATTCCTCTGAAGTACGTGACAGTCCAAGTTAACTGGAGCACTCTGTGACCATAAGCTGCTGTTTAAGGAGCCGATTCGAATCCTGTAATGGTATCAGTGACTCCAATTTGTTTGTTTCTCAGCTCTAAAAACCTTAAGAGATATTTATCAGCATAGCTAAGGAGTTAAATTAATTATATAAATTCTAACAGGTACTAGTAAATCTAGTAAAACCGATACGCTTTATGCTGGAAGTCGACAGTTGAAAGCAAAGTGTGTCAGGTATATTTTGCCACATTTTGTTACTTTCCACACTTATTAAATTTATTTCAAACTTGGAAGGCACTCAAAGTAATTTCCTTACAGGAGAAACTGCACCCTTCATGTAAATGTAGGTGTGTGGCTTGACACTTGTTTCTGTTACATGTGTCAGTATATCTACTTGAATTCAGAAATAATATTCACTGAGCTCGAAAAAAATATAGTCTATCTTTGAAAGGCAATCCACATTCTACAGCGAATTAAGAGCCAGTTCCTGTAAATACCGAGAATGAGATGACAGTCGCGAAATTTTCGATTTCTTCATATTTTGCCCAAATAACCTCTGTAGTGAGTTGTTTTCGAAAATACCATTCAAAGGTCCTGAAGCGCTTTAGTTTTTTCGAAATTGAGGAAAGTTTGAAAATCGCCATTTTAGCCGCCTGACGCCGCCGAAAATGGCCGAAAATTGTGCATTTTGTTTTCGCTCGTACAGATCAACGCGATGATATCTATCAATATACTTTGGGTAGCTCATAGTGCATGTCTTACTGTTTCTAAAGCATTAATTTGATTAGCAAAAGCTCCAAGTTTAATAACATTTTAGGCCGATACAAGTACCTTCATCCAAGCTCGTGAGCGAAATGGCTGATTTTAGCTAATTTCAATACCATCAAAAGCCCACTGGTACATTGAATTTGAAGTCGAAACTAAAATTTTCTGAAAGCCCATACTCTATTTTATGTTGTGTGAAAGTCTCTTCCGCGGCCCGAAAAAACTAACCCGTCGAGAGACATAAACGTGTGGTACATTTTTGAGTTATTTTTTTGTAAAAAAAATACCTCTTAGTCGGCGCGTCGGGTATGTTATGGACGGGTCAATGGGTGAGTGAGTGAGTGAGTGAGTTGAGTGAGTGAGAGATGTATGTTGTCACACCAATCAGATTGAATCTACTATAAACAGCCAATCAAATTTCTTATTGTAAAGGTAAATGGTATGTGAGAAGATTTGATCCCGATAGAGTTCAGAACGGCCGTATTCATTCCTCTATAAAAGAGGAGGAAGTATTCAATGGGTTTACTTCGACATTTTCTGTGGGTTAGGCTGAGGATTTTAGTTAAATGAACGAGATGAGCCTTGAGGTGTGAAACTGTTCGTGAGTTAGTAGTATGCAAATGCAACGAGATATTTTTATTTTTAGTTACAAAGGTAACTTGATACTTTTGTTTTTCACAAGGAGTAAATTCAATTAGAGGTCACGAATCGTCGCGTCTAGTTCTTAGGACATGTTTTAGAGGGGACGAGACTTTAGATTTGAAACAGTTCTAACGTTTACCATAGTAAGTGCGGGTAACAATTGTTTTGTTCTTGTTACATGCAAATATAACAAGATATTTTTGTTTTTTAGTTACAAAGTGTAATTTGACACTCTTGTTTTTCACAGGGGAGTAAATTCAATTAGAGCGGACGAATCGTCACCACTCTTTCCCTCGAGATGCTTGCTATCTTTAGTAACAAATGGTAACTTAACACTTTTGTTTTTTATATGGGAGTAAATTCAATTAGAGCTGACAAGTTATCGGCTATTGTTTCCAGGATATTAAACAAAAAAGAAGCTTTCATTTCTGGAAGGTTTTTACGTCTCTGCAGTAGCAGTTTAATAGTTATATTTGATGACATTCATTTCAGTCCGATATATTTAAAGGTAAAAAGTATGAAAACTGTTCAAATGTTCTTTGAAGACTGCGTGGCACCAAGTTAAAGTGCAATTTGATTAAATCAGACTTTCAACGTGTCAGAGGTTTTTTTCTCTTTCTTTCTATTTTCGGTGAAGTTGTGTTGTCTTGTGTTGTGTAAAAAGGTAAACTTACGACTCGTATAAAATGCGAAAAAGTCTCTAAATTAAGTTGAGTATTTTTGAGCAAAAATTCCTCTTGGGGGTTGGAAGGGTTATGTGATCGGTGAGTGAGGGAGCTATGCATGTGCGCGTGTCACACCAATCACAGTGCGGGTTGTATCAAAGAACGAATCAAATTGCCTGTTAGAAAATAATATGGTATCTACATTAATCTGGAGACGTGTCAGATTACTGTAGTTTGTTCAGTCAAACATTTGATGGCTTACTATTTAACGATCTTACCATGACCGATGTAACATCGCAACCAAAAAAAACTTGTCAAATTAACCAAATCATTACTGTACCATGAATGCTTCTATCTCCAACACTTCAGACAAAAAAATAACTCTTGCACGCCTTGCGTGCCTATGTTTGTAAATTCGTCATTCGTGAAACCAACATGGAACTTGGCCAGCTATCTTCATCAAGAACAAAAATAAGCGAATGGAAACCTTTTTCGTCAATAAGGATACTTGTGATTTTTTTTCCCTTTTAGATTGACCACATGATTAACTTTTGTAAACAACTTGCAGTTAAATCAAAATAGACGCTGCTTTTGGTACATTGTAATGTTATGCAAATTTATTTCGATCACCGGCACGCGCATATCGCCCGAAACTGATTTTCCTTCCGCCTACTGTATGTTTCTTTTCGAAGGTTACAACTGTAGCACACATTATTCGTTCAATATCGGCAGTTTTGATTTTTGTGGAACACCCATGGCCACAGCCAAACTTGTCTTTAAGTAAAAATAAACATTTTGAAACGTGAAGTAAACAATCGGTTACAGTTGCATCCATCATGTTTGGCGTAATATTCGAACACAACCATTTCATGTAAACAGGTGCACTTTACTTTAAAAACAACCGTCTCATCGCAGCATTTCTTGAAATCCTGGTCTGAGACCAGGTAATGCCGATAACAAAGCGCGAGCAGTTGACAAAGCTTCATGATCAACTGTCGAAACGTTGTACTTGTGGACTATGCAAGATAATTCAACCCTTGTATTTCTTACCCGTGTGCTTGCAATTCTTATGGATACAACTGCCCCTGTCTGTTACCACCAGATTTATAAATGAATGGTTCGTTTCCTATCACTTAATATGGCACATACCTCTGAATAAAACACATACGGTGACATCATTTTTCTTGGAGTGTTCCAACAGGCGTCCGCCAATTGCAAAACGTACTGCAGCAAAACAGAAAACTACAAAGGCTTCTTCGTCAATCGCACTACGCTGTCCAGATTTCTTTCTTACAAAGTTTCCAGACTTCGCTCTCTTTTAAAATTCCAAGACTTCGCCGTTCTGTTGGCCAATCCGAATAACTGTCATGGCGTTAGTTGAGTAAGTACTTGACTTTGTTTGGTGGTCCCGGTTCGGACAATTAGGCAAATGTGGATTGCGTGACAATCGGCCACTGTAGCAAATATGTCGATATCTGACGTTTTGCAAAGTGAGTGAAGATGGCGACGTGGACCTCGAGGGGAAGGGGACACCCATATAAGAAGGACGGGATGCTCCTCAAAAATTTTGATCCCCAAAGATCCCCTAAGAGGTACCAAGATCCTGTTTTTTCTTCTCTAAAAGATACCAATTCTTACATAACACATTTTCTCCCCGCGTCATATTTTTTTTCGGCTCAATACCTCAAAAGGCATCGCAAAAGCTCCCGCTTTGGACCTTTTGAGGCTGAACACCCTGAACGCTACTAAAACTTCATTTTTAACCCCTAAAAGGTACGACGAGCTCCCCCGCCCCGGGAGGCGTGGACAGGGAATCTAAACTGCTCCTTGCTCGCCTCGTGTAGGCAGGGTGTTTTCTCTATGTCTGCGTGAAAAAATGGGAACTACAGTCGAACCTGCACAGCCACCTCTCCACAAAGGACCACCTCTCTGCAACGGCCACTTTTTTCATTCCGGCGGACGGTCACTCTTATTCTAATCTCTCTACAACGGCCACCTCTCTACAACAGTAACAGCCACTAAAACACGTCCCAACTGCCAAAAAAACCTCTCCACAAAGGCCAATTAATCAACAACTGACGAACGCTGTCCACAAAACCCCATTTTTTATTGGACATGGTCACGAAACTTGATGCATGCCGCAGATCTTTGGTCTCTATTTCTGTTTGGTTTCTGTCCTATTGATATATTTTGATTGTATTACGAATTTACATGTTACACTAAGCCTTTTTTAAGATAAAAATGTTGAAACCCAAGAAAATATCGGTGTCATATTTCACCCCTACTGATACCGCTCCATAACGGCGACTTTCCTCTGTTCCCAAGGTGTAGAAAGTTTCGACTTTATTACCGTTAATAAAAAACACACCCTTCCTATTGAACTTTAAAATACAGGTATATTGCTCTAGGTTTTTGGTATAGAAATGCACCAGGGGCATGAGTGGGATGGAAAAAGAAGGCCTAGGAGGCACTAGTCTTAAATGGGTACGTGTTGAGAATTTACGTACATATTCACTCAGGTTACCGGTTCTTTTTTAAACCTATATAAACTATACAGTTGAACCTCCACTAACGGTCACCTCTCCACAGTGAACTTCTCTCTACAACAGACACATTTTTTTTGTCCCAATGGACAGTCCGTACATTCGCTCTTATTTTTGCCTCTGAAATGCGCAAAATAAGGCTACAATTGCTGGTTTTCAGTGTCACGCCATTCAAAATAGATCAAAATAAAAATCAAAACCGTTCAATAGATTAAGTCCAGAATCTGGGAAATGAACGAAAGTAAATATACAAAGACTCTCGCCAAGATTCTGGTCACAGCAATTTTTCTTATGTAAGATATGCGGAGAGATTTTTTACCCAAATTTAAAGAGATTTGTATGGAGACGCCATGCTAGTGCCCATCCGTATGGGCACCAACATGGCGGCCGGAAACCGAACAGAAACATCTGTCACTGAGTTTTGCTACAAAAGCGTGAATTCATCCCTCGAGGAACTCTAAAACATTAAAATAATACTTTTTCTAAGACATGAACTATTCAGATAGCCAAATTCCGCGAAATAAGTCACTTTTTTAACCATCATGACGCCGTCATGTAAATGCCGGGTCACGCAAAAGCTTCAAAATTCAAGCGTAGTGTATCACAAAACCAAGAACCCATTCCGAGCGAAAATTTGTATGAATATTAGTTTTCAGCTGCTCTCATACATCATTAAAGTAATATCTCAGGAAGATCAATAGTTTTGTAGTTCGAATTGTAGTAACGTCATGTGAAAACCAGCTATACATAATGCCTAACTATTTTATACCGCCTAATTGTTGATGGGAAGTTCGCTAGGTCAATAATTGTGAATTCTCAAGGTAAAATAAAGGAAGATTTTAGCTCTTCTGAGTGTCCGAGTTTTGGAAAGCGCCCATATTATTGTCTATATAGTTTAGCAGAAGGCAACAGGGATGAATATGTATGTAAACTCACACCGCGTATCTAAGATCTGATGCCCTCTAGGCCTCCTTTGTCCTTTTTGTATTCCAGCCCTATCACCGGTGCATTTCTATTCAAAAAGTACTAACGACAAACATGTATTTTAAAGGTAAAGAGGAAAGGTGTTTGCACAACTTTTGTGAACGCGGTGATACTTTCCATTAATCTACGTAGACATGCCGTGATAGCAGGACCCGCGGACGGCTCTGTCAGTTCGTCGAGTTCTGTCCTCTTGCAGAATGAAACAACACCCCCTTCCCCCTACATCCTTCAATTTCGTCCAAAGATGTTTATTTAGGCTGACAGTGCGAACCACGTTACTTGCACGAGCAAACAGTTTCGCTGGCCGCCAGCTTCACCCAATTTGGACCCTGCGAGTGGCCGTTTGTCACGCAATCGACATTTGCCGGATGGTCTGAACTGGGACCACCAAACAAAGTCAAGAACTTACTCAACTAACACCATGACAATTATTCGGACTGGCCAACAGAACGGCGAAGTCTCGGAATTTTAAAAGAGAGCGAAGTCTGGAAACTTTGTAAGAAAGAAATCTGGACAGCGTAGTGCGATTGACGAAGAAGCCCTTATGGTTTTTCTGTCTTGCTGCTTACGTTTTATGCGTGGCCGTGGACGACTGTTGGAACACTCCAAGAAAAATGATGTCACAGTATGTGTTTTATTCAGAGGTATTCACCATATTAGCGAAAGAAACGAACGATTCATTTATAAATTTGGTGGTAACAGACAGGGGTAATTGTATCCATAAGAATTGCAAGCACTCGGGTAAGAAATACAAAGGTTGAATCACCTTACTTATTCCACAAGTACAACGTTTCGACAGTTGATCATGAAGCTTCGTCAACTGCTCGCGCTTTGTTATCGACATTACCTGGTCTCAGACCAGGATTTCAAGAAATGCTGCGATGAGACGGTTGTTTTTAAAGTAAAGTGCACCTTGTTGTGTCCGGAAAGGTACCAAGACAACAGACATTAACGCAACATGCTTTAATACGGTTGATTCCTACCGCTAGCACAATTCTCTCCTCCCTACCGGTCAGCGGTTAGTTAGGACTTCATGTTACTACATCTTCCTTTTTCTTTTAACTTAACTAAATGTCAATAAGCACATCACTGTTCTCCAGTATCCTAAATGAATACCAATCTTAGCATTGTTCAATAAGTCTTTCCGGTCTTCTAAGAGCTCCTCTAGGTCTAAGGCGGGTCAGCAATGGTTCAGGCTGTAAGGGCTCATTTACTGCTGGTTGGTCCTCAGGAACAGGCAGTTCTCCGTAGTCTTCTTGGCTGGCTCCAAGTGCTGAGGGAACGTCTGGGCTCCTCTCTCTTGTTGGTGCTGCTTCGTGGCTCTCATAGCCCTCATTCTGGGGTGAGACTGGAGGCCTTCCCTCAAGAACTCTTCGTGTCATCCTCCGGTTCCTTCTGACTTGGCCATTTGAGGTCTGTATGACTACAGACCGTGGAGATTCGTGTTGCTTAATTACTGTCCCTTCTGCTTTCAGGTCAGGAATCCAAACGCGGTCACCAGGTGACAGCTCCTCTCCCTCTACTACTCTGTGTCTCTGGTCATAATTGAATTTCAGTTTTGCTCGGTACTCCCTCTCTTTTCTTCTGATGTGATCATAGTCAGGGGTCTCTGGCTTTAGCTCATCCGGGTGACAGGGGACTCTAGTACGTAGTTTCCGACCCATGCTTAATTGTGCTGGAGAGTAACCATGATGCAATGGGATATCTCTGTAATTCAGGAGAGCCAAGTATTCGTCACTAGTCTTATTTAAGACCATCTTCATAGTTTGGACCGCCCATTCCACTTCACCGTTGGACTGGGGATATCTTGGAGATGAGGTAATGTGCTGAAACTGCCACTCAGTGGAAAAGTTGGCGAACTCACGTGAATCAAACTGGGGGCCGTTGTCGGTAAATAAGATGTCCGGAATCCCATGTCGACTGAAGATCCTTTTAAGCTGCAGGATAGTCTGGGAGGAGTTCACATCCTTGGACACTAGGCATATCTCTACATCTCTTAAAAATAATCTACGGCCAGGAGGTAATGCTTATCCTTGTGCTGAAAGAAGTCTACGCCGACTCTGCTCCATGGTCGATCTGGAAATTCAGTACCTTTCATTGGCTCAATGCGTTCTCTGCGATATTTCTCACATGTGGCACAATTTTGCACAACCTTTGTGATGTCTTGGGAGATTCCAGGCCACCAGACCGAGGAGGCCGCATTCGCACGTGTTTTGGTAATCCCTTGATGACCATCATGTAGACGCCTCAATACATCCGCTCTTAACCTTGGAGGTATAATGATTCGTCGTCCTCTCAGGAGTAGCCCGCTGTGGAGGGAGATGTTGCCGCGTTCACTCCAGTATTTAGCTACTGGCCCATGGACTCTTCGTTTCTCTTCAGGCCACCCATTCTGTACATACTGCATCGCAGGTTTGAGTGTGTCATCGTTCTTCAGCTCAGAACGTATCTCATCTAACCGCTGGTCTGAGACAGGTAAAGTCACTAGTACAGCACTCATATAGCCCTCAACTTCGTCATGTAGGTCGTTCCATGACTTAGACTCCTGGCCTTTACTTTCTTGCGGGGATCGAGACAGTGAATCAGCTGTGTACAGGAGTTTACCAGGAACATGTGCGATGGCAAAGTCAAACCTCATGAGTCTCATCCTGAAGCGTTGTATGCGCACTGGAAGCTCGTCTATCAACTTAGTGGAAAACAACGGAATCAATGGCTTGCGATCTGTTTCTACTTTAAATCTCATTCCGATCAAGAATTCTGCCCAGTGTTCAAGTGCCCAAGTGATAGCCAAAGCCTCTTTGTCGATTTGGGCATAACGACGTTCTGTCTCAGTCATTGATCTGCTAGCATAGGCCACTGGCCTCATCTCGCCAGATGGCTGCTTCTGCATAAGGACTGCACCAAGTCCAAAACTGCTGGCATCAGATGAGACCATGGTCTCCTTTTCCGGATCGTACAGTGCAAGAACTTGCTCGGATGCCATGTCTGCTTTCAGCTGTTGAAAGGCTTCTTGTTGGGCTGGGCCCCATACCCAAGCATTCTCCTTCTTGAGCAAGTCTCTTAAGGGTTTCGTCTTCTCAGCCAGGTTTGGGCAGAACTTCATTAGGTGGTTGACCAATCCTAAGAAACGTCTCAGGCTTGCAATGTCCTGGGGTTCTGCCATGTCAGTGATAGCTTTAACCTTTGAGGGATCTTTCCTGATTCCTTCACTGTCAATGATTTGGCCCAAGTATTGCAACCTGGTTTGAGAGAATAAACACTTCTCAAGGTTGAGCGTGAGTTTCCTCTCCACTAGCCTGTCAAGGACTTCCTTAAGTCGCTGATCATGTTCCGCTTGGTTTCTCCCGATGACTAGATTATCGTCCATGCGGCATTTGAACCCCTCTATTTCAGAGAGTTCTTTATCCATCCTCTTCTGGAACTATTCGGGCGCCGATGATATGTCAAAGGGAAGACGCTTGAACATGTAACGGCCAAAGGGCGTAATAAAGGTAGTTAGCTTGGCACTTTCTGGGTTTAGGACTATCTGGTGAAACCCTGAGTTAGCATCGAGTTTGGAGAATACCGACCCTTCTGTGAGGCTTCTCAGTGTCTCTTTAACTGTTGGCATTTGATAAACTTCTCGGCGGACTGCTTGGTTAAGCCTTGTAAGGTCAACACATATCCTTACTCTTCCGTCGGCCTTTGGCACTACCACAATCGGCGAACACCATTCTGTCGGCTCGTCTATTGGTTCAATAACGTCCAGTTGCTCCATACGTTTGATCTCCTCCTGCACTTTCTTCATAAGTGGCAGTGGTATTCGCCTGGGAGTGGTCAGATAAAAGGGTGTGGCCCCTTCCTTTAGATGAATTGCATGCTCACCCTCCAGTTTGCCAAGGCCTTGAAAGAGCGTCGGGTACTGCTTGACAATGTCCTCCTTTGTCCCTGATCGGAGCGGATGGTTATCAGGCATCTGATTGACAGCTTTGACACTGTACGTCCCGGGGATTTCATGGATAAGGCCAAGACTTCGGATGGCAGGTACCCCAAGAAGCAGCTTGGATGCCCCTCTGACTACGTACATTCGTTCTTTAATGACTGTTTCAGCTAAGGAGAGGCTCATTACTGCACATCCAAGGGTCACCAGAGGAACATCCCCTGCTCCAACAAGTTCTCTGTCAGATTTTGAAAGCGTCCCATATGACGACTTGTAGATGGCCTCAGGCATCACAGACACTTGTGCTCCTATGTCAATGCACCATGTCAGCATGTCTTGGTCTTGGATCTTGAGCTTGACATGCCATCCGGGGTCGGACCTCCCAGTTTGAGGGTTTGGAACTGGTTCTGCCATGTAAGTATTGGAACAAGTGGGTGCGGTAGCCCCTCCCACGAATGTGGGGCTAAAGGCATCCTCAGTTTCGAGAACTTGGTTGACTGTTTTTACAGGTACACTCTTGCATATGATAGGGAAATGTCCCATTTTATTGCACTTGCTGCATCGTGTATCGGCAGCTGGGCAGGTCCTCCTTCCAGGGGCATGTCGGCGGTTGCAATAACCACAGTTCCGGCCACTCGTTTGGAAGGGCTTCCTCTTAGAGTCTCGCTGGGTCCTTTGCTCTGTATCTTGATCAGTGATAAGGTCTGGCGTGTTCCCTCGCGGTGTGACACTCTCAATCTCTGAGGTTTTTGATTCTTGTAACTCACGTTTTGTTGCTTCCTTCAAAGACAGGATCTTCACTGCCTTTTCGAGTGAAAGGGCTGCTCCTTCGTCATAGAGTTTTAGCTTGTAGGTGTCTTCCTTGCAGGAAAAGGTGAGTTTGTCTCTAACTGCTTGCTCGTAGAAATCGGCTGGAAACTTGCACTCGGCGGCTCTTTCTTTGACAGTCACGACCCACGAATCAAGGGTCTGTGTCGGCTCTCGTTTAAGGTGAACCCAAAATTTCTCTCGCAGCATGAGTTGAGGGTCTCGTGTTTGAAAGTATTCATCAAACTTTGCCGTAACGGTCGCGTAGTTGTCGGGATTTTAGGCTGGGAGTTTGTCTTCTCCTCCGGCGGGGTCGTCACGCTCGGGTAAGAAGATGAAGTTTGAGTAAATTTCCAAACACGGCTCGCCGATGTGGTTTAATAGCAGCCCCACTTTCATTTCATCAGGTTTCTTTGCAGCTCCAATTGCCTTGAGGTAAATTTCGAATTTTTGTTTCCATTTCCCCCACGAATGAGCGGGATTTCCCGTCGAAATTTCCAGTGGTACCGGCGGTCTGGCAAATGACACACTTTCCGCCATCTTGTTTGAAACCACGTGTGTAGGATCCGCGCGCAGTTTGACGGGTCAATTCGTCTATTCAATCCGTTCCTCCGACTGGTTTGATCTCAGCAGCTGTAGGCTAGTAGCACGATCTCGCTTCTGACACCATCTTGTGTCCGGAAAGGTACCAAGACAACAGACATTAACGCAACATGCTTTAATACGGTCGATTCCTACCGCTAGCACAATTCTCTCCCCCCTACCGGTCAGCGGTTAGTTAGGACTTCATGTTACTACACACTTGTTTACATGTTTACATCGAATATTACGCCAAACATGATGGATGCAACTGTAACCGATTGCTTACTTCACGTTTCAAAATGTTTATTCTTACTTAAAGACAAGTTTGGCTGTGGCCATGGGTGTTCCACAAAAATCAAAACTGCCGATATTGAACGAATAATGTGTGCTACAGTTGTAACCTTCGAAAAGAAACATACAGTAGGCAGAAGGAAAATCAGTTTCGGGCGATATGCGCGTGCCGGTGATCGAAATAAATTTGTATAACATTACAATGTACCAAAAGCAGCGTCTATTTTGATTTAAGTGTAAATGTTTGCAAAAGTTAATCATGTGGTTAATCTAAAAGGGAAAAAAACAGATTACAAGTATCCTTATTGACAAAAAAGGTTTCCATTCGCTTATTTTTGTTCTTGATGAAGGTAGCTAAGTTCCATGTTGGTTTCGCGAGTGACGAATTTACAAAAATCTACCACACGTTTATGTCTCTCGACGGGTTAGTTTTTTCGGGCCGCGGAAGAGACTTTCACACAACATAAAATAGAGTATGGGCTTTCAGAAAATTTTAGTTTCGACTTCAAATTCAATGTACCAGTGGGCTTTTGATGGTATTGAAATTAGCTAAAATTAGCCATTTCGCTCACGAACTTGGATGAAGGTACTTGTATCGGCCTAAAATGTTATTAAACTTGGAGCTTTTGCTAATCAAATTAATGCTTTAGAAACAGTAAGACATGCACTATGAGCTACCCAAAGTATATTGATAGATATCATCGCGTTGATCTGTACGAGCGAAAACAAAATGCACA
Source organism: Orbicella faveolata (assembly GCF_042242905.1). Taxonomy (NCBI): domain Eukaryota; kingdom Metazoa; phylum Cnidaria; class Anthozoa; order Scleractinia; family Merulinidae; genus Orbicella; species Orbicella faveolata. Next base: position 23,277,890 of record NW_028301552.1, read on the forward strand.
ATTTTCGGCCATTTTCGGCGGCGTCAGGCGGCTAAAATGGCGATTTTCAAACTTTCCTCAATTTCGAAAAAACTAAAGCGCTTCAGGACCTTTGAATGGTATTTTCGAAAACAACTCACTACAGAGGTTATTTGGGCAAAATATGAAGAAATCGAAAATTTCGCGACTGTCATCCCATTCTCGGTATTTACAGGAACTGGCTCTTAAGTTCTTATTGGTTACTTTTCTAAAGTATATTTTGGAGATAGAGATCTTTCAATCAGGCTAATGTAAACACCGTCGCAATGAAAAGTAAACAAAAATAAACCATGGTCTCGCTCTCCCGCTCGCTCGCCTTGAAAGTCCTTGAAGATGCTTGAATTTAAAACAAAAAATTCGAGGCCTTGAAAGTACTTGAATTTGAGGACTGGGGCTTCATTTTAGCAATGCTTTTCCTTAAGCAATTTTCAAGTTGAAAATTACAGTACTTTCATGGAAAAGCTGAGAAATAAAATTAAATAATTATAAAATTCCTTATGCAAACCATTCCAAAAGCGGTCCTTCAATTTTCTAAAACTTGGCCTTCAAAGTAATTGAAAAGTCCTTGAATTTCAACCTTTGGCATTTGTAGGAGCCTAATCCTATATGGTAATATATTATTTTGATTGTTTTCTAGTACTATAACAACAGTCATTACACTCAGCAGACAAAAATAAACACAAGTAGAATTATTCATGACTAGCAATAACGAAATTGCGTGACAACAGTGACAATCGCAATATGGCAGTCCCCTAAAGATAACTCCAGATGTGCGATATTGAAAGCCCGAGTTCACGCAGCCATGCGTCTTGTTAAAGTGTCAAAAAAACCTTATAGCCTGGAAATAATACACTATACTAATTAGGGGACACTGCTAAAAAACTATACTAATACTAATATTAATACAATAACAAATAAATGACTTGAGGGGCATTCTGCGCAGCATAGGAGGCAGCCCTTACAGCCGGTTGTCCATTAAGCGGAAAACTAAAATATGTTAAATGAAAAAAAGAACCCCGAATTTGACGCAATGACATGTTAATTACAGAGAATGACAAGAGGTCATTTAAAAAGCCACATAAGCGCCTAATTTACGACGAATTTAAATTGTAATGAACAGGCAGATGTAGTTATATTTGAACGTTAGTTGGCTCGAAGCTTGCGTGAACCTCTCATTCTCGCTTTTGAAATTGCTGTTAGTATCAGTAGCTAATTCTCGGCTACATTTTTGTGTCAGATGTGAGCGTTACAGTTGGCGTTACAGTTAATGAGAAAACTTACGTACGAAAGCTGAAGGACATGACTTGCTTTAAAGGAGCTACGTCACGATTTACGCATCTTGAAAAAACTAGCCTAGTTTTTCAAGTTCGTCATTTGCAGTCCTCGCTAATCTTTGCCATCCTTAACGATCCTCATTTCGTTTTGATTTGTTCTTGCCTCTTAAGTGTTTTCTAACCTAGAACACAATCATTTTAACGTTTTATTTTATTTAAAGGCAACTCTTTACGACCCTAAAAAATGACTCTAAAAATCGTGACGTAACTCCTAAAATGTTGTTTTTTCTCGGGTTGCGTTATCGTTCACACTATCGATGTTATTCCTACAATTTTTTGTAAAACAGCTATATTTCCTTGAAATACATATGGTTTGTTTCGTTTTCTTCCAGTGCGAAATATCGTTTTCCAAAGTCACATCTTGTGAGGAAGTATAGACTTGTCTCAAAAACGGAAATTGTTCGAAATCATCAGGTGTTTTTTTTTAGTGTTTTTGGTTTTTGTGTTTCGATTCATACCTTCGTCCTGTTATTACCATACTGACTCGTTTTATGACAGTTTACCTTTGATGCAAGTGAATATACGAAATATCATTTATCTGAATTTAGCCTGAAAAAAATTCGGGCCTGAACGGGACTCGAACCCGGTGCAGTGCTCTACCAACTGAACTATCAAGCCAGCTGGGAGCTGGTCACATTGTGAGTTCGTAATATACCCGTAGATGGTGAAGAGTGCAAGTGAATATACGAAATATCATATAGTTGAACTGGGGAGAAAGATATGAAGACATTATTGATCATCGCAATCAATACCCAACAGCCTGAAGAAAATTCATCTGTGACCCCTTCTTGACACATGACATGATGTTAAGATGGCGGACACGAAATTTATGGCTCCGCTTGCTTTCGCTCTACTTGGCCTATTTGTAGCTCGCATCTCTATTAAGGGGTCGAAATATGGATACTCTGATGATCAGTTCCTATTTAGCAAAGCTGGAGTGACTATCTCATTGAATGAACGGATTAAAACTGGCTTCATGACTTCGTACACGTGTCGTGGCCATGTTGCTTATCTTCGAGTTGTGGTCAAGGGATACTTCGGATTCAGGGCTAGTCACTACCCGAACACCGACTCAACGTTTAATCTAAGTCGCATGGTCATCAGTGGAGACCTTCCACGAGAACGCACTGTCAGGGATGTCTCAGAACGATAGCGATCAACCATCGGTTGCTCGAATGTGCGACCTGTGAAAGTTATTATCATATGAAATGCGGAGACGTAAAGCCAAAGGAGCTCATCAACATCCAAGGAAACACACTAGACTGGATTTGCAGGCAGTGTACTTTTAAATCCATTCTCCCATTCCCCTTCTTGTCGAGCACCTCATTCTTGTCAAACATCGGGCACGACGAGGAAAATCATGTTCCGTATGAAAGCTCCATCGACGCTGAACCTTCGGAATGCCACCTAGGAGACCTTCTCACCAGCTTAGATTATTCTCCAAAATCTTTGAGAATCACCCACCTAAACATCAGCAGCCTGAGAAATAAACTTGATGAGCCGAAAGTTCTGCAGGAACTTTGTAAATTTGACATTATTGGAATTACCGAGAGTCATCTCCACAACAAAGACAGAAATTCTGAGCTTAGTATAGATGGTCTTAAATTCATCCGCAGAGACAGAATTGGACGAAAAGGTGGAGGATGCGTACTTTACTACAGGGAAGACTTACAAGTAATCCATCGAAGAGATCTAAGTCACAAAGATATAGAAGCTATTTGGATTGAAGTTAAATTTCCCATGAATAATGTTTATTCTCAGTTGTTTACCGCCCACCGGACCAAGTAAACTTCTTCGAAAATTTTAGCGCTGTTCTCGAAAGGGCTTGGCTAAAAACGAACAATATTTTCCTGCTGGGTGACTTCAACTGCAACATGAAGTTTTTTCTTACTCTAAACGAAACTGTGGCACCGCTAATTTCCATAAAATTAAACCAAATTTTTGAGTTATTTAATATGCAGAATGTGATCACTACGGATAGCCGCGTGACTCCAGCTTCAAACACGCTTATAGATCTCATTGTCACCAGGCGTCAGGACCTGGTTAAAAATGCCGGCTCTTGTCCCTTGGGCATTTCAGACAATAACCTCGTCTACGCTGTTGTTAGGTTTGTTTGTAAACGTCCACCGCCGAAGTTTGTACAGTCCCGTAACTACAACAAACTGAACGAGAAGGACTTCAAACGCGATATCGAAAGTGCTCCTTTTCATGTAGCTATGATTTTTGATGATCCGGACGACACGCTATGGATGTGGAACAAATTATTTCTACAAATTGCAAACGATCACGCGCCGACGAAACAGGTCAAGGTGAGAAGTCACTCACTTCCATGGATCAATAACGATATCAGGAGGAAAATGAACAGGAGATTTAAGCTCTACAAGGATGCGGTTAACACGAGCGATAATCAAAAATGGCGGGAATATAAATACCTACGAAATACCATCACAGCTGAAGTAAGGAGTGCGAAAGCGGAGTATTTCAAAAACAAAGTCAACGAGGTCAAAACTTCCAGCGCTTACTGGAGACTCGTGAAAGACGCAACAAATCTGTCCAAATGCCATAAACCAATTGGGCCACTGAAACGGGACGACGGAAGTCTGGCTGTTTGCGACGTGGAAAAGGCAAACATGATGAATGCTTACTTTTCTTCGATTGGCGCGACACTAGCAGCGCAGTTACCGGTACTTTAAACTGAAGCAGACACAGACATCGACCCAACAGGCAGACCAATCTTAGATGTCATCAGAATACAAGAAAGTACTGTTAAATATAAAATATCGAATTTAAAAACGAACAAGGCAACCAGCCCAGGTGACATCGCCCCGAGGTTAATTAAACTGCTTGGAGAAACTGTGGTACCCCCATTGACATCTCTGTTTAATTTAAGCTTCAAGACAGGCGTCGTCTTCCAGGAGTGGAAAACGGCAAAATTAACGATAGTACATAAAAAAGACGACGAAACGGTCAGAGGAAACTATCGTCCTCTCTCTATTCTTGGCATACCAAGCAAGATTCTGGAATCATGTGTCAACGATACAATTATAGACCACGTGCTGAACTTTAATCGTCTGGTAACAGATAATCAGTGGGCATATCGAAAGGGCTACTCCACCGAGCTCCTCCTTGTCCACCTGACAGAAACTTGGAGAGATGCGATAGACTCAGGTCTCGTTGTGGGTGCTGCATTTGTCGACTTTCAGAAAGCCTTTGACTGTGTAGATCATTACATCCCATTAAACAAGCTTCAATGTCAATTTGGAATACGAGGCCTCTTACTAGATTGGCTGACGAGTTACCTTACATCTAGGCTGCAGTACACGGCCCTAAACGGGCAACGATCCAGATTCTGCACGGTCTCTTCCGGTGTCCCACAAGGAACTTTCCTGGGTCCCACTCTATTTATTCTCTACACAAGCGATCTCGTGGGGTCAGTTCAGTCTGGGACCGTCCATATGTATGCTGATGATACGACCATCTACTGCATAGGGAGGAGCGTAGACGAGGTCGCCGCTGCGCTAAATCAATCCCTAACCGAGTTGTATGCGTGGTGTGTGAGAAATAAGCTGACCCCGCACCCGAAAAAATCCGAATACATGCTAATCCACAGAGGATCCTTTACAGGCCCCCACCCACCCATATACCTTGGAAACAACATTCTGGAACGGGTCACACAAAGTCGACTCTTGGGTGTCGATATTGACGATAAATTGAACTGGTCAGCACATATTAAGGGACTAAAGAAGAGCTTCGTCAACAAATTGAGTCTCATAAAGAAGAGCAGATTTTTACCTAAGCAAGATCACTTAAACCTATATTTCAAAGTTATAATCCCTGCAGTCACGTACGGTATATCCGTATGGGGAGGCACGAATCGCTCAGATGACTTCGACTCACTCGAAAGACTACACTCCAGAGCAGCAAGGCTTATGTTCAATTTTCCTAAGGACCTACCATCAGTTGAAGCCCTCACTAGGGCCAAATGGGACACTCTAAGAACCTATTATAAGAACTCCATTTTGAAACTAATTTATAAAATGTACTACAATGATTCACCACCCTGTATGACTGCACATATTGCAAAATCACCATCCTCCTATAATCTAAGAAACAGCCTTAAGCTGGAAATCCCTCATTTTAAATCAAATATCAAGAATTCCTCCGTATCTTAAAGAGGTACAATTCTGTGGAATTTTCTACCGATTGGATGCCGAATGGCGAACAGTGTAAACAGCTTCTCTAAGATGATCAATAATCTTACTTTGGTCAGGGACATTAGCTTTGCGAATATATACTGCAGAAGATGACTCGACTGCCCATTGGTATACGTTTAGTAGTCACATAATGTTAATAATTAGGTAATTATTATTAGCTACAAATTTTTATGTAAACTAGATTACATCTTACATTGTAAATTTTTTTTTTTAATTCTTATTTTGTAGTTATTCTTTATTGTTTATTTATACACGACCCCACAAGCTGCAAGCTTAATTACTTATCGTATTTAAATAAAGGTTACTTACTTACTTACTTACCAGCTCCAAGTTGGCTTGATATTATAAAAGAATAAAGGAATATCACACCTAAATTAAATAAAACGCCCTGCTCACAGTAGTCACAGTAGTGCAATTTGCTCAACAAAATTTTGAATTTTTTTTTCTGATCCGATCCGTAATCCGATCCGTGATCCGCTCCGTGATCCGGTCCCGTCTGATCCAGATTTGTCGACGCCGTGAAAAGCGTGAATGTACAAATTAGTCACGCTTTGTAGTCACGACCACTTTTATCTAATGACGCAAATTTTTTATTCAATTGACCCCAAAATTTTTCAGGAGAAACTTGCCTTCAGAATTCATTTCAGCCAATTTTCAAGTCTCTGAATGTTATTGTGAGTTTTTATACTGACAAGGTGTCCCCACGCAGGATTTCCCGTGGTTTTCTTAGACGTCGTGGGAGACTTGACACGCAGGAAAATACGTGATACACGTGTGATCAAGTGAGTGCGTTTGTAAATTTGTCAATTTTCAACGGTAAAATAATGCGTGATGTAATGTGAAGGTCCCCTTTCTACGAGGGATGATTACCGCCAAAATTAAGTTTGGGATTTAGTTAAGCAGTTTGCAATGCGGTTTTTAATGTTTTCACTGGTGTTTTTGATGTTACGAATTGTGTTTAACGTATTCTGGGGTTTATCCTCGGGAGAGCGAGACCATGGTTTATTTTTGTTTACTTTTCATTGCGACGGTGTTTACATTAGCCTGATTGAAAGACCTCTATCTCCAAAATATACTTTAGAAAAGTAACCGATAAGAACTTAATTCGCTGTAGAATGTGGATTGCCTGTCAAAGATAGACTATATTTTTTTTTCGAGCTCAGTGAATATTATTTCTGAATTCAAGTAGATATACTGATACATGTAACAGAAACAAGTGTCACGCCACACACCTACATTCACTTGAGGGGTGCTGTTTCTTCTGTAAGGAAATTACTTTGAGTGCCTTCCAAGTTTGAAAATAAATTTAATAAGAGTGGAAAGTAACAAAATGTGGCAAAATATACCTGACACTCTTTGCTTTCAGCTGTCGACTTCCGGCATAGAGTGTATCGGTTTTACTAGATTTACTAGTACCTGTTAGAATTTATATAATTAATTTAACTCCTTAGCTATGCTGATAAATATCTCTTAAGGTTTTTAGAGCTGAGAAACAAACAAATTGGAGTCACTGATGCCATTACAGGATTCGAATCGGCTCCTTAAATAGCAGCTTATGGTCACAGAGTGCTCCAGTTAGCTTGGACTGTCACGTACCTCAGAGGAATGTGATCATGAATATTTCACAGAGGCCAAAAATTGTTTTCGTCAGAAACATAGCACTATAATAGGGTTTTACTGTGACTACATGTTTGTCGACATGCAACGTTGCCCATTGGAGATATTTGCAATTTAAAAAGACTAATTTGTGGTTTCTTAAAATTATTGCGTGACATGGTTAATTTTCAAATGTTCTAGATTGGCGAGAATAATTTCAAATCACTCCAACTTTGGACCTTTTATTGCTTAAGGTTTAAAGAATTGTTGGATTAAACAAGATGAAAATCCATCGCATTCTGTTAGTGTGAGAAATCTTTGTTGGAAGTGCAATTTTAGAGCTAATTTCGGGGTTTTATCCCTGGGATTTGATGTGAAAGCCCTAACACCCCGAGGATTGACCGGGAGCCCGAGCTACTTTGGACTCTTGAATAACTTAATGACCTTAATCATCTGTGAAAGTTTGAGAGAAATCGGTGAGATGGCATGTGCCACGTCTGCCTGGTCCTCTCGTGGACAGACTCTTAATCATCGCAACACGATCGGATGTGCACAGTTTGATTTTGAGTCATTTGAATTGGTATGAGTATGAGAAAATACACATCTGCTCGCTTCAACTTCAAGAGTTTATTGCAGTACTTTTACACCACACGTGATCCTCAAGATCACGTGACAATACCTCACACAGGACAACCAACTTATCATAACATGAATCAACAAAAAATCGATTCGCGCTACAATTGTACGGCGAATTTAACTGGAGAAAAGGTCAAATATGACTCCTATGTTCCCTATGTACTAACCACAATAAACGTCGGTATCCGAGAAATTTGCAGTTTAAGAGGTATTAGGCTATTGGGGTATAAGTTGTTAAGGGATTAGGGTGCTAGTGTGTTAGGCTGTTAAGGTATTAGGGACTTAGGGTCTTAAAGTATTAGGGTATTAATGTGTTAAGGTATTAGCCTGTTAGGGTATTTGGGTATTAGGGTAATAGGGTAATAGGGTAATAGGGTATTGGGGTATTAAGGTATTAGGGTATTGGGGTATTAGGGTATTACGGTATTAAGGCAACACGGTATTGGAGTATTGGGGTATTAGGGTATCAGGGAATTATAGTATTAAGATATTAGTGTATCAGGGTATAAGGGTATTAGGGTGTTACGGTATTAGGATTTTAGGGCATTTAGGTATTAGGGTGTTATGGTATTGCAGTATTGGGGTATTAGGGTATCAGGGTATAATAGTATTAAGTTATTAGTGTATTAGGGTATTAGGGTATTAGGGTATTAGGGTGTTACGGTATTAGGGTATTAGTGCATTTAGGTATTAGGGCGTTAGGGTATTAGGGCGTTAGTGTATTAGGGTATTAGGGTATTAGGGTGTTAGGATGATAGACTATCAGGATATTAGGGTATAAGAGTAATTCATAAAACCAATTGAAAGGCTGACAGTACGGCTGAAAAGGGTAAATTTAATACCCAATATTTCGGTTAGATAGGACTAACCTTCTTCAGGGGCTACACTGAAGCTAAGTAGATATGGATGAAACGGTTATAAAATTTAAATGATACTTAAGGAAATATGTGACATGATTGGCTGACAGAAAAAAAAAGAGAAAAATGAAACGTGTGCTAAAGCGGATACGAGAGGGTAATTCCCCAATACCCTAATACACTAATACACCAATAACCCAATACCCCAATACCCCAATACCCTAATACCTTAATACTCCAAAACGCCAATACCCCAAATACCCAAAACCCTAATAAACCAATACCCTAATACACTTCTATTCTAATACCCTAATACCCTAAAGACTCAAAACCCCAATGCCCCAATACCCTGACACCCGAATGCTCCAATACCTTAATACCCTAATACCATAATACCCTAATATCCTAATACCCCAATGCCCTAATAACGTAATCCCCTAATACCCTAATATCCTAACACCCTAATACCCGAATACCCCAATACCCTAATGCCCTAACCCTAATGATATTCTAACCCCCTAGTCTTGCATACGGCTGGTGCGCCTAAAATTTGAATTAACTAATCAGTATTAAGCTGGCGGGATAAACTCTACTGTCTTAAATTCAATGTAAGCATTGAAATCGGGCAACTTTTCTCACCGGAGACGGCATCCAATGTTCACCCAAAAGAATTTAGAATTCCAAAACCATATCAGGCTATAAGAGGTGAAAATTAGGAAACATTTTGTGTCTCCAAAAATCTAATTTGGCGCCAGCGGCCGACAGCTCGAGTGTCGCCACATAGGATGATAGTTGTGTTATTCTGAACAAAATATGTATGACTGGATTTATGAAAACCGTGTTAAGGATTTGCACCTTTTTGTTTGGAAAATCGGTCAGATATATATATGTATTTGTTTTGTCACTTTATATATTTTTTAAACGTTTGAGGTGTAAAAAGCTAGACTCAGCGCATACTTACTTATCGTGCAATTTTTTCTAGGAGAAGGTGAAGAAAGTCTTTTGAAAAATGATTTTTATTTTATTAACACTGAAACGTTTCTTAGATAGCAGAGGCATAGAGTAATGAAACGCCCTTTCATATCTTGATTTTCACATCGAATATATACGAATGGCGAAAAGTTCTTCATTTGCCCAAAAATACTAGACCTACAGACTACATGTAGACTGTTACTTCAAACATATTCTGATGTAATATTTCAATGGATATCAATAAGTGGATGAAGAAATTTTTATCAACGTTTATCTCTCATAATAAATCATAAGTTATTTATTAAGAGGATGCAATATTTTTCATCTTTGGACTGCATTCATTTTGAAAATCACCAAAGCGAGTTTGTAGCGTCTTCCCCGTCCATTTAATACGGAATTGCAAACAGATAAAAGAATGAAAGAAATTACCTTGAGTTTTGCTTACAGGTTTGATTATTGGATATAAAGTATCTAATAAGTAAATAAAGAGAAGTAAATAAAGGAATATTTATTTTCTTCTATTGGTTTTGTAGAATTTATCAAGGGAAAAGGAAAAATAGAAATATTTTTGACGACTCAAGACTACTGAAGCCATGTTTCGCTAAACGTCCTTGAGTTGATCTTGCAGTAACTGAGTTCTTTATTTTTTTGGTTGCGCCCGTCTACCCGGAAAGTGTCCAAGGACAAATTTTCTTGCCTATTCCCAGGTTACAACAAAGTTACTTGCTTGAAACACATATTGATCCTATTTGTTTATCCCCTTCCCAGTTATCTTCTTATTGTGGTTATTAAAACCAATATAATTGTCTTTTCCTCTAATTTTCATTGAGACCATGTGACAACGATAACATCGTTGAGGAGCAAGTACACTGTTTGTACATGAAAATGTCAAGTCTTAAGACTTGAATCGGCGAAATTAAAAACACAGGCCAGTTATGTTAATGTTGTGTCACAAGATCACACATGGTCGACTATATCACCGACGAGAACGTCATGTTTTTGGATTTTCGAAACAATCTTGATGAATTTCCATTGCCGACCCGTGTTTTCATCGATCGCTTTGTAGGATTTACTCGCCATGACGGGGAATGAAACGAGATGTTGTTGATGCCACGAATTCTGATCAAAGATATGTCGTCATAAGGAGCAAGCGGATATTCCAAGTTATCTAGATAATTAGACTTTTTACACTTAATTAACCAGTGGCCATACATCTCCATGAATGCTTCATAGCAACCAGGAAGTCGCAGTGTGTATATGACAGGATTCGCCAGCGAACTGCTGTATTGAAGAACCTTGAAAGCAAGAATCGCTTCGTATTTGATATCAACACATGAACGGCACGCCCAGTATGCAAAGTTCAGGCCGAAGAAAGGACCCCAAGCCACTAGAAAACAACCAATCACTAGCAAGATTGCTTTAGCGATGCGTGTCTCCTTTTCTGCGCCTTGGGCTTGTTGATGATTGTGATGAACACTTTTTGACGCAATTACAAACATGGCAATGTAGACGACAAGAATGACTGATAGAGGCCAAAGGAAAGAAACCACAGAAACGAAGAGTGTGTAATAAGGCCATCTGGACGCTTCTGTCACTGTGATACAGCACAGCGCTACTGATACGCTCCATACCAGGGCAATGACACAGAAATATGGCTTTTTAGAAGATATGCGATGCAGGAATGGCCATCCTACTGCATAAAACCTTTCTATACTTATCATCATTAAATGCCAAATGGATGCTGTCGCACTGAATACGTCGATTGTGTTCCACAGAGTATAAACAAAGCTTGGAAATTCCACTGAATTAGCGAGAATGTAGATGAAAGAAGGTACTCCAACGCCACCCACGATGATGTCCGAAAACGCAAGATTCACAAGAAAATAGGCAGTGCGAGTGCGTAGTTTATGCTTTCTTAGAAAAACTGAAACAATAATAATGTTTCCCAAGACGATACTAAAAGAAATAATCGAGTAGATAATACAAAATGTAATTTTTATAGCAGCGCTTGTGCGAACCAGTTCTTGGAACGCCTCGGTTGTATTAGTTCTGTTGGAACCAATCAAGTGATCCCCAGATGAATTGGTGTTAGTTATCATCCTTCGCCTTATTAGAGATCCTCGTCTTCAGGCTATAGAAGTGACATTAGCTTCTCGCTGCTTATGGTGTGATGACTGTTCTCGAGCTTCTGTTTATCTCATGCTGTTCATGTTTAGAAAAGGAAGGAGAGAATCGTGTCACTTTGTAACATCAGTTAAACCGCGAAGGAAACGAGTCAAACCAATGTTAATTATGAGTCACGGTCATGACACGATGTTAGTTTCTTTTATATTCGCTGCAACACAAAAAGACAAATGTCGTTGATATATTATTGCATTTTTAAAGGTAAGCCAGATTTATTCTCCTTACACTGCTCTTTCATTTTAAATTATTTATAGGGTTTGTTGTTTTATCTGTTCATTGTTTTGTTACGCATTTCACGGTCGTTTTAAAAATCAAGACCGAGAACTATATCCTGGTGCTGCCGGGCTCGGTTGTTGACTGAATTCCTTCTATCATGCTGGGGAATTAAGGGTCATACTCATTTGTTTCGGAACAAAAGCATCACTTTGTGAATATCAGTATGTTTCAGGAGGAAAAGACTTCACGCGTTTTCTTGCTTTAAACGGTTGTCGAGATTTAGTATTTAGCACATCAGAGATTTTTTCATATCTCCTTTAGGCCATATATATATGACGAGAAATTGGCTTTGATCTACAAAAATACCTGGTAAACGTCTTATATAATAACATTCTTACCTTTTTGTTGGTGTTAACTTTAAGCATATCTCTGTGGCTGGCCGCCCGCATCATAAATAGAATACTGCTACCAACTGTCAACCTTCAGCAGAGCTTTTTGTGTCGTAGAATATCAATTGTTTCCACCTTACAGCGAACAAACAACGAAGGCAAACAAATTGGCAGATTAAGGAAATCAAGGAGTAGTCAAAACTTAGTTTTCTTTCGCGAGATGTCACGGCAACTAATTTGAAATGACTACTGTTTATAATAAAATTTTGAAGACAACTACTCTTGCTAATATCCTTTTTTCAAACCATGAATCGAATGTTTCCAATTTCTGAATAACGAGTTTAAAATCAAAATTTTACCATGGGTGTGAAAAACGTATTCTCAAATGAAATCCGTTCGCGAGTTTTGACCACGTTTAACCAAAACGAAAATTAATTAGTCAAGAAAAAATCTCAGTTATTTTTATCCCACACATTTATAATTCCGAACACAGTAAACAAGCGTTGTCATTTTGGCTGTGCTTTGTGCTTCGATATCGTTTCAATTAACATTTTTAAATGCTGGTGTTTATTCAGCCGTCCCTGTCGTATTCGAACAGAGCAAACTGTCGGCCACCTTCACCAATTTAAAAATTATCATCGATTACTGGAGTTGTTAATTTGATGGCAAGTTTAGTGAATACACAAATCACTTCAGTACATTCGTTAAACCAAAGAATAAAATCTGCATGAAAAGTTATTCGCATATCAAGTTTCTGTGATTTTTCATGTCCGATGTTGCTGATTATTTTTTGCAATGTTTGGGTGCTCTGTTGACTCAAAAAATCTAGTTAACAGATGCTATTCAAAACATTTCATTTATTTGCCTTATCTTGGTTATTAGACATCCTTTGGTAGACAATCATTTTAAGACAACATGAAAGCGTGGAGACGGTTCTCTTTGTATCTTTAATAAAAGTACTGCAACTCATTTGAATGTTCAAAGCTCCAGTGCGTATTGGCCGAAAACTCGTTCCCGGGGTCTTTTCCTGACCTCTACAACTGAGAACGAGTGAACCATCTACAAAGGTCTTACTTTCCTAAGCTAGATGGAGTGTTAAATGAAAAAAACAAAAAACAAAAAAAAAAACAACAAAAACCAGCATTTGGAAGAAAACTACGAGGGACACAGAACAGATAGGTCCGGTGGTACGAAGAACGTAAAAACAAAAAGCATCGCTTTGTCACGTGTCACTTGAGAGGAGAATAAAATTGCCCACAAAAATAGCGAGAAAGTCGATCAAGCCTCGAGCTAGATACTTTGTAATATAGACTGGGGTGTTGATTTGAGCATGCTTCGTAATCAACCGCACTGAAACTGAACTAAACTGCACTAAACTACGAGTTACGTATTACGTGTTCGGTCCGACATCCATCAGAGTGCAATTTTCTAATCCCATCAATTGTCTTCATTTTACCGTGCCCCTTGAAATATCATTTCGGTGTGGTGTCATTGAACTTCTAGTCCAGTCTAGACATTGTAATACATTGTAGGTGTCTAAGCCTCTTTAAAGTGGAATTTCATCTTGTACAGGCTCGTCCTTCTTCTGCACTGTGTTAACAAGGGTGCATGAGTTGTTTGTTGATTGAATACCTGGAATTTCCATAGCATGCAGATCATTCTGAGATTCTTCATTAATGGCGTGAAACCTGAAACAGCACCACTGTACTTTAGCTCTCAGATCAGGCACTGATAACATTACTGTCATGGGAATTAGGGCAGAACTGCTGTACAGAAGACATCTTAATCCGATTGATGTAGAAAGCTTGTTAAGATCGCAGGAGGTACAGAAGAAGTTCAAAACACTGACAACGTGGTATGGCAAGCTTGTAATAAAATATGACGAAAATACGAGAGCCATTGCTTTGCTAATTGCAACGTTATTTTCTTGTGATGGAGTTAACTCGTGTTGAAGCAATCTCAGCGGCACCATTAAGAATACAGCACAGGTGACAAGAGCGGGGAATCCAAAAAAGGTAGAGGAAGAGACAACTGCGAGAACTGGCGCCCTAGTGAAATAGTATATGACTATCATAATTGATGATAGTGAAGAAGCAGCCAACCAGGGCGAGACGCTTGCTATGTAGGTGATCCGATCTGCTGCCGTGCGATGAATGATTGGCCAGCCAATGGCACACGTCCTTTCTGTTGCTATAACAACCAGATGAAGGTTAGCTAGTAATCCATGAAAGACATCAAAACTATGAACACATATTTCATTTAGTTCGTCAAGATTCATTGAGGTGTTGTTTTTGTGTTGCACAATTAGAATAAACAACCACAGCGGGATAAAAACAATAGCTATAATGATGTTTGCGAGAGCTTGACTGGCTAGTAAATGACCAAGCCTTGCAAAACACAATCGATCATCGGGATTGGATGGCTTCCAGGTCAGAACAGTGATGTTGGCTGGTAATGCAATAATGCTTGTAACACAGAGAAGAACAAAATATATCCAGGTTAAAACAGGATCTAGACTTGCCATGGTAGGTTTCTTTCACCACTGTCTTCTACTACCTGAAAGAAATTAAATGGGAAACAAAAAGTAAAACGTATTCTTAATTTCTGTGCAATGTTTCGTTAGCTGCAAATGAAACGAAGCGGTTTAACAGGTGGGTCAACTTCAGATTCAGTTTTGTCCGTTATAAATAAGAACACTTATTGGTGTGACCATATGGATGTATTGCTGCCTGTTAAAACACCAGTCAAAACTTTATGGATGAGCTCCAGTCACTGCAGGTTCAAGCTAAAAAAGGCACCAAACGTCCATAATCCCGGGGCTCCAACGTGTCACGTACCCGCATGTAATACAATCGCAAAGCCGAGCAAACAACCTCACGAAATGTTCAGAATCCTCAGAATCTCAGTTTTAGCTAGTTTCTCGTAGGGTTGCATAATTTTGATTCCTATTTTTTGCTTTTCTATTGCTTTTCTATTTTACCAGCAACAATCAGTGAACAAGTAAGAGCTAGGAGATGGAAATGGCCGGGCCATGTCTTGGGAATGTCTTCAGACCAAAATCCCAAGATAGCACTAACATGGGCACCCGAAGGCAAACGCAGAAGAGGACAGTTAAGTGAGACGGGGCAAAGAACGGTTAACAAGGAGAGAGAACATCTCTGATTCAAGACATGGAGGGAGGCAGAGGTGGCGGCAAAAAACCGAGTTGCTTGGAGGAGACTGATTGATGGTCCCCTTCTCTGCGAGGGGAGAAGGGGAAGATGACGCTTTTAGCACAAATCCAGATCCAACCAATCAAACTCTATTAATCGTACGGCTATCTATATCCTGCGATATCAACTAACATGATTTTGACAACTCTGGTTAAAATCTTATTCACGTCGTATTACTGTACAGCTAAACTTAAGGACGGTGTCTACTAGATATAAAGGTCTTTTTGCCAGGTCAGGACCCTGTCAGAAAATTCGATCTTAGCAAGGTCTATTGCACGCATTTTTCCGAGATAATTAGCCTTGAATCTCTGACAAAAATGCTGACGTCAGCATTTTTCTGAAAAAGAAGGAAAACATATTTCTTCACACATTTCCTTTGAATTCGTCTTTACATACAGAAAAGCAAACACATCAATATAGATCTTTAAATTACATGATGAATGGTAACATAAGAACCACTTTTGGTATGTCTGATAACAAAATCGCTGGAATGGCGCTTTTATCGTCCCTGACAGCTCTCCTCTGGCTTACCCAAAAATACAATCTAAATAACTTTTCCTCACAACCAGAAACTAATCAAGTGTTGAATAGGTTTGCCATTCCATTTCATAACATGAAATGTAGGGGGTAACCACACGTTTTTAAAAGTTAAATGAGTTGTTTTCATGTTTTTTGAAAAACGATCTAATGATTAAAAATTAGGAGTATTACAGAACTTCTCTACGCGTTTTGAAGATGTCAGTTCTTCGGTTGCTTATCTTCTGAGGAGGCAAAAAAACTTCAACGCTGATATTGTTTTAGGAGAGATTCGCCCATCGCACGCTGAAGGCCAGTGTCCCACCATATCTCATCCTGCTTCTGACTGAGTAATATAGGCTCCAACAAATACAACACAAAAGAACTTTAACACAATGGCGATTGCATCTGGGAGAGAAAATCGTTTGATTTCGGCGAAAACAGAAGAACAAGGAAAACTATTACATATAATGCTTATGTTGTAAAGGAAATTTTAAAATGATAACAGTGATACTTACCAAATAGATAGTCTGTGGCTGCACTCACTCTTTTCTCATTGTTTGTTTATATTCTGATACTTTTCCTCTTCTTTGAGTTCTTCAGAGTGGCTTTGTTTAACATCCGTTATTTGTTTTGCGATCTGATCTGAATGATTTTTCAGGCAAATCTTCTACAGAAACAGATCAGATCTTTGATAATAGAACTTTAAATAAATAATTTCCTTTTCTCTTAAATACCGATCTTGAAGTAATTCTATTGATACGCATGTTTCACAGCCGGCATAGCGCAAACCGTACTTCACAGTGGCCTAGACTCGTCCAATTAAAATAAAATACCTCAAACCACAGGCTATTTAATAACAATACAAACGGCTTCTTGCTAATTGTCTAGATAATGAAGGAGATAGCTTTTACGATGAATGAACGAGCTAATAAATTAGTCTACCCAAAACTATAGCATAGGTTGCCAATAATTGTATAAATGTAGTCAACACACGTTCGATCACTGTGCAATAGCATGATATGAACTTGTTATTTACAAATCGAGTGGTCGCTGTAATTTCACACCGTGGAGGGAAAAAGTATTTTCAAGCTACACCTGACAATAATTGAACATGCTTTGAAAATGAAACATAACTTCATTATATTTATTGTCGCTTTAAATTTAGTTGCTTCAAGTGTGGAAGTTTCTTTAAGTTATGTAGAAGTTGGCTAAACTGAGTCGTATTTTTCAATTTGTGGTTGGAACACAAGGCAGGTGCCAAACTCACTGTCATTAAAATTATTCAAACATTAGCGCGTCCCGCGTGCAGAGACCGCTGTTGCTGTTTTCTTCGTAAATAATAATTGACAGAATAAAAAAACATTGCCGATAATAAAGTTATTACAATCGGAGAAAATGGTCTGAAACGTTTATTGTCAGTGTCTGGAACCAGAAACTGCTGAAATTGCACCTTCTGCTACTCGTTGTTGTAAGATTCTGTTATTATTGGAAGCACGCTTCACCATGTCACCACGTTGGGAGATATTGGTAGAAAATCAAAGTGGCTATGAGCCACTCAACTTGGAAAATGGATCGTCTGTAAGCAGTGACAATTTTGATGCCACTCACTTAAGGTTTTAATCCGTAGGTTAAGTTAAAGTTAAAGCCTACAAGCATTGTTAAGAAATAGTGCAAAACGCAACGGTAAGAGAATACACGGGGAGATGTGACACTGTTGAAAACATTCATGAAGCTATCGGTCCGAGAGACCGAGTTATCCTCGAGAGACGGAGTTATTATCGAAGAGGCCGAGACAATTATAAAGAAAGTACCGCTTGTCCGATCGCAAAAGCAAGTAATAATTCTCATTTTCATTGCTGTCAGTTTTTTCGTTCTTTATTTTCCCAGCCAGTATCAGAGATTTTTTTTCTCTCTTTGTTACCTTTTCTCATCTTAGAAGCTAAAAAAAAATTCGTTCAGCGTAGACTCACTATATCACAAGGAGAGCACCACGTCTCGTCCGCTCAACATAGTTAAGCCCTGTTCGGTGGGGTTCGTACTTGGAGGAGTGACCAAATACGAATACCCCGTGTTGTAATAACTTTTTTTTTCTTCTTTTCTTTTTTCGTTCCCTTTCCAAGGCGATATTAAAGACTGTAGAACTCCCAGCCTTGTGGAATGTCGTTTCTTTTATTTATCAACGATTTGTTCCTCATTTCGCCATGTCCATGTCCAAATTTTCCGACGAGCATCCGTGACCTTTTCATATGGGGCTCCCCCCCGGGGTTTCAATTGTCTAACAGGAAGTGAAGGAGTGAAGGAGTGGTGGAGTGAAATCGCTTCACCACTACAACTTGGAAAATAATATTTTCCAAGTTAAAAAGGAAAGAAAAATTACAATTATGCTCTGATACGAATGGTATTCTCCAAAAATATGAAAGAATGTTAAGCTGTTACTACAAAAACAGCAACAAAGTGCGGAACTTGGAGAATTATATTTATATTTAGAGTAATGTATATCATATGTATTTATGCAAACATAAACCATATAGTGATAACAGGAAACTCCCAGCTTTTAATAATTTTGGTACTTAGATTGTTACTCTACAGATATGTCGTTACGACACATTTACAAGATTTTAAATAATTCTATGTTAGTGCACTATTGAACAAAAATAAATTACGTGTATCTATGACAACCTTATTTGTGGTTCCACAACCAGATTTAGGATGTTCGCGCTAATTGTTTCTGCGCATCCTTACTGCGAAAGCAAATTCACACGCATCGATGCGCGCGCTAAGTAATAAAATGAACAATGATAGGGCAGATGGCCATTGCTATAGCTTTGCTTGGATTTAACGATCTTGGACGTTCAGTGACCCCTATTTTTCTTTTGATGGATCATTTTCTTTACCGATTTTCTACGTTTAGCGAAAATATGAACAAACTCTATCGATTAGAGGTTTGAATTTTTTGCAAAATGCACCATCAAATTCCGTTATTTTTAGCTCCTCGTTCATCTGTGCGGCGGTTACAAATGCCTCTCGAGGGGTTAAGTTTTGTGAAAACGTTGGCAACATTTAGAATTATTTACGCAACAGACCCACTTCTACAAAATGTGACAAAGATCGTTTACCTCCGTCGACTCACCTTCGATATTTTTAACTATAAACCCCTGTAGACCATGGTAAATTACGAGCGCCAATTTTTCAAAATCAGGGTAGTTTTACAAACGCTTTATCTCTGCAACGAAATCGGTGACCCCAATTTTTTTGCATTTCTGACATAAGTAACTCATTATCTGACGGCAGTAAAAATCTGAAAAATTTCTATTGACTGGGAATTTTCGCGGGAACGTCCTTAAGAAACATCTTAAGCAGATTTTCAAACCTGCCCTTCATCCATTATATGATATGATTGAAATGATAGGTTTTAAAGAGTTGGCAAAATTTGTCTTACTTTGTAATAATAATGACATAGTCTCAGGTGTAGAATTGATCACCGTTGAACTCCTCTATCCTAGCAAAGGAGAGCTGTTTCCTCCTTATTATGTAAGTCCTATTAAAGGCTTCTTGACGTTCAGGGGAGAAATCTAACTCGAGGTTGCTTATGTATGATTAATATTGAAAGACGCATCAGAGCTGTTAGACTACCCAACCTTCGATTAAACTTAACTAACAGCATAAAACATAAAAAAAAATTTTCAGTTTTTTACGCCTATACGCTTTATTATTTGTATTGATAGCAAGTCCGTCATGTTAATCCAAATGACGCGACAGCCTAAATAACAGCCAGTCTATGATAAGCCACTCCATGATCACAGGGTGGTGTGCAGAGCAAAAAACACTGCATAGTTCTTTCGCTAATCGATTTATTGTTATAACGTTTTATTGTTGGTAGATTTATTGTTATATTATGTTTATGGCACAAGGGATATCTGAGAATATCCTCTACTTTTCACGTGTTTTTTTTTTCAGTGTTCGTCAACCGATTATTGTTAAGAATAGAACTGAATGTTTTAAACAAGGCTATTGGGTTTAGTTGAACCACGACAAAATTACTTTGGCCTATTAATAGGGATTTCTCAAAACAGGGTGGGGCGGCGATACTAGACCTTCCATTAGGTTAGAAAGATGTGCATAGATTCAGTGGACAGCGTGTGTTTCTCGAAGTACCAATGAGGTTTTCCGCGACGTTCGCAATCGGAAAGCTAATCCCCGCGATAATATAATAATCCACGCATATTTTCGCGTACAATGGAAAACTGTATTTTTATCTTTTTTGACCCTTTCGTGTAATGAGTGCATTTTCCGTTCAGCTGCTATCAAATCCCTCCCACAATCGTAGTCTTTTCCGAATCATTTCCATTTGTAGTAACAGCACGTGGTTCATTTCCACTATAACTGCTCGTCCGCTGATCATTAATGTCTGACAGTTCAACATCTCGGCGTCGAGAACTTGTTCTCCTAAGTGTTTGTCGCTCTATCGAATGCCGATAGAAAGATGTTGTAAATCTTCTTTCCTTGAGAAGAATGGTGATTGGTCGTCGAAATTCAGGCATGCGTGCAGAGTACACAGCAGGATTTAATGCGGATCCACTGTAATGCAGCGCTTTGAATAATAAAACAACTTGCAACGGCACTGCTGCTGCGCAACTTGTGCAGGAGAAGAGCACTAAATTAAGACTGAAAAATGGCAACCATGTGACGAGGAAAAGAAGGATAAGAGCAAAGACTGTGAGCGCTGTACGGCTCTCTCTTTTGACAACTCGAGCTCTGTTGCGCGGTATCTTTGTCTTATGTTTTATGATGATACAAATCGACGTGTAAGCGAAGAAAATCACAGAGAAAGGTATAAAGAAGCCAAGCGTGGAATAAATGAGGAACGTGCCTTTCCATTCGGGGCCTTTCGGTATGAAGAAGTTAAGAGAGGCAATACCAGCGGCCATTAACCACACTGTTGCCAAGATTACGAAGTTGATGCGGGCGGATGTAGTGCGATGACGCAATGGGAAGGCAATGGCGTACACTCGCTCAACGCTGATTGTCATCAACTGGAGAATAGAGAGCATTCCAGAGAGAATATCCATCGGGCTGAATATTTTTCGCACAAAGCTTGCTGGCTTGAAGTTCTGATTGAACAGTAGAATAAGCAAAGTCACATACAATGGAATCGTTACGGTGCCCACCAAAATATCACCGAGTGCCAGGCCAATCACAAAATAATTGGTCCTTGTCCTTAAGTTTCGCTTCTTTGAAAACACCAATATAATGAGGACGTTCCCACATATGGCGAAAGTGGCGAGAATCAAGTACACCACACACCATAATATCAGGTATTGTAATTCGATGAAAGGAGGCGGGGAACCCGAATAGACAGCTGTGGGACCACTTGAGTTGGTGCTGTTTGAATTGTTAGACGCCATTTCCTGTGGTGTGAGACCTGTAGTGTGAGAATTAATCAAATAGTTAGGAAAGGGCTGTTCCTTATGCAGGCTTTTTGACCCGTACTGTCATCATGGGACGAAGTGCTGTTACTAGACCGTTTTTAGATCATTCTTACCTCTATGGCCCCGGCTTATCGTGAAAGCATTATAATAGCTGAGTGGCAGTATACAAATGACCATGAACTAGCGATATAGGATGACTTTTCACCCATACAGCAAGGGAAACCTTCAACATTCCTTAACAAAACTGCAGTGCACGTGGAGAGTAAAACTATTTAAGCACTCGTATTTCGTGATAGAATAAGCAAACTCCAGTTGCTATAGACAGCTGCAGTTGTCTTTTACCTGTTTTTACTTCAGTGAACTTACTCGGTTTTCAGCGCAGTTTCCTTTTCAGATTTGTACAATGGATGCTATGTTCAGCTCCGCAATAATTTGGCTTCCTTTAGTTAATATGAACCGTTTTCTAGAGACTAGCTTTCTTTAACAGGTTGGTTCTCACTAGCGCATGAACATAAACTGAAATGCGCAGACGCAGTAAGGTGAAGGTGTTACTTAGCAGCGCTCTACTGCGTCTGCGCATGTTACTTATGCGTTTGTGAAAACCACCCTTTGCGTGCTTTATTCCACTTTCAACTGCTCTGAATGCCTAATTATACAACCGCTTCCCCAATTTTACCAAAATGACGTGTTTATAGCTGTCTTTCGATTTTGTACAATTTAACACGGAAGGGAGTTATTGAATGATTTAAGAAAGCAGTTCATGGATATTCGCTTATTTGATATTGACGACAAGCCGCGGCCTTGTTGATTATTTGCTAATTGGTATACAAGGAGCGATATCAGTTCCTAGTCTGTGATGATATGTCTACAAGTTATATTCAATTAACACTTGCTACAGTGCAATCCACATAAGCAGACAATCCAAAATTGGTTTTGAATGGACTCAATCCTTTCTAGAACCGCAAAGACGAATACCAGTAAAAATAGGAAAAAAAACCTCGAGTCTTTTGATCCCGTGTAGCAACATTTATGGTAAATTCACCAGTATCAAATAAAGAAGTTGAGCTCGGAGATATACTTCTGGGAGATATCTTTGTTTCAAGCTGGCATTTTTAATCCTCTTTTAGTGAAAACAGTGTTCAAACTGTTATTTTATTTGACAATGATTTAAGAAGGCCGAATCGTCACATATCGCGAAATTTGTCAGTGTAAAAATATATAATAAGTTTGTTTTAACAGTCACATATGTATGGAGCTACTAATATCACGAATTATTCAGAAAAATATTTAGTTATACCCTGCGTCGATAAAAACTCCCGAATAGCGTGAAACAAAAATATATAGCTACAATCGTTTGAATGTTACAACATGGTATGGTGACTAGTGTCGTTGCTGAGCACAACTGGCACATTAAATGACATAAAACGTGATTCTTGTCAAGTACAGTGTGAAAATGTCTCCGTGTTTGCCTAATCTGCGACGAAGCCGAAGATGATTTACTAAAAAAATCTTTTATCTATGTTAGTGACTGTCTTTCTACGCGGCTTTCGTTAAGATTATATCCCAAATCTTCTATTTTGTATAACTCTAGAATTTTCATCTCACATTTTCATAATGACGATTAGATTTTTATTTCCCTGTTTCATTTCCCTTGCGCTTATCTATTTGATTTGTATACACATCATAGGCAAATAACTTCACCATCAAAGCCAGTGGGTTTTAAAAACAAACGTAATGTGTTGTGGGTTTTTTTATGTGTGTTCAGCGCGGGTCAGACAGTCTTGCCGTGCTTTCCATATAATACTCCTCTGTTTTCCGAATTCAAGATTTCGCGTGCCCAGACCCAGGTCGGTTGTAAATGTAGCAAAAAACTACAAAGATAGTAGAATTTTGTAACCAATCACAGCTGGTAGTATTTATTGCTTTCAATGCAATTAAAATTGCTGTTAGTGAGTGTTTGAAATGATTCAGAATACGTGATTGTCCCTCATTTGAGTGATCTGATTATGGAGAAAAGAAATTATATTCTTTGTAGACTGATGATTTTGTCGAAATCGGAGCTCGTGACATTAAATACACCTGTGGTTTATCTAAACTTTATCCTTCTGTAACACAAAAAACGAATTTAATCATACTCACAGTTGTTTCATAAGTTAGATGCTACACCCCCATCGTTGAATTCTGATTTAAGCTGGAATCTCAAGAAAGGGAAGTTCGTGCAGATGACGAAAACCGCATGTCTTCCTAAAACAAATCACCGCGGGTGTCCTGTAGTTTATGAATAAATTTCAATAAAACAAAATACGAGTATCCTGTCTGTACGCAGTTCTAATTATTCCGCCTTCTGGTTTGGTTTGGATCGGACAAGGCCAGGTTCACCACCAATTCAATCAACAACTTTGTATCATTCAATGGACGAATCGAATGTGTAGAAGTCTCTTAATGGCGTGAAAGTATTGTTTCTGTTTACAAACCGCACGTTGTAGAAATACTTAAATATAAAAAAGTGACATAGACTCAGTTATTTTTAAATTTGGCTATGGATAATGCTCAGATAAACACACAATTGTTTGATGATATTAAGGATTGTAGATAAGGTAAAATTCATGTCTGTTTTTTTAAGCATCTTATTGACATATAACGTGAGTATTTTATCGGATATGAACATTACGAAGCTTAGCTGAAGGGATTTCTGAAATTTTTCTCAGCGATGATTACCTTTTCAAAGTGCTGTGCTATTCAGAGCGCCTGATCACTGTCCAAACGCAAAATCGAAATGGGTCTGTAAATAAACTAGGAAACAACTGACAATATAACCGATTAATCAACAATACAAGCGAGCCTTACTATCGTAGTAGCCTTTTCCTTTCATTAAAACCCATTGAGAATTATTCAGAAAAAAAGAAAAACCAAGATATGCAAAAATCTTACCGCGCGATAGACTCTACTCGTGTTGGTCTTTTTGTTCGCGAATACTTTTTGCACAAATATTTGAAATAATGTTTCGGGAAGTTGTCTCCTTAAGGACTGGTATCCAACCTCGAAAAAATGACAACATCGAACTGAAGTGAAATAAAGAATTACTGGTTGTTCTGGCAAATAGAAAACAATGAATTTATTTAAAATTTCGTATATTTTACCATCACAACTGTGGGTGGTCTTTATCTCTTTACAAGGGCATGCGCAAATCAGTAAGGGAAGAGAAAACGTAAATTTTAACAACAAAAGTCAATAAATGTGTGTTTTTTTGTATTTCGAGAGCTGATTCTGTATCTTACGCTTCTGATGCTGTAAAATCGTTAATATTCAGGATCCTAGAGTTGCAAGCTTAGATGCATGGTGGTCTATTCCCCCATAACAATTATCGCGCCATTATAAACATCTGGTTACTAGGTAACCTCAAAGCAGTGTTTAGAAATAAATCGACAATGTACGCGACTTAACGTGATGTTAGCCGAAAACGCTTGCACGAGGTAATAATTTAAACGGCAAGCCTTATCACAAATTTGCTGGTAGAATCGACGTTTCCCAAAGGAACAAAATGTGTTTCTAATAACTAGCCGGAAAAGGACATCTCTTGAAACTAATTGAACAATAGCTGCTAACATGTAATATAGCTTACAATAAAAATGGCAAAGGCCTTGATTTATGTCTGTATATTAAGAATTTGACAACGTTTTACTGGGATTGTAACCTTTTGCCGGCAGCCGGCAGCAGCAATAAGTAATCCTAGAGCTGATCTTCTTCGTTTTCCACACTCTACAATAAGATAGGCCACAGGGAATCGAATGTTTTTTGTATCAGTAGAGAACTTGGAAACTTGCTGAATTGGAGGGACTTGTGAGATCAGTTGCCTTTAACGGTAAGTGAATGGAATCTTTGGCCTCCTTATACCATCTAAAATGTCCTACATTATGCGAGGCCCATGTTTATTTAACTAAACATATGTCAGGTGGTTATCGAGGCATTAATTATTCATAAATCATCAGTTTAAAATAAAATCTTACCAAAACTGAGAAATCAAACCGATAATATCCTGTTGAAGAGAGTTTAAAACCAACCCTATTTTAATTACAACGGACACAGTGACGTTTTTTCGTGTTTCGGTAAGAAATATTTTGTAGCTAGCATTTTTAAACACATTATCAGCTGGTATGCAATTTCAATAAAATGTTACTAACTTAAGCCGGCGGGCGGAGCGCGACATACAGGGCTGAAATTATCGCGTTAACCAAATAGTATTTATATCTTCCTATGGCGCATTGGAAGAGCAACCTGATTACAAACACTTTTTAGTCGCTTTTTCGTCACTGTTCATTATGTGACAGCTAAAATAACGCGCAAATAAAGCCTCTCCAAACTACAAGCCAAGCAAGTTCAGATTGAAACCGTAGCTTGTCTGGTTGTTTTGATATGAGTCTGCTGAGAAAACATTATGCGTACCTCGAGGAAATATTAAAAAGAAGATCTACGTATTATTGTGGCATTATTCAACTCTTACCGTGAGAATTGAGCCTGCTAGCTGAGATAGGTTCAGTGAAGCTAATGAGTCTAACCGCACCTTATGAAACACAGCTCTACTCGTCAGCACGCTTTTGTAGTTTTTATTTAAGCAAACAAACCTTTGAAATTTCTGATGCCCAGCGGGTATTTCGGAGAGCGCAGATGACTACAGTATCACTAATATTGCTAATTACCATAATAAAAATCCAGAACACTTTTAAAATCTTAAGTATTAAACTGCTTAATACGCAAAGCACCCCATCTTCTCCGTTTTTGGTCGACTGAGTGATTAGAAATCAAGCATTTATTCTCTGTCACTGAGAACCCAATAGTATTCCCGCTTGCCAAAGTGCTCTCCAAGTTGTGGGATTTTTGGAAATGATAGCATCTGCTATTTTAGTTTTTCAAAAGATCAAGCGACTCAAAATTGATGAATTTTATTTTCCTCCCAGTGGGGTACTTCTCACTGTGAACAAAGCTTTAACTCCTGAAGTTTTAATGAACGAAAACCAGCCTCAAAGATGATATATACAATCGATGAAACCAACAAAATTTCATCTTAAGATATCGATTGTAAACTCGTCAACGAAAATTTGTTTTGTAGTGTTAGTTTCCGCCGGCCTTTGGTAAGTTACGTAAATCAGTCTTAGCTGTTGCTGAATATAAATGGCACTTAAATTTTCCGACATTTAGGAACCTCAGGAAAAGGTAAAAATTCAAACAGCTGCTGCTTAATTTTAAATAAATCTCGCAGTCTTGATCTATGTGGATTTTTCTTTGATAGCCCGATATCATCCTTTCATTGAAAGGAAATTTAAAGCGGCAAACTCTTTTCTACTTTTTCTTGTGTAAATAGTTGGTCACCCGCAGTCCGAAGCAATTAACGTCGCCATTCTTTTTCAAATTTTCATTAAAACGTATATATTTGTGAAAGAAAAGTGGCGACCGCATTGAATTCGCGACAGCTATGAAAAGCCAAGGATTTTTCAAAGGTTTTAGATATAAATCTTGACCAAGCAAAATGCATTAGGCAATGTCAGCGAATCAATTTAACAATTTTAATTTTATCGCTCAATAGTCTTAGTTTAGCAGGTAAACACAACTATATGATAAAGCGATTAACAAAGAAAGCACAGATATTTTCTCACAGCCGTGGCTTCTTTATGGTGTTACAAATTTTGAGAAAATGATTACTTTGTGTTATAATCATGCAGCAGGCCTCTAAAGGAAGAGGGGCGTCGCTTTTGGTTCAAGGCGTAAATCGCACGCCGTTTTGCAATGAAAATCCGTAAACCTCACTGAACAAATTTTGTATGTAAAAGCATTTGACCAAACAGAACTGATAGAAGTTTTTTCAAACTTTGATCAGAAATTCAGTACTTTGAAAGTACACCAATTTGGGTCAATGTATCAAAAATGTATCCTAACTCAGAGGATAAGGCTACTAGAATACAAGAAGATGACACTAATCCATTAAATATTGAGCTGGCTAATTTCATTTGATTTCCCTAAGCTCGGAGCAAGTTATAATTTTCATGGTACCACAGCACTATTTATGTGCCATCCGAGTAAGTGATCCGTAGGATGCACTTTCAGCGATGGCCACTGTCATCAAAGTTAGGAAATCATCGTCATATAAATACAGACGTTGTTTTAACAAACATAATTAATTTAAGAATGGGATATTAAATCTTTCACGCATGAAAACCTTTATATTTATAGAGGCAGTTTGACAAAACAAACGTGACAAGATGAACAATAGAAATCGGTTGAGACACTTGTCGCACCTTTTCTTTTGCAAGTTGTACCAGTTGATTTGTCATCTATGAAAAAAAAAATTGTCATCCTCTTTTGTCAACATAAGCTACCCTCACTACCATCGCATGTCTCCCAACTGTATCGCTGTTCAGATTTATTCATACCTTGGTTACTTTCAAGCGTCACGCAATAGTTTTTGCTTCATTACGCAACACCTCATAAACCCTTTGCTACCTGTGTACACCTGCTACTGGAGCTGAGCTGAAGATGCGCGGCTGCAAATTATACAGCACGTAAGTCCCGGATGTTGTGTTGCCAGAGCAATCAGCCTCCCCCCACTCCCCCTTGTCAGATATAAATAGACTATTTTCGTATTTTCTAATAAGATAATGCACTTTAAAGGTCTAGAAAAACTGCTGAACGCAATCGCGCTCGGCTTCTTAGTGCATCCACCAGCAGTATTTTTAGACCTAGAGTGTGCATTATATTCTGGAGAACATGGAACTCCATCTTCTCTTTGGTAAATCATTGTTTGTCACACCCAGTCTGTTTTCATTCTTACGTCTATCTCAAATCACAGTTAGATTTCTAGTATAAACTATGAGCAGGAACGAAGTTTGAAGAAATCATGTTCTTCTTTCTGATGGAGTAGCTTCTCTTCCTAACAAAGACGGAATATTTCAGAGTAGATTATATACAGACACAGTCACCGCTGATTTACCATGTAAATACCTCTTGCTAACTGAGTTCAGGCCGAGATCAGACTAACGGACCGAGTTTTTTTCCATCCAATTATGGCCTAAGCGCGAAGCGCGCGGGCCATAAATCGAAAGGGAAAAAAACGAGGATTCGTAACTTACAGTACGGACCGAGAAAACGAGGTTAGTAATATATTTATTATATCTCTACTGTGTGTCTGAAGGATTCGGGAACGATTTCTATTCACGCGGAACGGCTTCAAATTTCTGACGCACCTCGAAAGCAAAACGAGTCAATTTGAAATGGTAAAGTCGTTAGCACGACCAGGAGCCATAATCGGGGACGGAGACCGTAAGCGCGCGCCATTTCAAGTATTGGGGTTGTCCCCATGATATGGGACAATAATTCTATTTTTAGAACAGATTGCGCCATCGCCTGAGGCACACGCACGTACATGCTGCGAGGATTTTTGCGGATGTCGCGCGGGGGAAATGGCGTCCGAAATTCCCGAAATTTTTCATGTTTTTGGCCCACAACTCAATGCGTTTACGTCTGTTGGAATTTTTCTTAAGTATTTTCGTCGTAAGCTGCTCCAGTTTGAGCCGAGTGAAGTAAGACAGTGTCGAATTTAGGTATGTTCCGCTTCGAGCTTATATATATCGCTGACCAAGTTGTGTTCCGACGGATGCTTCTTTTACATGAGCTGTACATTACTCCACTTTAAATTTCATATATGTTGAAGATTAACAGCTTTTCCATTACACAGCAACAAACCAGCTGGATATATTTAGATATAGCAGAGCTTTAGGACTTCATAGTTCCTAGCTCCTCTTGCCACACGCTTGCGAGCAATTTGCCAGTCTATCGCGACTGAAAAGTAAAACAAAATAATTGCTAGTTTGGTCAGTTTGAGTTTCGCCTGAATTGTAAGCAACGCTTGCTGTTTCGTCAAGGCCCAATAACTTTATGTCCGTAGATACTGCTCAGTTTTATTCGTGTAAAATTCCACTAAATTCTCTGTTGTCGATGAATGAGAGCGCCCGCCGATGCTTGTTTTGTACAGTCAGTAAACATGACAAATTGTACTTGCGCCGCACTTTCGTGTGAAAACGTACATCGAACTCAAACAATAACTCTATAGTTTTTAAATATGTTTAAGATTGATAAATGTTTGATAACATATTAAAAGCTAAGCTGAAAATATGTGAATAAAGCAGAAATAATCAGCAAAGTTACATTGACGCTTTCTTTAATCAACTTCGAAAAACGATCTCGATTTTGTTGATCGAGTTATCAAAACTCCTTGTTTATATTCATTTCCGCAGTGTAAAACTTCACTATGCTTATGTTGAAGAAACACACATGATGTTAGTAGCATTTTTTGCGTTCGTGAATTTTGTTGCAGCATCTCAGCACAAAAGATAACGAAAGAAATCTTTTTCAAGATTTGTTGACAATTGAAAACACCGACGCGGACTTGAAAGTGCACGAGCTGCACTATGCAAATGAGCTAATTGTACGGGTCAGACTTTCCTTTCAAAAACTTTTGCAAACTCACCAAACAAGCAGAAACAATAAGAAACCATCAAAACAGGTTTTGGTTATGATTAACCATTGTCTGAGAAACTCAAAAATTAACTCGATACCAGAGTAGAGAGTTTTCTTGCTATACTCTTAAGTCAGAACAAACGCAAAAACATACGCGTAAGCTTACAACTAGCGCGACCAGATCTTATTATTCATTTCCAGCGCGAGATTGAAGTCTTGTTTTCGACCCTGGAAAACCCACCTTTTCCGTTAGCGCAGAGCATAAAACTACATATAAGCGCCCTGGTTCGTATTCCCTGCCTTATTCCCTGCCATCGCTGTGAAAAATACGCAAGAGAATCTCTCAAGGTCTCTCAACTCTCACCATTTGATCACGCAACGTGACAACATCCACGCGAGAGCCCCGGACATGTGCGTGGATCCGCGCGGATATATGACGTCAGGATGGCGCAATTTGTTCTAAAAATAGAAAAATTGTCCCATATCATAGGTGCGCGCGGATCCCAAGACTTACGGTCTCCGTCCCCGATTATGGCTCCTGGCACGACACAATTTAAAGCAAAAGAAAGTTTTAAACATTTACTTGCTATAAAAGTTAAGAACACTTGGAGATGAATCACGAAACAGTTTGGCAACAAAAACAGCTTTAAATTTTAGCGGGCCGTCCAGTAGAGTACGGCCTGCTAAATTGACCAATCACAGAACGTGTACTAACTGAGAGATATAATAAATGAACTTACATGGACTTGACTGAAATGTAAGACCGTGAAAAACTGTTCTTAAGAACGAGAAAGCTGTCTCGTAAAAATTGGTTGAATAAGTTAATAATAAACTGTTCCTGTTCTTAAGAACGAGAAAGCTGTCTCGTAAAAATTGGTTGAATAAGTTAATAATAAACTGTTAGGGAGTACAAAAAATATTTTGAAATTAGACTGCGTGGAGTGTACTAACGATTTAAACCTATGTGAAGTATATATGAAATAATTCATATTTGAACTGCGGTTGTAGATGAAAGTGAAGAATGATCATCGCAGTAAATTAAGTTGGAACATTTACTGCGATGATCATTCTTCACTTTCATCTACAACCGCAGTTCAAATATGAATTATTTCATATATACTTCACATCATTTCACTCCTCACGGGAAGATATGAACTAAATTAATTGATCTCGCTCCCAATGTGTGGCTTCATAGCTCAGACGGTAGAGCATCGCACCGGTATCGCGGAGGTCACGGGTTCGAATCCCGTTGAAGCCCTGATTTTTTCAGGCTTCCTCTTTCCAATTGCTTAAATTGGAAAATTTACTGCGATGATCATTCTTCACTTTCTTTGATTTAAACCTATATAAATAATTTAATAAAAATGAATTTCACCCTATAGATTATTCTAAACGCTTATGAAATCCAGCAACAGAGAGTGTTAATAACCACAATGCCAAAATTCTAATCATGTTCATCTTCATATTCCCAAGAATAAAAAGACACTTTTGGAGTTCCAAGGGAGATTGAGTTTTATTATAGAGATAGAATGAAGGGTGTCACCGCCTTTTCTCTTTTCAAAGGAGCAAGCCAAATAGTCATTTGTCATCAAACCGCTATTTTATCATTGTGATTTAATCTTGTAAATGCAATATGGTTACAAATTTATCTTGAATACGCCGTACTAATTGCCAAAGTGATTCAAATGGGCCAGAAATTAGTTTAATCTACGTAACAATAACCCAGTTATCGTGGCGGATTTAAAAAGATATAATTTATCATCACCATCATCACAAAGAATTCTTACTTTATAGGCCGGCTCTGACCACTCATTTCTCTGTATCTGTCACAATAGAAATTATTCAGTATTTCAGTAGCTTTTATTCCTTTCATGTTTACTCAGTCAACTCACGCTCAGAAGATTTTTATCTCATGCACTCGCCATTCTTGTTATTTTTCTTTCTCATTTTTTTTATTTTTCTGTTTCAGCTTTTGAATAATGTTTCTTCATTCATATTTGAAATTATTTCATTAAGGCAAGCTTCAAAAGAGAACATTTTGCGCCAATGAGATGAAGTGGTAAATTATGCAGCAAAATTGTTGATATCAATCAAAATTTCTCGTTTTTTCAATAACTGCATAGACCTGTCGGACTACTGAAAAGTTTACTGTCATTGAAATGATTGTCTCTAAAGCACGATTCACAGACGACTCGAAAGATTTTGTTTTGCGCTTTGACTCACAACACGGTTGTTACAAATTCTATAGAAGAACCTCTCCAAACTCTCGATCGATATCTTTGGTCACTTGCTCTTGAGCCAAACGATAATGATTTGTATTTACAAGCAGGGATTTATTGATCACTCCTGACAACGAAGTTGAATTTTGACGCCGTATAGAAGCAGCAGTATTATTCAAAACATCATAATGGAATTCAGTCGCATATCCACAGAAACAGTGGCCAGTATTTTTACTGCAAGTTGTGGGATATTTAACTAGATCACCTCAACGCAGCACATCAAGTGTTTTTAGATTCTGTCTGCAGTTTACAAATCGGGGATCGTCAAATATCGACTGCAGAATTCAACAGCGAACAGATCAGACCGTTAAACACAAGAAAGAACCTGAATCAGCGTTTGTTACCTGTTGTTGATTAATGAGCTGGATATATTGCTGACAGAGTAGTTTTCAACCCATAACTTCTGTGACGTTTTTCCTATGTTTTCCTAGTAAATTCAAGATAACTGTGGTTGCTACCGCCGATGATTATCTGATGCCCAGTCCGCAAAACACCGCGGTAAGTGATGGCTAGTGTAAATAAGTTTCCACCCAATATTAACATTGTTTTAATAAATATAGTTAATTTGAGAATGGAATATTAAAAAGTCCCAGTCTTTTGGGAAAACTAATCTTTGCATTATAACTATGCACGCGCAATAAGCTGTGTCAACAAACTTAATGACAATTTTGTGACAGTTTTATACGATAAGATGTCATATTTTTTGTCGACATTTGCATTTTTAACAGATAACTTTCTGGGCCGGGACTACTCAGATGAAGTGTGCACTTTTCTTTGATCCAATGCTACACAAATATCTAATTATTTTAGTAAAATGTAGTAACATACAACATACCATACCATTCATAGAACTCCTGTATAATCAAATACGCGTCACACTGTGTACATTTATTACAACTGTGTTGAATATTGATTAGCTTACATTCAAAGTCGGCTTTTCTGTAATTTCAAGATAAAAGCAAATGAAGCTGGCTCTTTTTCCGTGAGAAAATGTCCTTTATGATTTGTCAGGCATCTAACTTCATGCGAGATTCGGATAATAAAGCCTGAAAGCGGGATAAAATTTCACGATGAGATCGGAAAAGAAAAACTGTAGTCTTAAGAAACAAGTTTTTCCCAGCAAAATGAAAAACAATGCCTTACCATACTCTTTTCAGAAAAAAAACTAAATCTTTGAAACAGAGTTCAAATAAGCTGTTACAGCTAACTGACATAAAGCTTGCGCTCAGACGTTTCTCAAACTAAGATACATTTCAAAGCCCTGTTGCCACAGAGAAAAAGAGATTTTGCGCGCAGAAAATGAAATAACAAAGAAGCAAACTCATTTGGTCTCTGGCGTGGGGTAGAGAAAATGTGAGTCATTTTCTCACACACTTTTCCGCACGTCTCCGCACGTCTCCGCGACCTCTAAACAAAGTACCTCCACTAATTTTAATAATAGCCCAATTTTCAATGCTAGATTTGTTTTATATTCTGGTTGTTGCTCAACCCAATCAAAGAGAAATACCTGTCAAGTTATGGTGGCAGCTATACTTTTGATTTTAAATATGTGGTGAGCTGATCAACATTTTAAAACTACTGCTCCAAATCAAGTGCGGGAAATCCAAGGATCTAAGACCTCATCGTTTCTAGCTGTCGGGAAAAAAATATACCGATTTTAGCAAGTTTTCTATGAAGACGTTTGAAACCTTTCTGACTTTTACTGTCCCATCAAAGAATAACAACAGCATTTCGAGAGTTCTTCTGCGGACAAGCTGGAGGGATGTACCATGTTGGGAAAATGAAGACCGCAGAAAGCCAGGTCTTGTTTTGACCTGTGTCTACCTAATGTCAAACGAAACCTGAGTCATTCTCATGCGTGCTATTTGTAACGTCATCTGTGGTCTGAAATAGCTAGCCCATTCCTGGACTCGAGCTCCATTGCTAGGTAACGAGACTTCGAGTATTCAAAAATTGGATATGGCTTTTATTATTTTTTTATAACTTTAATCTTCGCTACTTCTATTACAGAAACCTGTTATACTAGAAAAATAATACAAAATGGAATTACGTATGACTGATTGACAAAGACGTGATCGACACAGGGACTACCTAAACTGACCGACATTACAAGGCGTTTCAGAAGGCGTTTGAAAAGGAGACTGAAGTGCTTTGATTGTGGTTAACAGCTAATCCTGAATAAGTTCGATTTGAAAAATCTCAACTGGCATTGAATTGTGTGACATTGTTACATTAACTAACGATGAGAGGACTAGTAATGGAACGCAAACCAAATGAGCCATCATTCAATGTCAATAGACCACAGATTTTAACTAAATGAGTTCCTAAAGAGTTAACTGACGAGTTCCTGAAGTTGAACATTTAAATGGAAAAGCTATTTATTCCCTTTTAAGCTTTGATAAAGCGACTTTCTTTAAACATGCATCTGAGTAAATGTAGTTGGCGCCCTCGTTGCGACGACGGTAGACGTGCCCTTGATGTAAACTGAAGTAATCTGCACAAATGGTAAGTGACGTCACTCCATTGTCATGGGTGATTCGGTTCAGACATTTGACAACTCACTTGATGCAAGACAGACCAGTGAGCTAAAGGGAACGAGAGACTTGCTGTACAGTAAGTCGTGTTTATCAGGTAGCTGAGCTGGTTACTCTCAATTACTTTGTTCTGTTCAAGCGATGGCCCACGAGTGAACGCAGCAAACGCGTAAGAAGAGATATTCCATATCCACAAGCAACCATGTATTATTTTGTTAAAACACAAACATAAGGATAACGACATTTTTGACGATTTTCTGAAGTTTTCTGACCACTTTCCGAAGATTTCCGAAGATTCTCTATAAGTTGTCCGAAGGCCACAAGAACGTTTCCGAACATTTTCCGAAAATTTCGGAAGATTACCAAACATTTCAGAAGATAACCGAAATTTCCGAAGATTTTCGAGGAAGATCCGAACATGTTTCGATCATACACTAACAAATGTAAGTACAGTTTATGGGTCAAACATGATATCAATGCAGTCATCCATATCTTCACTAGTGAGGATATGGAAAATACGCCAGTACAGTGCCGGATGTAAATTCGCATGAATTTTACAAGTGGTGTATTTTCCCGTTAAACCCTCGTCTCTATAATAAATAAAATTATTTCATTTATACCAGAGTTTCAATAGAAGACAAATTTGTCGTACAAAAGTCTTCTCTGCCCTCCCAATGTAGAAAACAAGGGAGGAGAGGGGTCTGGGAAGAGAATATGCCCAGTGTATAAAGTGTTAGCGTGTTACACAAGCTGTGTCACCTTAATGTCAATAATCAGTATCTATGCTATCAGTAAAATAATCAGATTTGTTGAGATATTTTATCAGCAAAGCTGTGAAAAGAAAAGACGAGGTTACCGACCATTTAAGAGAGTGAATTGCAGGCGAAGTAACTCAATATATCAGGAACTGAACTTTCTCAAGGTAATGGTGCCTGACTTTGCTGACTCCTAAATGACACGTTTTAAACCACACCTAGGTTCTAAGCAAAGAGTGAATTCTGAAAAGATACAGTAATGTGTCCGAAGGCTTAGGGTGTATAGATTTTCTACATCATATGGAAGGTGATGAAAGGGTCCGGCCAGTAGCTCATCCTCCTCGAAAAGTTCCTGTAGACCTCAGACACCGTTTAAAAGAACTGGTCAAGTTAGTTGGAGACGGGATTATCATGCCAGTGATAGAGTCTACCAAGTGGGTATCCAGCCTAGTTAAAGCCAGACAAGTTAAGAATCTGTGTTGACCCGCAATTCCTAAACAAAGCACTCCTGAAAGTTCACCGAGTATCCTCTCCTAACCATCGGATAAGTGGCAACTAGACTAAGTAACGCAAAGAGATGTCTGTTTTGGATGCCAAAATGATTCTAGCAAGTACAACTACCATGAAGTCATCCTATCTCAAATTTTCAACACATTCTTTGGTCGTTTTGGCTGGTTCCGATTACCGTTTGACGTGTACAAACCGACGTGTCAGGCATACATTTCACGTTACGGGCGTCAATGTAACCGTCCCAGGAGACTGATTTAAATAAATGTGAACTGTTAGTTGGGTTCAATAGTCGTTGTATTAGAGCTTTGAAGCTGAAGTAGAAAATGTCCTCAAATGTAAAACCAACAAAGTAAAAATATTCAGAGTACAATGGAGCGGCGTGTTGGCGTCAATTCGATTGGGCCCTTGTATGGAAAGTTAAAAGGAAGAAAGTCAAATCGAGAACACCACCATAACAGAGGGACGTGAGAGTTACCATCCGACAAAGAAAAGTTGGGGAAGACAGCCACAATAATCAAACAAGTTGGACCTAGAAGTTTATGAGGTAAACCTGCGAGGAAGAGTGTTGGGAAAAACAGTGGTCACCTGGTGAAGACTTAAGAATCATCATCACCAGAGTATGAACTAGACATCTTTTAACCCGACGAGATGTAGTCAACAATCTTAGAGGAGGACGTTTTAGTTCCCAAACTGTTAAAGAAGCTCAAGCTTCTCTGCCACACCCTCTGAATGTACACCAACATCACCTGTGATGTGTACCAGATCTGGTGGAAATGTTCGCCCGCCAAAACGGTTAAAGGACTGCTTTTAGGTTTGAGAACATGTAAAGATTTTAACTGTGTTTTTAATAGTGTTATTAGCTGATGTTAAGAGACACTCGTTTTGTTGTTTATTTTGAAGAGAAAGACTGACTATGTGACGATATGCACGAATTATTATCCAATTGCAGTGAATATTGTCCAAATAACGCTCGAAACGAGCAATTTCTTGTATAGTTTGGTGAGCGCGTGTCACGCAAAACTGTCACATTCTGCCTCTTTCGCTGATAAACTCAGTGATTACAAAAGTTGGATAATAAATCTCTGATTTTTAAACTCGTGGATACGCGAAGCGTAGAAACGTGTTTCTTGCGGGGACCCCGATATGCAAATGTGTCACTCACTCACTCACTCACTCACTCACTCACTCAGGTGTAGACACCGTTCGTAATTAGTCGGCCCGAACGAGAACGCCCGAGGCCGACGCCATGTTGGAATAGTTACCGAGCCCGACGCCATGTTGGAATAGTAACCGTGCAGTCAGCGCGAGCCTCGCTATCGTGTTTGCGCGGTTACTACCCAAAGGATGTATCGTACCAGCCCGAATGGATGATTTTGTAGCTTTTACGCGACCATTAATGTTACGTGTTTCGCTAGATTGAAGTGGGGTTGACTTCGAATGTTCGAATTAGTACTATGGCCAACTTGAGCGCTGAATTTCATGAGCATTTGACTCGTCCAGGCGTTCGAAATGACCAGGAGATGAGCATTTGTTTGCTGGAAAGTGACCCACAAATGTGGTAAGCTTCGATGAGAATGTGTCTTATTCGAGAACCTTAATGAACTTATATGAGCGAAACGAACACTTCTCAATGAACGAAACCAGGGCAAACATCGGCACCATTATATAATATTGTAATTTCATTTTTATAATTAGTAACATCTAAACCTGAGGCCAGCCAAAATATTGTTTTGGATATACCTTGTGTCAGCCTTGCAGTAGTCTTTGACTTATTACTTTTCAAGTTTGGCTGATTAGATCTCCTGTGAGATCCAACGTTCAATCAATTGAGTAGTCCACGTTCAACCGACATCGAGTTAAGTTTAGATTACAGTTGTGTTCTCTACACTTGTCTTGTTTATTTTAGTATATTGATCTGAACTCTGAGTGGGATGTGAAATGCACATAAACTTGGAAAAAAATTCCCAAATACTTGATTTTGATAAGCTTAAATGATTTTTACCCTGTCTTTTGTTTACACTTTTGCTTCCTGATTGAAAAGATAACAAAGGGAAAGAAACCCCTCTATGAGCTTCTAGGACCACATATTTGTGGGTGGAAAGACTTTTTGGATCAACACTGAAAATGATTGCAAATGAGGCTACTTATTTTGATGTACTTTACATGCAATATATATATAGAGACAAGCGGTTCTACATTGGCAAAGAAGTGCTGTCTCATAAGAAACCTTACCTATAGCCTTGAGTGAAATGCAATGAAAAAGGTCTGTAAGCTCGTACGTCTTGAATACTTGTAAATTTCCCCAGCAGGCAGACAAACATCAACATCGAGATCTGGGTGTATGTGTGTGTGTGTTTGGGGGGGGGGGGGGGGGGGGGAGTACTCTGTGATTTCTTTGGCATGAGTGTCCTCTGTGACCCAAGAACCCTTAGCCTTTACCACTCTCTGTTCAGCTGCAATTTTGCCACCCTAGCTATTCTGTGATATGTGTGCACCAAAAGCCAACGAAAAAAGCCTACGCTTTGTGAGATAATTGCGACCTTGCGTGGTACGAACCCAGCTTTTTTTAACAGCCTTTAAAAATACACCAGTAATTGCAAGTTCGCCAACATGTTTCATCTCTAGATTACTTAATCCACGAGTTTGACGATAGGTCTCCTTTGATTTGATGTGTAGTATCGCTGTATATTTGTACTCTTTGTTTGCATTTCACAAATATCACAGATTTAATATTTGGTAAATTATTTCGAGCGGTTGGCGAAGAATGACAATGAGCTTCATAGTTTTGAACCTTATGCCTTATATCCAAAAAATTAAGCAAATACACAGACACTAATTAAGAATATAATGTGGTTGATTGATTTTCCAGTCTAACAGCTGCCTGACGATAAGGCAATTTCTGCTCACTAATCTTGAAGTGATTCCCGGACAAAAACTATCACGAAACTTAATACCTCTTAGCTTGCAGATTTTTAAACTCACAGATATTTACAACTCTACAATTCAGATGTAATGTATGCCAATTTACGTATGTTTATTGACAAACGAATAATCAGTTAGATATTTGGGCCGTCAAAAGACGATAAAATTTGAAATAATACATAATGTATTGTAATGTAAAGATAGAACATGGTTGTGAAAGCTATCACAAACAACGAGGCTCTTGTTTCCTTGAACTAGGACGATCTGGGAGAATCAGCAAAAAGACCGAAGTCAAGAGTATAAACGTTTAACAAAACAGCTACTATTTCTTTCCGAGTCTTTCGGTAACGACGTGTAGTCTAGGGAAACCTCTACTATGCTATTCGCCATCGAATTCAATTCGCGTATCAGTTCTCAGTCAACAATTAAGAGTTAGTGTTTGTAGAAACTAAACAAAGTTTTAATGTAAATACGTCTCAAAATAGTTATGTTTAAAAATTTAACCTGCGTTAAATCTGGACGAGCTTCTTATCATTTCTTTAAAGGAGCTCAGTCACGGTTTGCGCATAGCCTCAATTTTTCAAATTCGTCGTTTGTAACCCGTGTGAATCTTCTCCATCCTTAACCATCCTTGTTCCTTTATGGTTTATCATTATGTCTTTGGTGTTTTTCTATCTTATTAAACTGTTATTTTCAGGTTTCCTACCATTTAAAGGTAATTTTGTATGTGGCCAAAATAACTCAAAATACCGTGACTGAGCTCCTTTAAGAAAATCAAATTATGCAACTTCGTGCAACATTCTGATTGGAAAACTACAGTTATGACGTCATGGCTTTCTGTTTTTCCTTGCTTTTATCAAAAGAAATTGACAGCTGCGATATCTGAGTTCAATAATTGTTTCATCATTCGATCACCAAATTTATTTTCTTATTTAAATCACTCTCTGACAGCTCAGGGGAGCAATCTGCTATTTTTCACTAGAGATCATGGTTACAATTATGCATGAGCAAAACACAATTAGACGGTACTACACATAAGCAGACAATTATTTGAAGGCAATGAAAAGGAAGAAAAAGTAAAAGTGCATCGAATGATAATCAGGGATACTGGAAACACAAAGTTACGGGTCTAAAATGTCGTCTGTTGGTTAGGATGCTTCAAACATTGTAAGTATGTTGACTTAAGATCTACTCTTTCTGTTCAACATATTGCAGTATAGCTAAAACACATCATTACAACTGAAGACATTTCGTGCTACCTGTCACGATAGACAATGTTCTTGTAAGTGACAAAAGCGATTTTTACAAGTAAAAGTTGCAGGAGTACACCACCAACTTGTCCCTTTGTTACTTGGCACTGCGATCTAAAGCGCGCTCTATAATGACAACAAATGCATATATAGCTTCATTTCGAGCGACGTTAGATATGTTTCGGGCAATGATCAGATTTATTTTTCATATAGTGGCATCTCTAAAAACGATGAGGTTTCATTGCGGTGTTCTTATCGAATTCAAAGTAAACAAATCGGTAAAAATGCGTGTTATCATTCATCTGTGCATGTTCGTCATGGCAATACAATTTTCAGAAGTAGCCAACTTGAGACATAACTCAGTGCATCCATAGATCTAAAACAACTTTATCATGTTGACTGCATTTTGGACATTTGCTTGAATGGAGGAATAACTTGTTCTTCTGTCATCAGTTTAGAATCATACAGCACAAAATGAAATCATGTGCAAATTGTGTCATGCGTTCTTCGTATCTCTGTGAAAAAATATACACCTATAGATATTCATGTAGAAGATGTTTTTCCCCCAAAATACGACGTTAGGTGACTTGGCTACCCTACAAAGTACGTGTAGAAGCATGGAGGAAGCACTGGAACAACTGAGTACCTCAAATACACTGCTCACTCGACTCAACATAGTGTCATTACTCCATACTAGGTCGAATATCACTTTATAATGTATCTCGGAGCCAGAATATCGTTAATCATTAGAAATTAAATAGCCCCTTTGTTCTCGCAGGGTAAACTCGGTTACTTTAGGCATCGTAATTAGCACAAGGTGGATCCTAAATAGAGCCAAAAATATACTATTTTGTCCGAAACCTTTCTAACCCCAAAGCAACATGTTCCTGAGTGTTTATATTATGCCATCGAACCCTATTTCACCCTCGACATTATTAACGTTTCTAAGCGAAGAAGGAAAGCAATTCATGAAAGCTGACACTTAAACTTCGATTTTAACTCGAAATTATGATGACCTGAGGTAACTTTCAAAAATTGCTAGGTTAGTCACAGTTCTAGCCATTCGATGGACCAAGCGTTTCACTAAGATATTTTTCTAATTATTTTGACATACCACAACTGGAGTGTTCTTTTATTAAGTTAAATTAACTTAATTTGGTTTAACAATCATTCTTAACAATTGGAATAGATGGTTTCCTTCTTAATTAAACGTTTCTGATCCTCCGCCGTCATACTCCAGAGTAGAATAGGATACAAAAACCCACGCAAGATATCATGTGCTCAACAAAGGAGGCGATACAGTATCACAGAAACTACACTCACTCACTTACTCCGAATTAATGCGGCCAGTAAACCCGTCAGGTACCATAACATCTTCATTGTTACTCTCCATTACACACTTTTTTTTTTGGAAATTAACTTCGCCTGACTCTGGGCATTATATCGTGACTGTCAAAGCTGAGCTTTTATTCCATGCTGATAAGCAAGATATTTATCTGAACTGCTTGCCCCTACTTATGTGTATGAAAATTACTTCCCCACTCTGGATGGTATTGACGACAAGTATAATGGCAGTATAAAAACGTAGCGAAATCGAGATGAACTGCCTTTGTAACTTTCAGTGTTAATCAGGTACTACTTTAAGCCCTGTGAATGCCGCGTATATCTTATTCAGCTTGTTTATAGTCTTTGCAGTTGTCCATGGAAGTTTTATCGAACGATTTATAGCGACATAAAATTGTTTACAAACCCCTTTGTTCACGGAAAGTCAATTACATCTGCTGCACAGTCAATGGTTCATCGTCGCAATATTGATTTTACAATTGTGTTCCTCTTCTCTCGGAAAAACAGCAAAAGTACATTTCTTAAACACAATTTCTGACATTCTTGATTTAAACTAATGAAAGTGTAGATTAAATGTCACAAAATAAACACAGTTTGATTCCTATGGATTAGTAAGAAGGCCCTGACTGATATGAAGACAGGTTTTAGAAACATTGATTTAATCATCAACGGCTTGATGCGAACACACAGCATTAGCTTGAATGACTAACTACGCAGTGTTCAAAGCTGTGTTCATCTACACTATAATTATAACCCAACTTACGCTAGAGGCAAGTCTGTTCTAAGGTCTACCAGTTCCTTCGCCAACAAAGAAAACTAAGAAACAAAACCTTTGCCGTGCTCTTGCCGTATTGCTAATTATAAATTCTTGGACACACAGTCAAAAATTAAACCCTTTTACTTTACACACTACTCCGACCAACAACTTTTTCTTTTATGAAGGTCTGGGCAAAACAAGTTTGGTCGCCTCTTATGTACATGGTGAGATATTGCTACCCAGAAGAAATGGTTTTCTAGCCTCTAGAAGATAACATTTTGTCTTCCGTGGAATTTACGTCGATTGACAAATTGCCGAGCTAAACGGTCACAAAGTGCTGCGTTTTATCGCCTCAACAATTTACTTTTTCTGATAGTGATTGTTTCCTTGGCTGTAGCCAGGAGTCTGCAAATTTCATTATTATTTGGATGCTAAGTCTAAGAGTGCGATAAAATCGGCAAAAAAGAAAACATAAATCTAAATTGTAGACATTCAGGGACAGGAGCAAATCTTATTTTAATAAACTTATGAGATTCAAGGCTTACCGTGTCTTTCCGGGGATTCTAAACGTTATTCAGTTGTAAGTCCATAAAATGGTTGTTCCTCCCCTTTCACCAGTCGCGATATTTCAAATACCGTCCAAATGCTGTTCTTAATGGATGGCCGAAGACGGCTCGTGTGGCGTACACTGTCGTCAAGACTTGATTACCGGATCCTGCAGGCGTCTATAGACGAGAGAATAATAAATAAACCAATAAACCAATAAATAAAGCGACAACAACTTTATTCAATGAAATTACATCGTATCTTTGGTGAACTTTCTTGCACCAAACACCTGTTTCAGCCATGGAGGCCCAACATATTTGCCTCTTCATCGCTCAGCCTTCAAAAGAGTACACCCAATGCATATCAGCTTTGCGAAAATCAACAAACTAAATGCATTTCTTGCTTATCTTAAAACGATTGGAAGTCATATTTTTTACGGGGACAGATTTTAGTTATTCATGGTAACTATGAGAATAAAGCCATTTCTACGTTTTCTTTTGTCTCCTGAATTATCGAATTTCTCTCTTTAGTGTTAACTGTTTGCATCGAAATCAAACTTATTACACTTGTTATTAAGGCTTTATGGAATTTAGAGAGCACAGATAGAGACCGTTTTCTTTAATTTCTTTAATACTAATAACTATTCCTTTCCGATTCCAAAGTGTTTACACTTTTACGGAAAATCGCTTTAAATCCTTTTGAAATATTGTTATTTTGATCCAGCAAGTTGAAAATTAAACACGTGCTCGTGATTGCTGGCGCCAATAAGTCGCGTTTTGTTCCGACAATCTGTTTAAGAATAAAGGAAAATACTAAATAGACAAAATCATATAAGTAAGGCCTTTGTCTTGCCATTGGCTTAATTCATGGCTTGTAAGTGCAGTTTCTGTCTTGATATCCAAGGTAAATATATAATATTCTTTTTGGTCTAATTTGACAACATCAAATTATAATATTTTCCTTGCGCAAGCACAACCTGTTTTATTATCTTATAATAGGTAGTTGGTTAAATGTGTTTTATTTTGCCCATATTTGGTGTTTTTTAAGAAGCTCTCCATTAGAGTAAAATAGATCAAAGCTCTTCGTTTACATCACAACCTTCAGGGTAAATGATAAATAAACTATTTTTGCCTTTCGTTAAGGCGTTAAGTGTTATTCCACCCCCACCCCTTCGGAAGTAAAATATCTGAATATTTGTTTTGCTAAGGATTAAATAGACATTTTATGCCACTCAAATGTGGTTTAAAACAAGTGATAAAGCACCTTAGGTTTAATTTGCTAATACTGAGTCCACTATGTCGCTAAAAACAAACTTGAAATGGTCCCTTGAGGCTTCTCAATGTGTTACGTCAATGT
This sequence comes from Orbicella faveolata, assembly GCF_042242905.1. Classification (NCBI taxonomy): domain Eukaryota; kingdom Metazoa; phylum Cnidaria; class Anthozoa; order Scleractinia; family Merulinidae; genus Orbicella; species Orbicella faveolata. Next base: position 23,322,227 of record NW_028301552.1, read on the forward strand.
GTTACTGGTTTGCATCAGCTGCGGAATTTATACCAAAATCTTTCAGCTTTAATTACATTGAAGTCAGAAAATTCGGGTTGACTTACACCCAAAACCAAGATCTCTCGGTTTTCGCTGACCTATTTGAGGCTATAAAACACGCGAGCTTAGGTTACACCTGATTAGTATCTTTCCATGGAGTCGCTGCCTTTTTAACAGTGTTGTGCTGTAAGGAGGACGAAATAAGGGCTAGATGCTTGAAAACTTGATAAGTGGGACAGTTTCCAAAACTGTTAATGGACTCTCAACGAAATCTTCGGTTTATTTATCTATCATGTAACTCATAGAAGGTAGCTGGTATGGCATCGGTGCTTTGGAATGTGAAATACAAGGGGTCGGTTTTATAACAGGGTCAGGAATGGATTTTTGGTCATTGACCTGTTTGGATTTCTCTGTGTGAGACGTAGGATTTCTACGCTGGTCTGAAGTCTCCCGATCTTGCATAAGGACATTTATATTTTACTGATTATCACTTCCATCCATTTTTATCTTCAGGCAGGATGGTGACTGACGTATCAACCTTTTAAGATTTCAACCTCGTTTTTTTTTGTGTTACATCCGATGTGACGTACGTCTTTGAAGTTGGTTAGGATTGAAGTCTTTTCGGCACGCTTCCCAAATGCTTACCACCCATCTCTGTTGGCCACGAGAGAGTTAATATCAAACGAACATCACGACCGTTAAGATCCAGAAAAAATCAACACAAAAGAGCTGTTTCAACGGGTAACAAGAACTCGCTAGGTCGCAGTATTGTATGCCACACGACCACGAAATGCTCAAGAGGGTTTCAGTATAACCGAAACGGCGCAATTTTAAATTTCGACAAAATTTTTAAATCGACTACATCCAGTATTACGGATACAGCTGATTTGTCTCATTTTTCTATCGCCTGTTTAAGGCTTGAAAAAAATACAGTCTTGATTGATACTATTGGGCCCTGAACAAGTGCAGCAGGTCAAGAGATAATTCACTCTTATCGCAGACAAGACAACAAGTACACGGAAAGTATAAAAGTTCACTGACTCGATAGACAGTGGCGTTGAAATGCGTTGATGACAAAAATTGAAATTCCGACTGTCGAAGCGACGAATCCCCTTTACGAAAAACCCACTGACCTTTCATATGGCTACCATGTACAAATTCAAACGAGTGTTTCAAGGCAAAAGTGGGTTCCATTATAAGTTTTCGCAACTTTGTACGCGATCGCGGGAATTTCAAATACTACTGAAAATTAGACATAATTATGCAAACGTTTTGGTCTTCTGAGCCACGGCATTGGCTAGCGTTGTTCCGGAGCTTGGACTCAACGGAAGCAAATGAAATTCCTGCTAATAATAGGAACCATTCACTTAAATTAAGTCCTCTAAACGCACTGAGCTCTGTTATCGACATTTTTGTGCAAAAGCAACATGAGCTTACCTTAAAAGAGGCCAATATCGGAGATTCGATAAAGTAGATAAAGTGTAAATTGTAGGATTGGTAACCGCCAACACTAAAACGGTAATTAGTTTCGCTGCAGTATGCAGTGTGCTTTTGTCCAATTTTAATCTACAGTGTATTCTTGACGCCGGGAAAGGTCTTAAAGTATTCACTGCTTTCTTTGCAACTGCAAGTGCAACAAAAATCTTCAAGATAAAGACACTGGAAATCCAGATCTCTATCGATAGGACGCCCTTTCGTGGTAAACAAATCACGCTGACCGGTGTTACTACTTAGAATACCCCTATTCAAAAACTAAGCTGCATTATCGTTGACTTCTCTATGACAAACTAAATGTTTAATTAAACGTTTTGCATTTCAGCGATAAATCAAAGATTCCAGCTTTAAGTGAAACCTTATCATCGTCGCTTGATGTTCACATAAGGGAGTACAGACGCTAAACTCAGAACTACTGACAGCTGAAATAAACGGACAAAAAATGCAGTCTATGAGTAACCGCGCCAATGACGGTTTTACTGGGAATAAAAATTGAAATACAATGTCTCTTACCACACCGACTTAGTTTAAGATACGAATATCCAAAGCAAAACTAGTCGTTAGCAGTCCCTTGCGTTTTCTTAAAAATGTAAATATTGGTTAATTACTCTCTATAAAACGATTCAGTTTGTCTCATCAGATTGACCACATACAGTGTGATATTTCTTAGAAAGGCAATTCTAATGTTAGCCTAAGGACTTTGAAAGGAGCTCATTTCTACCATGTGGTTATTTGCTATTTTCTACTTTTTTCGTCATCTGTCTACATCTTTTTGCATTTCTGATGTATGTTAGGAAAAAGAGAGATCCCACAGTTAGAAGCTATGGCCATACGTACCTCTCAAAAGGAATGGGCAGGTAACAAAATAATTAATAGCAAATATTAAAATGCACATAGCTTATCTAAGTGTTTATTTTTAAGTGTTTTATTTTTCCGCGTTAATTTGCGAACAGTAGAATGAAAACATCGGAAGAACATGTCGTTGAAAAGAGCAGGGCAAACAAAATTTAAAACACATCTGCATACAGACTATCCTTTTTTATTTGAGTTTGACGTATGGAAATTTTAAAACGTCTCCTGAGAGGTTTTATCGATAATTATCGGACCTCATGGGAAGCACTAGACAGATTAAGAGAGAGCCAGGGAGAAAAAGTGAAATCAACAAACATTTCTCAGGGAGCTATGTTGGTGTGATTGGGACAGAGAGAGGGACGAAAATGAACACAAGCCATGCGAGAGGTACACTATTCACTTCACTAGCCATGACTATAATGGTAAAAAGCATAGATGCTTAGATACCTACACTTCCTTTTGACAAACTGCAAGTAAACTACAAGAAATCACGAACTTGACTGGAACAGTTGTGCTGAGAAAGGTCCTGTTCCATTTTTACGAAATACTGCTTTATTACCTCGATAGAATAGCAAAGGAAGTTGAGTCAGTTTCCAGTCTCACTAAATCTGACTACGGCATCATTAATATGTCCTATAAGCTTTGAAATGGAGGGCAAAATTTATGTAAAACAATTTCATTTATTGGTTAGTTGATAAGATAACATCCATACTACGGAAAGTGAGTTCACTGTCTGAGCAGCTTTCTGTACAGACTTTTCCCTATAGTTTAGCTTTAATTATGAATATATATGATAATTATGATATATAAAGGGAAATTAGCTTGCAGTTAAGATGCTTTAAATTCATATTGAACGCTGAAGAGAATATGGGAAAAGGCACAAATTTTCAATATTATTGACAGTGCCTAATTTAGACATAAAGGGGTTCATGCAAATTGGTGAACAGGATCACACTTCATTTATCGTCGAAAAGGATCCTTATAACGTGAGGAAAACGTTCATTTTAAAAATACCTCCCCTGCAAATAACATGTAAGTGATTGAGAGAAAAACTGATGCTCTGTAGAAATCAAGTACACTTTTGAAACCAAACATGTAAATTTTTTGCACAAACTAAACACCAAATACCAGTTTTGAACTGAAACTGCGATGTAATATAACATTTAATGAGAAATAAGTAGATTCTAACAGCTGAGTCGCATGACAATTTTTGAACTAAAGCCGTAAGTTACCTGTGAATTGCTAGCTTAAACCTTGGAAAGAGAAATGAAGTAAAGGCGCAGCCGAATTTTAAACGATGCCTCTGACCACTTTTTCTTCGTTTCGTTTTTGCCAATATACTATTTTTTAAACTGTCTCGTGAGAAACTAAACCGGTAAATGGCTATGATGCGGCCGAGTGTGTCCATGATAACCGGATCGAGTTCGTAATAACGTGGCTTAAAGATGGTGCGTGCTAAATACATAAGTCTTTTGCCCAAATTAGGATGATGTAAAAAATAGGATTTCAACAAACGCTATTGGGATCGAAAAAGAAAACTGGCGGTAACTATACTATTTTCACAGAAAAGTTTTCAGAGATGAGCTTTAATTCTCAAACTGAAAAATGCTGAATTCAGCGATCAGATGCCTCAGACTTCGCGTTTACATACAGAAAAGCAACAATAATTTTGATAATTTACAAGAGTTTTTCTCCGGAAGACACGCATAACAAGAATGTACGCCAGCAGGCTTACCGTGTTTATGCCCAGTTAACTCACCACCCAGTGACTGCCAAAGATTTTACCAGGCTGGAGAAATTTTCAAATTCTCAGATGTAGCTTCTCTTTCTGATGTTATTGCATCGAGTTTATTGAAGACAATTTGCTGTAAGAGAGCTACTGATGGATTCTGCTAAATCGGCAAAAAACTCTGCTCACTCGTTCAGATGACAAGTTGACGGAGCTGTTTTGTTTTTGCACATAGGTGCACAGAAAAAACTGTCCGAATTTAAAATACAGCACCATCTGACAGTTTTGAATATAACATAAACAGGACGTGTCCGTCCGAAGATTGTTCACGTTGTTTGATTTATTACAACGAGGAATCGTTGTCATAATATTTCACCTCTATTTCATAGTTATAGTCATACAGTTAAATCAAAACAAGTGGACAGCTTACATATCAAGGCTAAGGTTTTCAACAATGTTAACAATCCTCGGATTCGTCTTGTTTATTTTAAATCGGGATTTTAAGTAACTAGCTAACGCCTTGCTGACAACAAAAAGCTCAGAAAGCGCTTAAAAACTTGTAGTTTAAGGCAAGCGTGAAACGAGTCGCTGTATCAGCTCTTGTGAGCTTATATAGCGACCATTCCGTGATCCGTTCCTCTTTGCACCTACCGTTTGCGACTGCTGCTGAATAAGAGATATCCATACGTTATTGGTGTTATGCCAGACGAGCGACAACTCCTGTTCATGCTGTGAAGAAATTTCTTTGCGGATTTTTATGGGTTTGTACCAATCAGAACGCACGAGGAATCTCACTTATTTTACGGTAAGGTCATCATATATTAAATTCTGTTAAAGCAGGCGTCTACAGCCCCGGCCGGGCAAACAAAAAGATTCATTCTTAGATGGCAAATAATTATAATCACTATGGTAAATCACTGCTCACGGCTATTCTTCAAATCACTTTCAAACGGGAAAAATTTATATAGCCTGCAAAAAATGCAGGGAAAATTGTTCTTAAATTAAAAAAAGAAACTAGTTTGAAATATTCATATCCCACCTGATTTTGACCACAGAACTGATGAGCTGTAATAAGAAGGGAGCTGCAATCACAGTGCTTAAACAAACAATACCTTGATAAATGCAACTTTGAATATTTTGAATATTCCTTTTATACGTATTTCAAACTAGGAAACAATCTCTTTATCTATTTGAAAATAGGTAAAGAGGTTGTCAACTCAAAAATAGTAGAGGCAAAAACAATTGCGTGACTTGTATAGAGCAACCCGCTCCTAGCCACGTAATTGTTTAGTCTCCCATTAGATTAAAATGCGAATGTTACTGTTTAGAAGGTGGTAATTGTTACTACTTGTTGAACTCAAAACGTTCTGGTATTTTTTCATTGCAGTCTTTTACAGAGAACATGGTGAACCAGTTTAAGGTGAATGAGAAAAAGATGATAACACATTTTGTTGTTTATTTAGAAACGGAATTCCGAAGCACAGGTTTCAACGATGAATAAGTCATCTGGCGTGTCCATGTCGGTCCATCAGCAGTCTTTCAACAAGATGCACCTGGCTGAACTGGTGTCTTGGTGTATCGTTAACGGCCTTGTAGCCATTTTAGCCATCTTCGGCAACTCTCTAGTCATAGCAGCCTTTATCTGTTTTAAGAAGCTTAGAACGCGCACCACCTACTTTGTGGTTGGACTTGCAGCTGCTGACATCCTGGTGGGCCTTTTGTCGATACCATTCTGGACGGCGACTTTGGTCTCAATTTGGCTTGAGAGTGTGTCCTGGATGAGTAATTCATTGTTGTACAGAGCGTTTATCACCCCGGATGTCGTCTCTGGCATCGCTTCCATTCTCCATTTGCTGCTGATAAGCTTGGAGAGGTTGTACGCTATTGGCTGGCCCGTCAGGCACCGAGTGTCTTCGAGGCGTTCTTACTTGTTATCAGCATCCATGGCATGATGTATCACGCTCGGTGCAGCAGCTATGTTTGTTCCAGACAAGAATCTCACCCATTTTTCACGATTTCTGGTGTTACAGCTTTGCTTTTTCATTCCCTTGACATAGATCTGCATCACAAATGTCATAATTGGGCTTATCGTGAAGCGTCGCGTCGCGACATTCCCCACTAAGGACAGTAAGCCTTTTTAAAGTGAAAAATAGATCTCCACAGCAAGGCCGGTATTCATTAGCGAAAAACGTCCACAAAAAAGCTAGAGATTTTAATCACATTGTGGAAGTGTAAGGCTTGTCAAACTCGTGGACTTTGTAGCTGGAGTTGGATATCGAGGGGCTTGGTTGTTCACTTGGTTAACTTTAGCGCAGGTTCCCTTTTTCACCCAAGACCAATAAGAAAAATAAGAGTAGACCTGATTTGTATTTGTAGCAACAAAATTCAAAAAAGTGTAAGTGAGAACAAAAAGAAATGAGATCATAGTGATCAGAGCCCGGCTGTTGGCTCGATTATTTATAAACAGTTGATAAACAGTGATTGGCTCTTGATCATGGACATAATTGTTTGTTCCAAACGATTGGAAGAAAGAAACATGAAATGTCGATCAGCCGGTCAATCTGCAAACTTCAAAAGCAATTATGAAATAAAGGAAAATGGTAGCCTAACTTGAAAATAACTTTTTCAAATTGGCAAACTTAAACAATTGCCACCATGATATTTTGGCTAAGAAGACACATCCGTAATGTATTTCGCTGCGACGGGTGACTAGTTTGCTTTTACTCAATCCGCTATTTGCTTTCAATGGAAACTGAATTATTCTATTTCCTCCTTGTTTGATGCCAGCTCTGGTCTGAGAATCTGATCAATTCACAAAGGACTCCGGTGAGGTAAATTTTATTTTTTCAAGAATTGTTGTCATTAAGAATTCAAGGCGCCAAGCTGACATGCAACACGACGTGTGTTACTCTGACCCTCTCTCAGCCAATCAACAGGTAGCAACTGCTGTTACTCTCAAGCGTTAAACGGCGGTCACAAGTTTTCACTTTAGCAGACACTGGATTTAGCGAATTTAGTGGTATCGATTTTATTAAAGTATCCTTAAACAGTTTTAGTCGAGATTGCCAAAATCAGTTTAAAGATTTAATAAACCTCGTTTGTAGTCGGCAAACCGAATGAAAACTTAACTACTATAAAAGTGCAGGCAGAAGTCCAATCCAGTAGAATCATCATATGTGCGGATAGTTTTTAAATTTATTGTAGGACTTTCACAGTAGAAGTCTGTACGGTGCTGGGGCCCACCAATCCCTTATTCTTCTTATTCCAAAATGAACGAGGAAGATTAACATTCCCTTCAAATTGATAAAAGTATCTCAAATTAAAATATTAAGGAGTCCATTACTTTATTATTATTTCTTTTTGGTATTGCACATGGACGTAATTAATCTCATAAACCTTACCACGAATTCAGTTACTGGGTACTGCTAACAAGTAATGCGCCATCCATTCCTGATTACGACGAAAACCGTCTTCCTGTAAGGTATGTTGAAAATTGGTTATAGGTCAGTTACGAAGAAATTCTAAGTGAATACAATCAATGCAAAATATACTTGATTTGCTTTCTGACTCCACTCCAGTGGTCAAAGAACTCTATTGGTTCCCTGTGAAATCACACAATGACGTGCTCTTTTACTTTAGCTAATCGCTAAGGAGCCCGCTCAGAACTACATTTTGTTTCACCTAATGGCGACGAATCAATTGTTTGCTGCGCTCTTAAGCAAACGACTTTTTCGTAGTTTATTTTCTATTTTTGAGTTGGGAGGTATAATCAAAACCTTAATAACTGGCCCCGCGGGAAACAGTGAGTTTTGTTTCTCCTCGACCTCAATTAAAGAACATTGAGGGTCTCGGGGAAATAAAACTCACAGTTTCCCTTAGGGCCAATCATTAAGTACTTATTGTTTACCCAACTTTGTCATTGAATTAGCTTACGTGCCGTTTACAAACCATTCGTAAAAAAATCTAACGAGCGAACGAGCGAGTAACTCATGTACTAGACAAAGATGTATTAAAGAACAGATTTATTTCGAACTACTTTACGTTAGTTGCATTTAGTTCACCAGTTACGTTCTCCAGAAGTGTTTTTCCGGTGTGAAATTTCGTGCAAAGTTTAAAGTTGTACTACAAAAACAATTTCTGTCAGTCGTTGCGAAATCAGTCGAAATCAGACTCTTCTACCGTAAATTGAGTAGCAGATAGCGAGGAAATTCGTAAAGTGTACTCCACCGAAATTCTGTCAAATGCAGCAATGATCAGTGAGGTAAACTCGACTGAAATTGACTCATTTTTTACTTAAAATTGTACAGAGAGAGACACACAGGTTTACGCGCCATTACAGCGCCGAGCTACAAAGAGCCAAACAAACTCTCACAACTTCAAAAAACTCAATTAAATCTACTTACAGTGAATTTCCTTGCCATTTAGAGGTGAATCGTCTATGAAGTGTAAAAAGGGCGAAAGATTGACGATTACCGCTAATTCGTTCACGAAAATAGATCAACTCGACGGATTCCGTCCGCTGTGGCGGTCCGGATGACAAAATTACGCCTGCTACAAGAACCAATCAGATTCCAGGAATTGTTGAATTTCGCCCGCTCACGAGCTGAGAAAAAGATAAAATTCATTACTGCATTCTTGAAACGACTAGCGGTTAAAATATTCAAATAATCAATTCATTAACGAAATCTTGAGGGGTACACTTCGCTTGGTTTGACTCACAAATGTTGACATTGTTGTGAGATTTGATGTCTTCGTAAAGAACTTTCTAAGTTTCTTTTGAGATAAGATAAGATAACTTTATTATAACTTAGTTTATAATTCACACATTGTCTTTTGTTATCCACTGACCTATATTTATCTTACAACGCGTGTGAATAGTAAACTAATTGAAAGTGGGAGGAGGGCCTGATGAAGCGGGGCAAATGAATTGAATTGATCGATTAGTAAGGGATTTATACATATAAATCCCTTTTGTAAGGGAATTACGCAGATTATGTATTGTGGTCTATGAAATGTTGTGGTTTGCAATTAATACAAGCTCTTTCTGACGAAATCAAATACGTTAACTACTTCAGTATGTCACGATAGGGTTTGAGTGACTGTAACTTTCAGATTAATTATGTAATATTAGACACCCGCTGTGCTAACCATTCAAATTGTAAGGCCACGCATTAGAGCTTACCAGTTTCCCCAGTGAATTAATTCTTCTAATTACAGCATTGTCAACTTGGAATCGACAACATGGTTCGCATTATCGAAAACATGGCACTACGGTATTCCTATACATTAACCCTTTTCTTGACAACTTGTCTGGAATTTGGTTCCGCCGAACAACTTCGTATGCAGTGTGTTGGAGCTGTCGGTACTTTGCTCTTCATAAAATCTTTTAGCTGTTTCTGTCGAGTTTCACTTCATACGTTTTGGCCTACTTGACAGACTGACAAAACCAACGACGCGTGCAACCGCTTCTTGTCAACATCAGACAAGGCAAAGAAAACAGCGTGCAATCCAAACAACCTTGTGTTATTCAAATGACTTAGTCTTCGAGTCAAATCCGGACGATCTCTTCATTTGTCAGAGAGCCACACAATGGTAACAATGTCAGGTGACGAGACAAAAAGTATTTTGCTTCTTGCTGGAGCCCAAAAACATGGTACTATAAATTTGCAAGCTTTTCCGCGTCCTCTTGGGCTTTTTATAATGTTCTTATTAAAGAGCTTAAGCAAACCACGACGACGGTTTTAATGAGGAAAACAATAGCTGTGCTCGTGCGTTATAAATCTTGGTACATTTCTTTGTCGTCCTCTGCAAAACAACAACGTGAAATGACTTAGTTTTGCGTATTTTGGAGAACTCGAACGACGGCGGCTAATTTGTCGTATTTTTAGTTGAAATTGCGGAACGTTGGCGTTACATATTTAGCTTGGGTAAATTTTGAGACCGATAGTCGCACTGAAACGATTTACACAATTGAGAAATTCGAAGGTAAAATATAGATTTAGTTTTCTCTAGGCGTTATCCTCGGGGTCGCCGTCGTCATTACTTAATTAAGCTCCCAATTAAACCACGAAATATGTCAGATAAATACTTCGAACGTCGGTTTTAATCCATATACATGATCAGGATTAATACCTCCTTTGAGATATTAATAGACTTTGTACATCCTTAGCCTCGTGCTCATGTTTCCAGGCAAAGGATTTTTCACATGAATGTGAGGCTTAGGATGTATAAGTATTATTATTCATATGTCGGCGCCATTTATGCATAGGGTCTATGTCTCACATAAAGCGTGAGCCAAACCCTTTTTACCAAAGCGCGGTAATGGTGGTAAATAACACAACGATGCTCACTGCGGAGCTAATATCCACGGCACATTTCATCAACTCAAAGAAGTACTCACGATAGCCAGGTATGAAAAAGAAAGAGTCTGGTCAGCCTCGTTTCCAGGATCTCCATTCCTCCCGCCTCGCTTTGGGGAGAAACGACCCTGGGACCTAAGTTGGAAAGCACTATGACGTCACGAAAATTCAAATCCTTAGATTATTGACCTAACAAGGTTCTTCGTTTCATATGTTGAACGCATCATACTCAATCATACTCATCAATCTCTGTGCAAATGATCATGTTGACAAAGTGCCTTGCGTCAGAGATCAAAGGCTTTGAAATCTGTGACGGCCCTGCTCAACTTATTTCTCAAATGTCACAAAATATAATACCTTGGGGCTATTTTAAGGTTTCAAATATGATAAATATTTAAAAGTGATATCCAAAAGCTTTGAAGCTAATTTTAATAATAAAATTGAAAACCTTTCCATACTTCTTACATACCTAAGGTATTGAAGTGTTGCCGGGTGAAGGTTCCAACCACAGAAAATTAAAAAAAAAACAAATTCTTTTCCAAGTACGTATTTAAAAAAGAAATACAACTGGGCAATTTGCTTTTCTTCCAGTTACATAAAGTGCGCAATTTTTTTTCGTGGAAACAGATTGACATTTTTCTTTGATAACAGTGGTTCGACTCATTTGAAAAATAAGAAGCAACTTCTGATAACTGTCCGTTTTCTCGACGGTAAATTAATTCCAAATTATTCCAAAGCTCGGTTCCCCGACACTTTCGCCATCTTTCTGTTGCCCTAAATAAGACAACAGACTTGCGAAGTGACCAACAGCAAGATCAAGCTGTGATACTCATGAGGGCCAAACTTCAAAATTTGGAAAAATTATCCCCAATTTTTCACAGTTTCATTTTCAATATCATACTGCAAGGCGCACTGGAAGCGACGCGGTATGGTAAAGAAATGTTACGTGCAAACATACCTCAAATATTCTTTGTAAAACAGAAACCAGCTGAAAGTTTGAGACAGTAGACCCACAACACCTTTTTGCAGGGTATTTAGAATCCTTTCTGTAATGTTTCTTATACTTACCTCCAACGGATATATATGTTATTTGCCGGCTTGGAGGTCCGTATGGTGAAAAACTGTGACCGAGGTCTTGAAAATGCTGCCCGAGGCCTGCGGCCTCGGGCAGCATTTTCAAGCCCGAGGTCACAGTTTTTCACTATACGGACCGACCTAAGCCGGCAAATAACATGTTTATTTTTTTCTCCTGCAGTAAATTGGTTTTACAGATTACAAATGGGTTTGTTTACGTAACTCTTGTCGCTGAATCGGCTTCCGCGCCGTCTACTAACGATTTGTAAAAAACCTCAGCAACGAGCGAGTAACTCAGATCGTAGACAAAGAAAGATGTATTAAAGAACAGATTTTTTTCGAACTACTTTATGTTAGTTGCATTTATTTCACCAGTTAAATTCTCCAAAATTGTTTTTGCGGGGTGAAATTTCGTACGAAGTTTGAAGTTTTCAGTACAAAAACGATTTCTGTCAGTCGTTACTTTTAAAATCACTTGAAATCAGACTTTTCTACCGTAAATTGAATAGCAGAAAGCGAGGAAATTCGTTAAATGTATTCCACAGAAATTCTCCTAAATACAGCAACCGGATCAGAGAGGTAAACTCGACTGAAATTGACTCAAATTTTATGGCGAGAGAAACACAGGATTACGCGCCATTACAGCGCCAAGCTAAAAACAACCAAACAAACTCTCACAACTTCAAAACACTCAGTTGAATTTACTTACAGTGACTTTCCTTTCCAAGGACCACATTGAATTAACAGCTTGTTGCCCTTATTAATGGCGCTTCCTTGGCTAATTGCATGGCCAAGCCTGAGATGATGGCTAGGTCAACATATTTTGTCTTGAAGTTGATGATATTCCTCTGAGATGCCGTTCTAATCTCATCAGCGCGAGATATAAGAACTTCCGCGGAAGGTTTTGTTTTTCAAATAGTTGTTTAGTCTTGACTGGCATTTATATGCTTTTGGACTCAATTAAACATAATGTCTCCTTTCAAAAATGAAATTAATGTATCGATCGCCCATAAGAAGCGCGTTCGAGGGAGCAAACTGGTAGAGAAATGCTCAGGATGTGAGCTTATGCCCGGTTATTGGCAGAGGGCTTCGTCTGCAGTTCGATGCAGTGGGTACAAAAAAACTGTACAAAACAAAACAAAGTAAACACATATTCCAAAACTGGAACACTCTTTCACCAACGGGCAGAATACATCAAAGTCTTGAGATAATTTGTCTCAAATAACGAAGTCAACACGAAATATAGCAAAACGTCTGCAATACTGCAAGTTTTATATGCAGATTGATGGATACTTTTAGCATAACTTTTACTGTAATTTTTGATTGGCAAAAATGAATTATCTCTGTCAGTGTCGTATCAAAACGGACGTAGCTTTATAGCTACGTGAACCATGAGTGGATTTCACAGTCTTGCTTCAATAATTGAGGTGTTTCGTGACAAAAAGCGTGATCCATCAATACTTGATATTTAGACAAACAACACGTTATTTAAAATAACGTGTTACAGAAGCTGAAATGAATCACGAAAGAATACATGAAAAGTAGGAGCCTTTAATTGGTGAAAATGAGAGTGATTAAATATAAGAGACAAAGCAAAGATGACAAAAATACGGATGGGATGGCACTTCAATGGCTCCGCTAAACACCATAGTTAAAAACTTAATAGAGGGGAATGGTTATGAAACCCATGCCAACAAAGTTCTTTGTTGTATGTTTTTGTTCGGTTTTTTGGTCTTGACCATAGTTAATTGTGCACGGTCCTGGACCTTCCAACATAAATCTTGAAATCTTTGTTTGCTCCTTTGATGTTTGCCGCCTTCAAAAATTAACTACCTTATTACATGAAATTTTCGCGACACGTTAATTTCGCGATTTTGAGGTTCGTATATTTCGCGACACCTTAATTTCGCGATTTTGCGAAAATTTTGCATTTTGACTCACTTTAATTTCGCGTTTTTGAATGAGACACACTATATTTCTTCGTCAATGTTATTTAAGATGTCCCTGAATTTGATCAAACAAATTAATCAACAACGTCCAAGTAAACAGAAACGCAACCTGATTATTTAAACAGTAAAAAGAAAGATGTTCTCACAGTGTCTACAAGGCAATTGAAAGGTTTAAGCAACTAGTGGAACAACACTACAAGGAGCCAGTAAATGGACAGTTCGAGGATTGTACAAAAGAAATGCTACCTGGAGTGGAGACGGAAAGCAGTAGTGATGAAGAGGACCAGAACATTACCACAGAATAGTTCAAAATGATTGTTATAAACGTGTGTAATGGTAATGAAGTCGCTTTTTTAATTATTGACGTAATGTGAGTCACTTAATTTTCGCATCATGTTAAATTTTTTTTAAATCGCGAAATTCGCGAGATTAACGTGTCGCGAAAATTTCATGTAATAAGGTATGTAAAGACCAAGGTAATTAGTAAATTTTTATTACTCTTAGTCTTACCTCCAGGGCACATCTGATACAGCGTGCAATTAACAACAACACATTAAAAAAAAAAAACTAGCACTGAAGAAATTAATCCTGATTGAACTCGCTGACCCGTAAAGCATGTCTCATTACTCATTCTAAAATCTCCGGATACCAGTCGTTTGTTAAAGTAATTACATTTCCACAACTGAGCATCAAGGTAATGGCTATATCAGTTGCAAAGGAAGAGATCCTCCATTTTGAATTAGGTTAATGGGAACCATTTGTCGTTCACAGGAGTCTACATTCACTTTCCCCTTACAGCTTACAGCTGTGCAGAGTCTCTAACCTCTTTGCAGATTTTACTTATCTTAACACAAGTCATAATATGTCAGCTCCTCTATTACTGCGACAAGCGCACGATAAAAGTTCACCATCTTCTCCCAGATTGCCTGTCTCTCTCGCTTTACTAAGCGCCCGGGGGGGGGGGAGTACTCCTTTATATAGGCTAAATAGGTATGTGCGACCCCAAAGGGTAGGGTTTTTCAGCCGTTTTGGTCATAAATAGGGTATCAACTTTGGCCATTTTGGTCACAAATAGGGTATGGCTTTTGCACTCATGTCTTGAATTGGGTACGTTTCTTAGAGGAAGCTACTTCTTTTATTATTATCGATAAGACCATCAACAAAAGCCCTTCATAACTTATGTTTAGGACAACTGTGCCAGACGCAACGGTGATAAATAGGGTATCCAATTTTTTGGTCAAGTCATAAAGGGTAGCAAAAATCGCAGATTTTGGTCAGAATTAGGGTAAGGGGTTTGGAAAGTGGGCCGCACACCCCCATCCAACTTTTCTGGGAGTACCTCCCCCCTCCAGGGGTCAAGCGCTTGTTACTTGTATGTGCGCAGTCAGTGTCGATTTTCTGTTAAATGGTATTTGACATGGAGTCACCAGCCTAGTCATAAAAGACTCATTCTTCTGTCTGTTGGGGTGTCGAGGTGGCTCCATCACTTGAATCATGTACACACCCTGATTAAAACACCTCTTTGCCAATAATTATCGCATTTCTTTGGCGTCTGGTCTATGGATGTTTTAAATTAGACTTAGCAACTCGATAGTTAGGTCGGATAATTATTCTTTCCATACGATTAGTTCAATGAAGGAGCTTTATATTGAACCAAATGCGCATGGAAAGCTAATGGAAAATTAGAATGGTGTTCCCAAAGCATTTGGAAATATGAAAACCGGTAAAATCAAAAGGTTACACAGAATTTAAAGAATCGCAGAGGGGGCTCGCATTAAGTAAGTCTGGAGAAATTTCAGTGTCATTTTGGCATTCTGTCACCCAATAGATGTAAATAACAAAGTTGAGCCAGAGTTGTGAAGCGAACAGTATTGAGAATTATTTGTAACACTCTTCAGGGAAAACCATCGAAATATGGAACAAATTACTGACTGATCACAATACCATACTCACGGTAAGGCTTAGTGGAGTTTGATGTGTCAGCTATTCAACCCAAGGCCAAAGCGACCGCAATGATCTACAAAGTCAAAGAGATATTACGTACAAACATACCTGAAATATTACTTGTTTGTAAATCAAGAATGAGGTGGAAGACTATAGCTCCACAACACTTCAGGGTTTTCAGAATCCTGCCTGGACTCTTTTCAACAGGTTAGCTCGGTTGCCTCCAGTGCCACATGCATACAGAATTTTGAAGCAATGAGCGCATTAAATAAACATCTTGTTGCACTTATTAATGACGTTTCCTTGGCTAATTGCATGGCCGAGCCCGAGCTGAAGGTTAGGTCAACATATTTTGTCTTGAGTTTGGTGACTTGCCGGCTGATATGACTGATATGTCGTTTCTTTTCACAACAATACGAGATACAACTGTGCAAAGGCTGTCGAACGTTTCGTATTTCAAGCTATTATTTATTTTTCATATTTATTAATTTTCTTAGGTGGTGTCAAACTTATTTCCTTTTGAAAATAAAGCTCAATAATTTATCCGAGTAATTAAAAAAACATTACTTGTCTTGTACGAAAAATTCATGGAAGTTTTGAGTAATTTTGTCTCAAATAGCACAGCCTTTCAAAGTCAAAGCGCTTGCTAAAACACCTGTAATGCCGAAAATTATTATAAACACGGTGGATAGTTTCAACATGTCTCTTTCGGTGGTTAAAAAATGTATAGTATCGATGGGTGAATGTCATAATACATGTCAGTGTCGTATAAAAATAGAAATTTCCAAGTCAAAACTGTGTATATATGAATTAATAATGTGAATAGAGCGCTTCCTGTCAAGAAACAGCTGTGATGGAGATGATTCATTTGTACCAGTGGAGCAATTAGTTTTAAGAAAAACGACACATTATCTGTATCGCTAACCGTTTTAGGATCACTTAAATATTACGGTCGAGCTGAAGAGCATCGCAAAGCAATACCTTGAAAGTAGTGAGTCGGTAATTGTGAGCTTGACTGAAAATAAGAGCTTTTAAAGAAGACAAAAAAAGTGATACAAAGATAAGCATGAAGACTACTGAAACACGAGTCATTGTAGGCTTATTAATCTTACCTCCAGGGCATTAATAATAGGACATTAAATGTTGGCAAATGACACCGGATTGAGCAAGGTATACCTTCAGTTGTCGGAGGTCCCAGTTGAGTGGTCTAATTCTAGTTCTCTCAACGTTTTTCCCCGCTTAGTCTCTGTTTTGGTCTTTTATTAGCTTCTTCTGGTCTAACTTTATTTATCTTAAACAGTTTTAAAAAGTATCCTGAGGGAAAATTGTCGTTTTGTCTTTGTGTTTCTATCATCACTTCGTTTCGTAACTTTACGGCAGCATTTCTAGCAAAAATTTAGCTTATGTCCTAAACGGTCTGCATGTCTAAGCAAGAATGGTTATTATGGAGCGTTTGTTTTGAAATCGATCGTTTCTTGACAAGCTTTCCTTCAGAAAGTCTTTTCCATTGAAATAGACAAATCACTATCAGGGACGGCGGAGCCGGGGGGGCTTTCAAACAAAATATACATTAAAAAATAAATTTACAAATATCTCCAGACCCCCTACAAGTTAGCACCTCTGGCACTCTTTTTCGTTATCTATTTACCATTTAATTAGACACTGATCATCACACTGTGAGCATCCTTTTAGCTACAAGGGAAAGTCCTGCGGGACACAGACAAAACAGACCAAAGCTGGCTGTCTAGAAAAGTATCCACTCACTTTCTAAGAAGAACGCATAATTAAAAAGACAAGACGGAGAAAAGGGCGAAAGAGTCCGTGCCTTTTTCGTGTAGCTTAGAGTCAGTGTTACGCGCAAAGATGTAACTAAAGTAGTAAGAGCCATGAAGACCAACAGACGCTGCTGAAGCATTACAGGGAGGACGTGATACCATGGAAGATACGACGCATTGATGTTGCTGGGAAGAATTCATCGCCTTGTCACCGCCAGCCCAGTGGCTACACACACAGAAACGTTAAATACAATAAATGAAAATAAGGAGATTGGCATTAAATAAATAATACGACTGTCTTATCCTACGACTAACTGCACTAAAAGTACTGGTATTTGTTTGAAGTCATTGAAGTCAAAGGAAGGCGATCTCTTTCCTATGGTAAACTACAAGAGTGTGTGACTGATTTCTCATCCGGGCAGAACAATAAGCAAGAAGGTCCTTCTAAACAGATTCGACCTATTTTTGATCCTTTGCTGAGAATTAACTGAACAAGCTGATTTTAGATCTGCCCACAGATCTGCTCAGCAAATACACGTCTTGAGGTGGACCCTAGAAGGCTTCCACAATTATCAACCCCTCACCCCCCCCTGACAGTTGCCCCTGTCGACAAGAAAGCTTTGGACTCCATCAATAGGTTGGTTATGTTTGCCGTGTCGCAAAATTAATGATTACCAAAGGTTTTAGTCAGTGCTTAAAGTGAAAACTCTACAGTAACTCCAACAATGTTGTAATGGTAGATGAAATTATCTATGAACTTTTCAAACGTACTAAAATCTGGAGTGCTGCAGGGCGATGAGGTGGCGCCATTTTTTCCAAGAAATCCTCTTTCGGGAATGATGCTGTGGTTGTGAGCCAGTTCCACGCCTGTCGGGGAGGTATCCTGCTAAGATGCTCAATGATTTGATTTCACATAGCATCGCTCTAGTAGACACTTCATCACTCCATTGATCTTAGTATGTATTTTCTCCTTAAGCATCCCATAATAGCTATTTAAAACAATCAGTAGAATTCAAAATGGCCGTCGTATCAATAAACTGCTGATTGCCAAAGTGAGGAAATGCTGACTCATATTTGTGGGTCAAGTGTTTCGTCGGCTACAAGGCGAGCCTGTGAAAGAGTATTCACAATACGTTCGAACGCACGCAAACAAAAAGCCAGAACTACCACACAGCCTGTATCGACGGTATGTACAGCACCTTCTGGAAGATAATCGAATATGTAACTTAAATGACCCTTCAGTACAGCAAAATTGTTATCAACGAGGTCCTGCTGACTAAAAAAAATGAAATAAATAAAATCTAAGGGATGCTGCGGCCAAGCCAAATTGTCGCGTGCCCAAGCGGATTGCTGCGGTTGGAGGAAGGTTATGGTCACCTGCCTTCCGACGATGATGAATTTTCACGTTTGCTATTTTGGGCGGGTCTAAAATTGTATTTCAAGTCGCGGAAATGAAGCCCAGCAAAAGTTTTGAATAATTAAGCTAGATTGAAGGTGTTCTGTTGTTGGATAATCTAAGTAGAAAACAACGGAGCAAAGAAATTTTCAGAAAAATCCTGAAGGGTCAAAAACTACACCAATAACTTTTTAAAGAGAAACCGGTAAGCGTCTTAACATACGGGTCAAAAGCTAGCGTAACTACGGCAATGTGTGTTTTGGATGAGGTATTTAGTTTCTCCATTGCGTTTGCAGTCTTTGTAGCTATTTCAGCTTGTTTGATGTGAATATTTTGAAAGCGTATGCTTTATTCCATTTGGCTAACAGCAGTGAGTCGTCTCTACTTCGGCTTTCAAATAACAACGATGGAGTCACGTTCATCATTTTGTTATGTGTATTTAGTATTCAGTGATTCGACAAGGCTCTCACTGGCCCGGGGGGTACTCTCCATAATGGCCTATATGGCTCTGGTCGAGAGGGGTAACTTTTTCAGGCTTCAAGTATATAAAACGGTAGGGATTGCACAAGTGAAATGAAATGAAAGGGTAGGGAAATCTGTCATTTAGATATTTTTGTAAAAGGGACTTTTATTAAAACATTTCGAACAGACGCACCTGATGGCTGCATCATTTAATTTATTAAACACTACATAAAAATGATGGGAAGATTTCCCTTTTTTGCGATTTATTGATGATACGGGTCGGCTATAAAAGTATGTGAAAGGGACACCTTTTTCAGCTAAAGATATTCAAAAGGGGTACCTTTTCTGTCAAAATGGTATACAAGCCGCTAAGGGGTTGGTTGAGTAGAACCCGCCCCCCCTTTCCCCAGGCTCATTTTCCACTCAGCCTAGTTGATGGCCTTCTTGACATATCTGTACGTTAATATAAGGTAAGTAACGAAGAGCAAATATAGTATACACTAAATCGTGAAAGAGTTATTTGATTTGCACCCATGAAACAGTGGTAGTATGTGTCATGGCCATCAATGGCCTGCTCTTAATTCTACTTCTTTTCATTTGTAGCTAAATTGCGTTTTAGAAGAAAGCTCGATCACATTGTATCTGAGTCCGCTATTGCAGTCTTTACTAGCAATATAGCGTTTGCTATTTATATGTGTACTGTATGTGGATAAATTTACGTTGAGATGAATTATTTTGAATTTTATCATTACACGCCTAATTATCATCATTTATTATTATTTTTTTCAGTTCCTTTGAAGCACACCGTTTCATTAAGTTTCAGCCAGGGAAAGTAATTTGCATTCAAGAAGATAATTAACGACTCTCATTTATGTACACAAATTTCCTTTTCTAACGAAAAACGTCTTTGCACATAACTAAAACAAGACAAGCCTTAGAAATACAACAACAATACGATAACTTTACAGAGCGCCGATTCATGCCATATAAAAGAATTCTCTAAAATGATGCTGTTCAACCCAAATCCAAATTGCAACTCAGTGCTGGCTTTTGAAATCAAATATCTTTTGCTCGCAAATTGATTTTGTCACCAGCCGTGTTAGCACCGGATTTCTATTGTGATCATATGCAGTGGAAGGGAGATCTGTTTACAATTGATAGCATTAAAACGTTTTGCAGCCTACCACGTTGTTTGTTACATAAAAGAAATCTCAATCTCACAGAGCGACAGATGAAACAGAATTTCAATTCAATCTTCCTTTCCTTTGAAGAGTTTCGCCGCACACGGTCGGTGTTGAATTTCAGAACGAACCGCAGGACGCCGCGCGCATTCCCGCTCGTCTCGTCATTTCCAGAATCAGAAAGTTTCCAATCTTTGCATCGATAAGGTATGTAATCCCAAGTAACAAAAAGTCGCAATGTTATAAGGATAAATAGAATTAGCCACACTAGCCAAATCTGTTGATTGCCTGGTTGTTACTCTGAAAATATCACCGAACCGTTTGATTTGGGAGTATTCCCGCGCTCTTATCAGGCGCTAATTATAAAACGTAGTTGAACTGAATATTGGAGGTTAGGGTAAAGAGTTCATTCGTGAATTCGGTGGGATTGACGTTAATCCTTTTCTCGGTAAATCAAGTTTTGTGCTGCGCTTACTGTTTAATTTCATGCCAGAGCAATGATCCAGCCCAGATAAATTTTAGGTTACTAAGTCAGAATTAGTTTTGTTTTCCGTCCATCAGTTGGCCAAAATTTCCATGTAAACGCCTCGCCATAGTAGAGCGTAATTAAAGTCGTAAGTACGTCCAGATAATTTTGGGGAAAAAAAAGAAACAATTAATAAGACAAC
Source organism: Orbicella faveolata (assembly GCF_042242905.1). Taxonomy (NCBI): domain Eukaryota; kingdom Metazoa; phylum Cnidaria; class Anthozoa; order Scleractinia; family Merulinidae; genus Orbicella; species Orbicella faveolata. The sequence goes on from NW_028301552.1 coordinate 23,343,131, forward strand.
TGTTTGGCCACTAAAGTCAACTTTGCGGCGCAGTTACAAATTTGTTGATCAATAACTCTTTCAACTCCAATCGTTTGTTCCTTCCTCATCCTTTTAAAGTTCTGTTGCACGCGACCATTTTCTGAATTTTAAAGCATGATTTAAGACAAGACAAGAGTGTTCCTGCTACACAAAATAAATTCAAAAGCTCCGAGGACAATAGGAATCCAAAACCGAGACCGGCGCTCTATGTTATTCGAAGTGATGGCAGTTCACTGTCCCTTGTGCAGTTATTTTTTGAGCCCACCACCAACACCACCCCAGTAGGCATTCTCTTGGGTATTAACCCAAATCACCAGGCAGTTTTACCCTTCAAGCAAATCGTAAGAGTCACGTTAAGTAAGCAAACTGGGTTGACCTGGGCTGTGCCATCAATGTCATAATGCATCCAGAAATTGCATCTCGATCTCACTGTTGCATTTAATTAACACTTTTATTCAGTGTACACTTTTCGAGGAAATCTCACTTTCAACATTCTGATAATATGAAACGTAGAACGTGGGTGGTTAGCAGCTAGATTATAAAACCTATCAAATTCTTTTAAAATAGGTGCCACGTCTTCCCAAATTCGAGTATTTTCTTCGTTTCCATTTGCAGTAGCGGCTAATTGATGGTCCAGTAAAATGCATTATTAAATTCATAAGTTAAAAGGTGGTTGTTCGACAGCTCGATTTTAAGACCTTTCAATTTGTTTCCAGACAGTTTCAAGGCTGCTGAACAGCAGAGTCGAACATTACGAATAGCAGGGGTCTTCAGGAAGGAAATAATCCAGCTGGAATTGAAGGTATATTTCATTTCGAGCTTTGTCTTTGTGGGTGGAAATCTTAAAGCAAATGTCTTAAGCTTTCCTTATAAGCTTTGTGCTTCACGGTAAACGAGTATGAGTCCGGTGAAAACATCGAATGTTTTGGGTAATGGAATACTGCTGCAAAATAGATGCACATCTAAAATTTGCAAGTAACTTAACTCTTTACAACACTGTTCACGGATAGCCAATGCTACTTTTGTATCACATGTAAAGTACATTGGAGACTCACGAAAAATATTTTGGGTTCGACCTTCACTGTTTCCATTAGCAAACACAGCCGTGGGAACTTAAATAAAAGGATTCGAAGCTATGAAGGTATGGCACTTTTTGTCTGTTCTCTAAATTTTCACAGCAAGCAATTAAACGACATGAGTGATTTACTGCCTAAACCGTTATAAAAATTTTCTAGGAAAATCAAGAGAATTTTTTTTTTTTGCTTTGTGACCAAAATAAGAATTACGGAAATGAAAAGTGTCGCCGTGCAAGGAAGAGACCAGACGGCGAGAAGGCGGTTTTCTTTGTTGCAAATTTTTTGTACCTTAATCAGAATTATTTATCTTCTTATAGTGAAAATAACCGCCGGCAAGACTTAGAGTACTTTATTTTGATAGCAAACCTGTTTTTTTGTTCTTAAGCTTTGCTCTGGCGTTTACGTTCCATTAAAATAATTCACCAAGAGTAATCATTTTGTTCCACTGCGTCGGCCAAGGGTTGAGTTCTTGACAAAAAGATATTGCTTTGAATTCATATTTAACACCCACTAAATGGCAGTATAGACTATATACACCTATAACGAAGAAGTTTTGAAAAAGATATTAGTGGGGGGCTTATTATCTGGCGGTTATCTTTTCCTCTCCGAAGGAAATTTAAGTTAAGTTAAGCTCCGCTGTCGTAGCTTCAACAAACGAATTCTGCTAATATACGGTCTTATTCAGTTTGAGGCAAGCTCCATGCCTAGCGTGAGTGTCGTAATCTCAAAAAACTTATATCGTTTTGAAAAAATAAAGTCTTAATTTAGTAGCCTTGGAGGGGGAGGAGTGGATGGGGCGCGAAAAATGATTACGTTTTTTGAATAAGACTCGGTCATTGGTTATGAAGCTTCATCTCAACAGTTATATATCCATGCGGGAACATTTCAGCGAAAATGAGTTTCTTGGGATGTACGTTTAGGGAATTGCTTTATATAAGTTACAGGGAATTCAGAAAAGGCAACAGCAGAGATAAATACTTAACAACTGATAACATCGAAAAATGCATATATCAAAGGCTATGTAACCACCTGGTAGAAAGGAGTGTCTCGTCTAAAGAAATAACATACTTCGTCTGATAAGACCATCACTACTAATGGCTAAGTAATCGAACCATTTCAAGCTCCTTAATGGCTTTGCTTATCGTTGAATAATGTACAATAATTAATGGCGTCATCTTTTCATGGGATGTAATATCAAGCGCTTCCTCTGCACACTCTCCCGCTGTCAGGTGTTGGTATGACTACCGGATGACTGATTGGAAATATTTCAATGTAAGTTTTCTTTAACAGTTCCGAGTAGTTGTATCTTATCTGACATTTTAGTGTGTATAGTATCACAGAATCTTTTTTTTAACAGTCTCGCAATCTTTAGCTGGGTTTTGCATTCTGCGAGCTAAGAACGATTAAGGACAGCAGAAAATTACAACTAAGCTGTTATTCTGGTGTCCTACAACATATATACCCTGCTCAAGAACACGTAAATCATTGGCTCATTTTAGTATATACTGAGGGCAACATTTGACTGCTAGAAAATACTTACGTTGAAATACTTACAGTGCGTCAACAACAGAAACAATTGACCATCAGGTCGTTCGTCTTTAGTACGGACGTGGCGGATTTGGGTTGCCAAAACGCGCAATGGTAGCCATTTTTGAAATTTTAATTCCGTTAGCTTTCATTCTGCCCGCGTCGTTAGACCTTAAAGCTCTTAAAGCTGCATGTAAGTAGCGGTATTTTTATTATTACTGATCCAGCTGTACGAAGAAGAGTGCAAATCACGCACGAAAAAATACCACATACGGACTTGCATATTATGCAAGACTTATAAAAAGATAACGTGATACAATACACTACAGTATGCGATAAGATGGTCTGTGTTTCCTCGAGCAATAACAATATAGCCCTCACTCGATTGATCAGTCTCCCCTCGAGTATCCGCCCCCATGTGGTAGAAACATTTAAAATAATGGTCTCCAAGTTGGAATAATCACCCTCCCTCACCCCTCCAAAGTGCTGGGGCCAAAAACACTTTCAAAAACCCTTTCTAGGGTCGGATAATCTCAGTATCATTTTCACTGCTATCTGCATTCAGAAATGGGCATACGAGATAAAATGTTCAATAAATACATGCTGAATGAGAACATCAGAGCCACCAATGCTGTCTTAACTGTTTTCAATAAACCAACCGCATACTTATCATCTAATTTTGCTCTTTATCTTTTGCCCTTCTTACACAAGTTGTACCTAATTAAAGGAGTACATCGTACCTTATACGCGCAGTATTTGAGAAGAAATCACCCCCATTCCAATCACGCAATAGCCCTCACTCTCGAATAGTCGTCCCCTTCTTGGGCGAACAAAATCGTTCCCAGCTATGAGAAGCTATGTGCATTGAAGTAAATGCGATAACTTTTAGTGCTCGTTTTGCCTGTGTGAAGCGGGCTAACAAAGATCGCCACCTAGTATTGCTCGTAATAAAACCTCGTCTTATGTCTTATATATGGTTAAATCTGTAATGAATTAGGGGCCTAGCATGGCCTTGAAAGAAGCTTAATACAAATGGCAAGAAACTATTAACCGAATACAAAACACTGACAAAGAAATTAAGCAAAACACTATTCGTTCACTTTTAAACAAAGTGTGAAATTTTTCCGCCGACGGTGTTTCGACTATTTCGTTATTTTGGTGGAATTTCCTTTCTGATAATGCAACAACTTAGGTTCTCTATCTGCATACAGTCTGACTCTCTTCGTGCTAAAGTATTCATGTAACAGACCAATTTCGATATATTAAAATTCAGCCTTAAACAATAGACCCCAGTACGAGGCTCTGGGGAATAACTACAAAGTTTTTGGGGTTATTCCCCAGAGCCTCGTGCTGAGGTCTATTTTGTTAGGGTGAATTTTAACATAGCGAAATTGGTCTATTAGCTTCGCAGTCTTTTATGCAAATTCGCTTCAACTTAGCCTCTTCACAAACCGCTTGTTATCTTTAATTATGTAACCTTGATAATGGCGCAAGATGCACCGAAACGTCGGTTTCTATCACTTATATTTCTTGTCTCATGTATTTCCAAATCGTTTCTTATAACATTTCTATATAATTTGTTTTTAAAGTGTGTTGGACACATCACCTGCTTAAAAGCATTAACAGCTAAACATTATCAAACAACTAAAGTTTTAGAATCTTACCTGAAGAACAATAGGTCCTGTCTATCAGGGAAGACAGCAAGAGGAAAACACAAAAATAGGTAGATATGATCGTTTCCTGAGGAAACACGAGGAAAGTCAGCAAATTGCTACGTTGGACGGAACTGTGATAAGTTTGTGTTTTCCAATTTCAAACAGATCAGTGTCAATTTTAACGTGTTTGTGAATAAGCTCTCGCTTACGTAGGTTTTACTGAGCCAATAATTATCATTTAGCTGACAATGTTTCGATTATCATTGGTAATTTATATCTGTCTGTAGTGTTGTGGCTGGTTAGTTAAATAAGGCAACATATGTCTTTATAAACAGGTGAAAACTCACTAATTAGGTATCATGGGCTGTATCGTTATATGACCAAATTTGGTAAAATGTGTTATTTCTCAAGTATGAATTTCCTGAGATGGTGTTCATCAATTTCTGTTCTTCAGTTAATCTTATCGGCCGTGAAGACAAATGTACCGTCATAGGGTATTCATAGCGTTATTTTAAGACTGAGAGAATTACTTCAATTAAGTGGCTGCGAGCAGGCCTATTAATCATTAATGTTTAATCTGCCCTGCAGTTGAAATTGACGCGCGCGCATTCGTAATTTTCTTTATTCAACATACAGGCCCTTGTTATCACGAGAGATGTTTACCTTGGTTTTCTTTTAACTTTAGTGAGGTGAAATTTTTAATCGTGAAATCACAGTAGGAAACCTCGGTAAATGGCGGCAAAACCAAAAGTAAGCCAACCTAGGTTTGTCGACAGTTGAACGCCTCATCAGGCATGGTTTAGTTCAGTAACCGACGGTAACCGAGTAAAAGCAGACGTTGTCGCGAGATCTTGGCAGCAAGTGTCCACGCGTGCAGCGCGTAAAGAAGAGAAAAATAGACAAAGATTCCTCCTAATGTAAGTAGGTTTCAAGTCAGCGGCCAAAAAAGCTGAATAAACTCATGTTTAGGGGGTGTGCGGCCCGCTTCCCAAAACCCTTACCCTATATTTGACCAAAATAGCCAAAATCAGCTAAAATGGACCAAAACGGCTGAAAAACCATACCCTTTGGGGCCGCACGTACCTATATAACTCATATAAGGGAGTACCCCCCCGGGCCGTTTCCTTTCTGTTAGAAGCTCAGTAGCTTAGTAGCAGTGTACAGGCAGGCGCAACTAGAAGAAGACCTACCACAAATAGAGAGAAAAAAATCATAATTGAGGTCTATGGAGAAGAAAAGCAAATGTTAGAATTTAAAGCGGCCCCGAATAAGAAGAAGTACCGGTAGACATTTACGTAGCCCGGGCTCCGTGGCAGATGCCGTCTCAGGTTTTTTTGCGGGAAGGGGCTCAGCGAGATATAAACATTTTCTTTCCACTATTCATCCACAAAGCTTTACATTTAAGGAGAGTGTATCTCGCCATTTCAAGCCATTTCGACGGGACAAAAATACAGAAATGTAACTCGTCATTCAGCAAAGGAATTAAAAAGAAACTTTTTGCCTCCTGTTTAACAAAGAAAAAAATTGGGGTTAATGGAAGGACCTCACATGCTTCATCGTTGATGTATAGCTGGTTTTACTCCTCTGGTGAATTCTCCAGTGCCGACCTTAAAACTGTGCGAATCGGTAGCAACCTTTAAGAAGACCTTGCTACATCAGCTATTAAAAAAAATTTTAGCTTCTAAGCATCTCGATAAATTATTTTAATGTTTTAAATGGCTTAGTATTTTATACATATTTACGATGCTATCTTAGTTTCTATTTAATTGAACATATTTTTAACATTTTAACGTGACGTGCATTTAAAACAGTTTAATTATTGTAAATTTTAAATTGATTGTTCCTGAAATGCCCCAATGGGGAGGCTCAATAAAACGTATATGTATGTATGTAGTTATCGGTGAACGCGCAAGACAGCTCTGTGTTGACATGAAGAATATAAAAACAAATACAGTCCAATAAATTACATCTGAGCACTGGTAGCGGGTGACTACAGCACATCCCGTATTTTTTAAATATCCTTATTGGTCAGATTTACTTGCCAGTCATGTTAGTAGTGTCTATGTGATCGCAACGATCGATACTATCGGCGAGATGGAAGTAATGTCGCCAAACAATGTCGCCGAGAAAGACTTTAATGTACTTTAATGAACAGTAAATTTGCGTCTGTTTGCATATTGGCACTGTTCTGAAGCCTACTGAGCAAAATATTAACGTAAAATGACCACAGTTACTGCAGACAGTAAACTCTGATCCACCAGATATGCATCTATGTGTTTAATCTAAGTGTATATTACTTTTTTTCCTTCACAGAATTTAAGCTCGAGGAACCATGTATCCTACCACGACGAATCTAACTGAAAGCATATCACCAGATCCCTGGCTGACCGAGCTGTCTGTTGGTGAGCTTGTGGCCTGGTGCCTACCTTGTGGCTTTGCTGCTATTGCTGCCATATTTGGCAATACATTGGTGCTTGCTTCGTTCTTCATGTCTTCCAATCTCCGTCACCACGTGACTTTCTTTGTGGCTGGTTTAGCTATAGCTGATGTATTGGTGGGGCTGCTTTCTATTCCAATGTGGATGTACATGTTATATTTGGCTTGGAAAGGTAACAGTACTTCCGGAAATACCAAGATAACCATAATTTATGACGTCCTGGATGTTTTTGCCGCGTTAAACTCCATTTTTCATTTGACTGCAATAAGTATCGAGCGGTTCTTTGCAACAGTTTACCCGTGGAGACATCGAAGAGCCACGCAAAGGATGTACCATGTCTTCTTACTGGGAATTTGGATTACTTCCGCTCTTGTTTCCAGCTCTTTCTTTCTGCCAGTCAGCAAACCAACCATAGATTTTCGTTTCTATCTAATTAACATTCTGTTTGTGATACCGCTGTTGATAATGTCTGTGACTTACACTGGTATCTGGTTCAAAGCCAAAACTCGCCTCAGGAAAGCCCCGGATACAGCTTTAAAGACGTCTCTCACCTTGTTCATTGTCATTGGTTTATTTTTTGTTGCCTGGTTACCATTTTTCGTGGTTCGCGCGGTACTTCATTTCTGTAGACACTATTGTGTCTCGTGGAGAATCTTTTACTTTACCAAGTTGCTTCATTTTAGTAACTCTGCAGTTAATCCACTGGTATACGGCTTACGCATTCCAGAATACAGAGACACTTTCTTCAAACTTCTCGGACTCAAGTATATGATTCCTGCACGTGATTCTATCGAGTTGGATAGCCTCGCTGTAAAAAATTCTCCGCGAAGCTTTGGAGATAACGCTAACGGTTTTGTGGATACTCATGGCAACAACCACAAAGTAACACGACTAGCTGAAGACAACTGCGCCAGACGAGCCAGCCTTCCCACCATAACCGTAACAACGCCATCTGAAGTCGTAACTAGAAGTAAATCCCAAGATTTAATTCCTAGTCGAGCAATACTTTAGTCAGATTATTAATTTAACGCATTCTTAACGCATTCTTAATGCATTCTTAACTAGCTGGATCGATCACGAAGCAGTTTAAAACTACTTTCACTTCCACATTGAATACATCACTTGAGAGTAATACTTACAGTGTACGGATAAAAAGGTGATCATTCAAACGTCATACAATTAACATATTATCGTGTATAAGCCACATGCATGGCCTTGATTAGATCGTACGATATGGTTTGGAGCGAAAGCAGAAATCAGGAGCGGGGGGCTGGCAGCTACCTTTGATCTCGCCGCTTTTCTGGTTTCTATGTTCGCCCCAGTAAAGAAATCTGTCAATCATTTGAGAACCGTAGCCGGCATGCACAGATCGCGAACATAACACGGAACCGCAACATGTTTCGCCGCCACTTCTGTGCAGGATTTGCCTTCGATTCGATATTTTTTTTATTCGCTCTTAGTACTTTTTAGCAACAGTTCTGAGACAATCAGGACTAAGGGAATGACGGCCAACTTTGTGTCAGATTAGCGACAAGTTTCAGGCTGATATTTTCCTGCTGAGCTTAAGTGAATTTCACATTCTTGGTTGCTGTATCAGGAAGATAACTATTGTATGCTGCTTTTATTTTGCTGTGGAAATTCTAAAGTTCATTAACTTAACTCCCATTTTCACACCGACGAAAGAGAAGACTTCCTTTGCAATTATTCTTCTCTAATTTCTGTGCAAAATAGCGATGTCGAACTGTTTCTTGACTGCCATCATATAGCGCGAAGCCTCCGAATGTAAGTCTTTGAAATATTTCCTAACTGTTCAGCGTTTTGTATTATAAACTCGAGCTTACATTCAATAGGCTTTTCTATCTACAGTTTTGTCCGTCTTGATTTACTTATAAAACACCGCATCTACTTTATGATTTCCCTGTGATATGTTGAGTTTGAAGACATTCTACGAGTGATTTAAATCATGAAACTTGAAGACAGTTACAGAGCACTCAACAAGAGTGGCATGTTTCAATAATGCAGTGATAGTAAAAGCTTTGGAAACCTCCATTCCTTACTGTTCAGTACCAGTTTGAACTCTAAAACTTGAAAGCATTTTCCTTCTTGAGCTTCTGCATGGGAATGCCCAAAATGGAATTGCTGGGTACAGATTGACTGTGAACTTTTACTAGGTTGAGGTATTTCATTTACAAGCTATTTAGAATTTCTTGACCCGTAGAAATAAAGAAAGCAGCTTCTGCTCACATGCTTTGGCATGATTTGTGGTGGAAGAAAACTCTGTCATACTTCTGGAGATCAACTGAAATAGGGCTTCCATACACTCATCTGCAAATTGAGATATGAAATAAAACCAGGGACTCAGGGAAGGCAAATGAGCCCTGTTACCTGTATGTGTGTGCTAGTTAGTAATGAGCTAGACAGGCAAAATGGTCATTTACCCAGAAAAATGACTTTAGCTTGGACAAACCTGAGTCAACAGAACCTTCACGATGTTGAAATAGGCCAATTTTGATACTTGACTCCAACGCCTTGGAAAATAACAAGAAGTTGTATCAATTGCAAGGGATCTTTGTTTTATTCCTTCAAGGCAAAGAGATGGATAAGGAGTTAAACATATCAAAATTGGCCTGAAGTGTTGCCTAGCTAGCTCCTTTAATGAAAGGACAGTAAAATAAGACAATAAGGAAAGCTAAAATAAAGTCAGATGAATGCATTCTTTAATTGTGCTTGTCTCAAATGGCAATTCTTTGTGGAATAGAGGAGCATGAACTGTTTGTAAACTGTTTCAGAGGCAGCCAAAAAAATAGTGGACTACAGAAAGGTCAACAAAATGAGGTAGTAAAGTCAAACTTCCTGCAAAATCTCTATCATAACTGCTTAATGGGGCCAATTATTCAAGCAGTAAAGTCTAGAAGATCAAAACGAAAGTCTGAGGATGATCATGAAGAAACATAAAAATAAATTATTAGTTTCAAATATGGACCAAAGAGATGGTGATGATTCTCAATACTGCCGAGGGACGTATCCAGTATTCAACAAATAATGCCAGATGCTATGTCTGAAACTGAAACAGACCTCACCTGATAAGTTATTCGGTGAGAGGCAAAATCCTCCACCTTAACGTAACGGCTCGTAACAGGAAGGCGCCGTACCTACTGTATTGCTATAACTAACTTCAACGCTGTAAAGGGTCACGAAGCTGTTCAAAAAAGGCAACCCTTACCACCAAAGTCCAGAAATACAGAAACACTTCAGTTTATCCCGTTGATATGACACCATTACTCGAATGCTCGAATGCACCACTGCTCGAATGAAATAGATGACTGCAATCTGGCTCACACCCACTGAATTAAACATCGACATTAATTCATAATGGAGTTCCCGCTCGCAAGTTTACACTGGAATATTTATCCCCGATGCCTCAAAATATCCAAAATTTAGATGTTGGGCAACTGGAACATTTCCTAAGATGTTTGAACGTCAAACATGCAAAACGTTTACAAACGCCTTTCGCTCATGGAAGTCTAGCCTGCGAACGCAGACGTATTTCCGGCTGTCACTTGGTTCTGCCGAAAAATAACGTCTGCGAACCCGAGCCAGGTAACGATTTCTGTGACGTAATGACTTTTGTTTCTCCTTAGCCAATCAGATTCCATGATAGAATAAAACTCGAGTGCTCCTCGCAGCGAATACCTCGCGCAGAGTCGCGCAGTAGTTCTGGGGTTATTTGAGCTAAACTGTGATTGGCTTAGAATTCCTACGTCACAGAAATCGTTTTCTGGCTCGGGTTCGCAGACATTTTTCGGCGGAACCAAGTGACAGCCGGAAATACGTCTGCGTTCGCAGGCTAATGGAAGTCCGCCATGTTTGTTTTCCACGAATCAGTACTTAGTCTCGCTCGGCCAAATTTCTTAACTGGGGCGATCATAGAAACTCGGTTCCAGGCCTCGCTGCCAGCCCCCCTAGCAGAAACACAAGAAGCTACTCTCAAGTTCTTTTTACGATGGATGCGATTTTGTGATTACGAGGGACAAACTTAAGAATGATGAAATTATAACAAATGACAACTTCGTTTATTAACCTCCTATTAATAGAAAATATTCAAACCGTCATTGAGATACTCCCCGCGTGACCTCACTTTATTACCCGCGTGACGTCACTTGTCAGGTTTGTTATTTGTAGTGAGGTCTGAAAATTAATGTTTTATTGTACCATTAACATTCAAAAAGAAATTTTGAAGGTCATCTGTTGACCTGCAAAAGCGTGCGAAATGAGAAATGATAACCTGGGTTTCTCAGCAACCTGAAACTTCTGTGTCCAACTGTCGTTTTACAGAATTGTAGTTTGCCTCACTTTTCAGCCAGTTAATTGACTTATTCTTCGAGCTATCTTTCACCTGAATCCATATTTGGGACGAGGAGGGTTGGGTTTGAATTCTTTCTACTTTGAATTCGTTTAAAAAAAAAACTTTTTATAAGAAGCTGCCTTTCATGAGCTTCTTCACTGATCATGTAATGTAACAATAGTAGCGGAACTCCGGCGGCCCGAAGGGCCGCCAAGCGGAGCCCCATACTCATATGGGAAAGAAAAGGAAACCCATGAGTTGATTTTCTCATGGTTATCATGGCTAGCGGTATTACTCGTGGGCGCGTACGCACGACGACGGCGACGGCGGAGTTACCCAACATGGCGGCCATACTCCAAATAATAGGTTGACAGAGACATGCAGCCTTGGTTTACCGTGTACTTCCTTGATATTGGACATCCATGTTATGATCAATTGACACCTGTCAATACAAGGTATCCGCTGACCAGTATCACGTGACCATATCGCGGGCTCAGGTTTACAGCTCCTCGAGGTCACGTATTTTCTTGAAGTTGACCGGTGACCAAGCGCTGGTTATCGATTGGATCGCGGGCTCATATTGGGTTAGCTTGTTGGAAACAGGGCAGGATTGCTCGGAAGCCAGTTTACGCTAACCCAGGATTAAAAGTTAATCGAATTATAACTTTTTCTTCTATACAAATGTGTTTTGCTGTTTTTTTTTGTGTATATGGTGATTATTAAAACTCAAAACAGAAGGCCAAACAATATACAGAAACCTCACCGCAAAGTTACAAAACTCAAATCAAAATTCTACCTTTTTCTGGGTTAGCTTAATCGGGTTTTGAACAACCCGGCCCAGGAGCTACGCTTTTAGGCTGCCCTAAATCTATATATTAAGAGTGTTTCTAGGGTCTGTGCGCTGATGTTTCACGGAGTCCACTATCAACCCATAGACCCTCGACAGAAACACGCTATTCTCCCTATTGCGCTGCACTAAATTTTCTCCAAGTGGCATCTCTAGAAACTTTAAAAGACATGCCAGCTGCTACTGAGCACTTTTTGCCTTCTCTTTTTACTAAGTAATTTAAAGGGAACACCTATTCCCCAGGGAGGCACTCAGATAAGGTAATAATGTCATTTATGATTTTTTTTTTTTTTATTTTGTCCGTGCTGTCTTGTAGACAGCGTAAAAGTGACTGAAAAGTAGTAAAACAAAGTAAAGTTAGCATGCAGCATTATAAATGTTTTTTTAGGCTTGTTTTTGTTGACAGTCAGTGTAGAAGCTTTATTTCTTTTGAAAAGAACACGGTTTTTTTACTTTGTTAAAGGGCTAGTCACATGATTCTGGAATGATCTTCATTCGGGAATGAGTTTCGTTCCAGAATGAATGAGTTCGCACTGCATTCACACGACACAATCGATCGGCCCCCGCGCTGTCTCTCTCTGCAAGTTTGGGACCTGAAAAAAGAAGGTCAATTTTTTGACCGACACAGTTCCATATTTCGTACGGAATCGTGCAAACACCCGAACCGAGCAACTTTTTACTCGGATAGCGCAGTTAAGCTAAGGCCTCGAATCTAGTTATGTTTTGCCTGGTTGCTTAGCAAAAAAGAAACAGTTTGTTACACTTTGTCCCTAGTTTGTCCCATTTTGTGAAATTTAAGACAAAAGAAACAAACAAAAGCAGATTACAGATATGAGGAGACGAGCGCTGGCAGCATGCATCGCTATTTTAGCCGGATTAGCTGGTTACGTCTTCGTACTTGCTCCGGACCGTTTCCCAATCAACTCCTTCCCCGGCTTTTCCTGTTTTGTAGTCAATAACTACATGTAGCATCGGACCACGTGAAGTTTTTGTCTATCGCCCTGTTTGATTTGCCGCGTTCTGCATCGGCTGCAACATGATTGACTTAAAACATTAGCGATAACCAATCACAACAGAGACGTAAAAAAGCCATTCAGGTGCCGCGACTGGTCTAAAATTTGCACGGATCCGTGTATACACCACTACAATCTGTAACAGAATTTGCACGGATCCATGTAAACAGGCGGTCCACGAACAAAATTCGTCCGTGCAAAAATTTGTCCGGACCCTTGTAAACTGCTTGTGGGCCTAACAGGCTTTTGGGAGGAACCACTTTTGTTGAAATGAAATACCCATGGTGCGATGGCTTCAAAGAACTCCAAAGAAATGAAACATTTTGAATTTATCACGTAACAGACAACGACAGTTTGCCTCCGTTGAAATATCTTCGATATTTGTTATTAAATCCTGGAGAACATTCTGAGTAACATGCGCCACTGTTTCGAAACCAGGGTGTTTTTCCACACGCTTTACCTCAGGAACGAAGTCGGTAACCGCCTTTTTCAATATATGCATTTCTGGCACAAATAACTTATTTTCCGATCCCAGCCAAAGTTTAAAGAATTCTATAGCTAAGTTAAGATTTTGACGCGAATTTTTTCAGCTGAAGCGAATAACCACGTTGGAGTTTTTTAGTCAACCAGAGAGTGCACAAAATCCAAAATTTTTTGTATGTTCAGATGCTAGACAATTTATGTACGGGACTTTCACTAAGTCTCCTAAGTCCAACCCGTTTTTGCGTATTGATTATTCCGAGCAAAAAAACGCGTCCATAACAATAGGTCGTTTTCACTGTCACGCAATAAAAAAAAAATCGAAAACCATCCAGTGGAAAATGCTATGAAATTATGATGTTGCAGAAGATAACTAAATAAGACACTTCTCCAAGTTTTAGGCCTGTGCGTTTTCTCAAACTTCAGATATTCGTCGAAATGTTTCGCAGATATTTACAGAGCCCAGTATAAAAACGCCATGTTGGTGTACCTCTGTGGTACACCAATGTGGCGGCCGGGAAATAGTGTAAACTGGAACTTACTTTGGCTATCTAGGCGACTGATTATCAGTACTGATCAAACAAGCATTTACATTAGCACTTTTCCTAATGCTCTAACTTCTAGAAAGGCTCAAAGTCATGAGATAAGTACACATTTTTCGACAAACTCGATTGCAACCTTGTGTCACGCACCCCCACAACCCTAAAATTCAAAATGCTCTGGATTCCAAACGAAGCACGCTATTGAGCTGTAAAATTGTAAACAGATATAAATATACCGCCTCTTATGCCTGGTGAGGATAAAAACTTCGGTGGCTCTTTAGTTTGGATTTTAGAAAGTGATGACGTCACGTGAAAACGATCTATATCGTAGATGGGATATAACAACTGAAACAAGTGTAAAACGTGCGACGTAGAATTATAGAGCGCTGACCTAACATTAATTAAGACGAGAAGTTTTATTTCCTGTGATCGATTTTTCAGAACTTGTGTTTTTAGGCCACGCTCGATGCTACAACATTCACAGCCTCAGTATGATGATTTGAATAATTACTTTTTATATTCTTAACGCGATATACAGCCTTTAGATTTCTCTCTATCTATCTATCTCTCTCTCTCTCTCTCTCTCTCTCTCTCTCTCTCTCTCTCTCTCTCTCTCTCTCTCTCTCTACGTCCTACTCTCAGCACCTACAATCAACAGTGGTCTTGCCTATCAGCTTGAGCCACAGGCTTCTTTGAAGAGTCTCGTCGTAACATACTAAACGAAGTTCTTAGTGATCTCGTTGACTCCCGCTTTAGCAGGCTTGTAAAGGTTTTTTTAAATCCGGGAATTTTTAGCGAGTAAATAATTGGATTAATGGCGGAGTTGGAGTAGTGTAAGAGCTTGGTGAACTGAATGACTTCAAACGATATTGCTCTTCGTTTTAGTTCCGATTGAAAAAAGTAAACTGCGTTTATAGAAAAGAATGGCAGCCAGGTCACGGCAAAAATGATAATGACGATAAGAAGGGACATGGCAATCATGACTTCATGATCTCTTTTCTGAAGTGTCTTCCTTGAACCCTTCCTCATCAACTTCTTTGCTTTTGCTTTTCGCCATATTCCGAGATACATGGAACAGATGACAATAAAGGCTACCGTGAAGCAAACGCAAAAGAGAATGAAGAAAGCTCTTGTGATATTGTAGTTACTGTATCTGATTGAGTGGATGAAGGATAGAGATCCTGCAGTCGCCCAGCAAATCACTAAAACACCAAAATAGACAACTTTGGATGAATTCCGATGACTCACCGGAAACGCAATAGCATAGAAACGTTCCAAGCTTATTAGCATCAAATGAAATATGGAAGCGAAACCTCCAAACACATCCATTGCGTGGTAAATCACACTCAAAACCAGAGGTATTGCAAGATGACGTTTGTACAGAAGTATCATGCTGATATAGAGTGGAACTGCAATGAATCCTACCAGCAGGTCAGCGGTTGCTAGTCCTACTATAATGTAGTTAGTGCGCGTGTGCAATTTAATATTTCGACTGAACGTCAGAATGACGGTTGAGTTTCCAAATATGGCCATGGCTGCTAACGTGCCAAAGGCTACGCTCCAAGCCATTATAGAAAACGGTGTTATCGTCTCAGGCGATGGCAATGTTTGATTGACTGGTGTGGAGTTGTTCATTTTCCCTAAAAAACAAAGAAAAGTGTTTTGAAATAAGTTACTGGGGTACATAAATAAAGTTCGGTTCCACTAATCTCTTGAACAGCTACCGACGTTGACATTTATGAATAAGAACTTTTATAGCGCAGACTGGATGTAGTTTAACAGTAATTCAATTCAGTTCAATTCTTTATTTACACTATACAGGGCTTTAGATAAATTTTATAAGGTAAAGTAATGAAAATAGTGATAAAATTGAGAAATATGACCCTGTAAAGAAATAAAATTTATATGTGAGCAGTGACCAAGGTAGCAGAAGCTTCTGGTTGGATACCGCCTTGGTCAAGTAAATGGCAGCGCAAAAATAACTTGCATAAAAAAGTAACTAGTATAAGTAGCAAAACAATGATTTCTAGGTAAAATAAATACACGCAAACAGCAGTTGTGCTGAGTAAACTCCGCCAGCCCAGCAATGAACATTGGACATAGCCATCATAGCGACTGATTGTAAATATTCTGATATGCCACTTATCCTATAAGCAAATATCAACTTTTCCAGTTTAATAGAAATGCATAACATGTAACTTGAGAAATATTCTTGCTTCCATCTGAGACTGACAAGTTAAACCAGGATAAAGCTCGGTTCTTGATCTCAAACACTTGTGTGGTCCTTGTGGTTAAATACAAGTTAAATGACTGAAATCTAAGCACTCAGTTTATCATCAATCAGCTTGAGGTCAACCAGGTTTCAAGTCCAATTGATCTGCAATCGCTCTACTTAACTCTTCTTTATGGTCCTTTTTCAATGCTGAGTTTTGTGAGCAGGGGCCTGTTTCTCGAAGGTCCCGAAATGTTTTAGCACCCGGAAAACCGTAGCAAAATCTCAAACCCTATGATTACAGAGCTGTTTTATTCACGTATTCTCAATATGAAGAGAGGTTCTCTTCATACAAAAAGTTTCAGGTGTATACCCCTCTCTGTTTTGAGATATAGACTAATTAAAAATGGCTTCGCTGACCCGAAAAGTTTCCGGAGCTTTCGAGAAACGGGCCCCAGGGCAGGAAAGTCAGCCCGCCTTTGTAAAGAGGAAGATACAACATACTTACTATCAAATCTGATTGGTCTACTTAGAGCATGTGCATGCCAGTTTTCCTTGATCTCGAGCGTTGAGAGAGAAGGATGGAGGTGTTATCATAGGCCATAAATGTTTGTCTGATACATTGGAAAGCAAGTTTACTTATTAGAAAATACAGCTCAGTTTGAGTGGTACATATACGTATTTTTAAATATCACAGCACGATTCCAGCAAAACAGTTGCTCTTACTGATATTGAAGCACCACATTCTTGTTACATCCAACTGCGCTTCCGTCAAACGTTAACAGACCGGCCTATTTTCATGCTGAACAAATTCAACAGAGTAAAAGGCGAATATTGTTTTAGACTAGTGAAAAGCCGAGGTAATTCGCTTTCAATTTCTGGATCTCTGAGTTACTGAGAGATTTTGCGATAAGTCAGAAATATATCACCTTCATCCTTAATTCATGATTTTCTATGAATATCTGACTGCAAGAGCCCTGCTTCTAATGGATATTATTTGTGCAGTAATTGTCATGCAATAATGTTTAATTTTACTTTAAGTACATGTGCTTAAAATGCTTTTAACATATAAATACCTAACATGAAAATAAATCAAAAAACGAATTTCATTCGCGAAGGAAATGTACTATTTTGTGTTAAAGTTAAATGATAGATATTTGTTTTCTTAATATACAAGCGGCGATGCCAAAATCAGAATACAATGGCAGAATTTTAGAATTTACTTTTAACCTCAGGCCTATTGTGTACGGTTTTCAAAACAAAGCCTCAAAAAGAAAAATAACGTCAAGGCATTGGCTGGCCAACTGATTTATATGAATCCACTGTGCTTTAGTTCCGGTGTTCAATTTCCAACTTACAATAATGTATTAAAATACTCAACTTATTTTAATACGGAAAGGGAGTTACTTCTATATTACATTTAGCTTTTTAATTGTTTGTCGGTTCCAGCTGATAAAATCTGACCGAAATGTTTGTTATTTTTCTTCGTTGCCGGATTTCTCTCACAAGGAAAAAAATTACATGTAAAACTTCTCTCTGACAATCGTAATAAATATAGAGTACCATAATAATACAAAATTTAAATTAAAGAACTGTGCCATTAAAATTCATTTCAAGTTTTGGCGTTATTCCGAATTCAAATGTCCATTAGTGAAGGTCATAAGCTTCTGCATACTATTGTTATTAGTTACCTTAATTAAGGTTGGTAACACAAACTATCAACCACCATCTAACATTTTGTTCAACTTGCATTTCTATTTTTGTTTTCACGGTATGTATATCTTACGAAATTATGATAAATCTACAGTATTTCCTATTTTCTAATGCTTATTTATATGGTTTGAGATAAAAATATTAACATTTTCCTAACATGAAATATAAACAGCAAACATAGATCGCTTTGACTTCTAGAAAAACTGAAAGGAGTGTTCAACGGGTGTTCTTACCCGTGAATTTAAATTTTGTTTAATTTTGTTACAAGGATAAAACTGTAGTGTAAAGTATTTGCTATCGTTTCACACCCACAATTCAATATTATATCCCATACCCGAAATTCCAGAAATAAATTGAAAATTCTTTAAATGTAATCTTGAAACCCTTGTTTGAACAAGAACACGTGTTTTGACACAAATGAAACTTAAGCTGCCATAAGAGGCGCCTACAAGTCATCAACCATACTGCGGACAGGTCTTGATAATAATTCTTGGCGTTTTCCTTTATTAAAGCCGAGATCAAGATAACTGAGACAGACATGCCATTTTCTTTTGATGCTTTAAGTGTCTTGTAATGAACTCTGGGCAAAATAATTTAAAAACGTCACTTTCAAACGAATTTATTGCCGCAGTCGACAGCAACGCATGTAATGTCACGTTTTAGTCGACCGAACTCGTGATTAACACCTTTCTAGGTATTATACGAGGAAGTCGAAACATCATATTTGACTACAGATGCCAGTAGGTCGGCGAACTGGAGTAACATTCATTCATAACAATTTGAGATGAAAGTGTTTCATTAAGACAAGGGATCCATGGGAAGATGTATAAGGATTTTCTGAATATTAACTGCCTGTATTAAGCTTTACTTTTTTATATTTGACGTCTTTTTCACTGACCTGTATACGTAGAATCCAGTTGAATCCGGTCGACTGTGAATCGCAGTTCCCTATTCTCTGACAATCTGCTATTCTATTTTCTCCTTGTAAAATACACCAACTGTAGCAGCTGCGCGCGATATATTTGCTGTGAAATATAAATTGAAAACCAATAAGATTCTATGAAAGCAAATTAAGTAGACAGATAGAAGTTAATGTTCTTGTGGGACGTGCTCCAAGACATCCCAATCAGCAATTTGAAAGCTTACTTTAAAAAAATTCAATAAAAAGTGATCGATTCGTTTTATTATTCAGCCAGAAACAAAAACGTGATGTACAAAGGGGAAGTAGTTTTAACTTAATGTATTTTTTAATAAGCTATTAAAGACAAACTTTTCACCTTTACCATATGAAAGCGGGCTCTGAAAAAGCTCATTTTTAACATCCATGAAATTACTACGTGCTGTTGTTACATCAGACAGCAAGTAATATTTCCGAACATTTCAGTTTTAGATTACTCATCCAACGCGTTCTTCTAGAAGAAAAATTCCATTGAATGTGTCTCGAGTTTTCCTATTTCATCCTACGAGCAGGAAACTTTTTCTACGCTAACAGAATGCCGGCCTGTTTGCAGCTTTAGACTATAATACATTCAAAATCGCGGTGTGCAACGCGAATGTTACGAACTACTTAACGTAACTACGATTTTCCCGGCGAATACCACTCAGAGAAAACGAGTAATCTTTCACTTTCTTTTAAAGCTATTCTATCGTCGGAGAAAAAAAAAACCAAGGTGGCACTGAACATTAGAAAATAATTCCTGAGCATGAAAATGATTTTAACAAGTGACAATATCTTTGCCCCCTGGTAGTTTCAAATTAGCAAGTAGTCGTTTCCAAACAAAACTGTTGATAACTCTTCCAACTCCTAGTTTGATGTTCAGTGTTAAAACAACAGCGTTTAAAAACAACAGAGTTGTTTGTTGGCGTAAATATTTGACATATTGACCCCATAGCACGCTATGTTTGTTGTTCAGAAAAGTGTATGACGCAATAATTAATCTTGCAAGTGTAGAAGCATCACATTCTCTCTGTAGTTTTATTTACTAAGATGTTTACAGAAAGCGGACATGAAGTCGCTTTGGGCTTGCTGGACATAAACTTATTTCCAAATCAGGTCATCTTGGATCATTCCTTGGATATTCTACGGGAAGGAAGCTTTTGCCTGAAAGTAATTCGATGCATTAAACAATAACAGATACCAGCTAATAAAGATAGACAACCCCCCCCCCCCCCCCCCCTTTAAGACCCATCCTGCATTTAACCCTCGGTTAATGGTTTGGTCAATATGTATGTACTTGCTATAAATCAGAGAAATTACCACATATATAGTGGTAAAAAAAAACCATAGAATAATAGGTTTCATAAAAATATAAAAATAGGTCTTAAACGACCTATCGGGCACTAAACACTTGGTTAATGGTTTGCTCAATATGTATGTACTTGCTATAAATTAGAAAAATTACCAAATATATAGTGGTAAAAAAAAAACAATAATAGGTCTTATAAAAAATATAAAAATAGGTCTTAAACGACCTATCGGACATTTAACATTTGGTTAATGCTTTAGTCAATATATATCTACTTGCTATAAATCAGATGACGCATCACGCGGTGGCGAGAAGAAGAGCATTACGTCACAAGTGAAATAATCAGTCTCAAGCTCAAAATAGAGGTGTTCAACTGACGAAGACAGCACCATCATCAAATGTGTTAATTCAAACAAAACAATATGTTTTGAAGGTTTTTTTAACTAATGAATTGGTCAGTTTTAACATTATTTTACTCGGTCCTGGCTAAATCTGGTTCTTTTTTCCTACACTTAGTGGCAGGGTCTAACAGCTCTCTCAAATACATGTAAAACCCTCTAGTTTTAGCTACGTACGTCTGTAATGACGGTATTAACTTTTAGCATGAATTTTGAGGCTGATGTCACTTGAAGAAAGTATTGACAAAGCCATCTTCCAACGTGATTAAGTACGAGAGCAAAATAACCAAGTGTAGCAACTGTCTTCTCGATTACCTTGTCCGCCTGTATGTTCAGAAGTGCAGTTGCCATTTGCGTGTCATGGGGAACAACTAGGCAGTGTCTTTTACCAAATGAAACGTTAATTGTGACTAACAATAATTCAGTCCGTACTGGTAAATAATTTTTTTTTGGCTTTGTTAAAATCACATTTTGTTCCGGAGGGGTTGTGTTCCTTTATAACAAACTGACAGACTTCAAAATATGTTGGGCTGGAACTGGGCCAGGGCAAGGAAAACTATCAAATACAAGTGCTTCGTAATGTGAAAAGCTTGCTCTCTTTGTTTTCAATTCAACTAATTAAAATTATACAAAGAAACGAACAAAAATGTCCCAAATTCGGTCGAGCCCTCCCTAGGCACTGACTAACAGATTGCAATATCAGTACTTTAAACGTGTTTCTTGAATGGTTCTTTTTGCAAAGAAAAATCGATTCTCAGCCACTACTAGAGCTAGATTGAAAACTGAGAAAATTGAGATTATTAAATTACTTAAGCCTTGACGCCATTGTCAGTGCTGAGCAGGTGAAACTGGATATGATTATGTCTTCAAGAAATGTAAATGTGAAGAATTTTTCCCCTACAGCAAGAAATCGATGTTAACTATATTTCACTGAAACATGGATAGACTGTAAACAATTATATTCAGAATTTAGCGCTCGGTTTTCGTCAGAAAGAATCCGAAACTAGCTAGTTCATGGACGTTTTGGAGAATAATAAGAAAGCGACTGGTAAACAGCTTGTTTTGATCTCCTTCTTCACCGTTTATGTCAACAAATCAACTTAGTTTTCCGATGAAAGAAAATTGCATAACGAAAGCTCTCATTTTAGTCCATTTTACAGTATCATGATCCATCATATCCGAAAACTGGTATAGCGTAAATCATAATTTACAAACTCTGTAGTTGTTTAAGTGTTCCGGCCACTCTTTATAGAGGAAATAACGTTGACAAAACCAGTTATTACAATTCTTCGAAGTTTTTGTTTCGAAGAGTGAGCGAAGTTAGAATGAGCCTGACTGTATACGGCCATTTTGAACACTGCTTACCTTTAAAAGTGCTCTGTTCTCGATACGTTCGCTCGCTGGTTCGCATTTGTTATGAATCCGCGCAAGTTACCCAGTGACAGATCAGTGAGACCTAGCACCAGTATCGTCTTTCGGTAAATAATGACCAAGGTAAAGGAATACATTATGGCACTAGAGGACTGGAGCTCTTGAGTTCAGTCCCCTTTTTGAGGTAACCAACAAATATTTGCTCTAAACGAACTAATTAAATAGCTCACTTGACTTTGTGTCGAATACCAGCGGAAGAAAGCTGTAAACAAAATCTATCTTTTAATTAAGGACGATTCAGACGAGTCAAGAAATGTTTTGTTTTGTGTTTACGCCATGTTTTTGGTTGGTCATAACAATGATTGCTATTTGTTTGATTTTATATTTCAATATGAGGAACAGTTTCCACTTCATATGGTCCACATGTGAACCTAGTACTTCTTCTCCATGCGTATTTCTGTACCTTAGTGGTTAGATCGCCCACCCGGTATCTAGGAGGTCATGGACTCGTGGCTTCTAGTCTCGTCGGGGACTCAAAATTTTTCTTTGTCCGGTGCTCGGAATGTGCTAATTGCATAAATGATCAGAAATAAATAATGACGCCAAATGGGTTAAGAAGTGTTGTGAAAAATCATTCCTTTGTACGTCTCAGGAAATTACAAGTTTTGTCATCTTGTAACACCACATCACGATCCTTACAATTACGAACTTTACTCCAGATAATGCGGACGTCTTTGAAATATGCTAATTTATACCGTGGGCTATATTTTAAAACAAATAGAAACCGCTTGATGACGTTTTGTTTTTAACACCTGAAAATCGAAGGGAATTTTCCATTTACCAAATTTTGCATTTAAATCCGCTTTACTCGAAGAGAAGAACATTGAAAAGAAGAATTACTCGAAATGATTGGTGTACGTTTTTTCACTTGGTAATTTGTTGCTTTTATGGTGCTCTGGTATTATTAAGCGTGCGCAGCCGTAGCAACATGTTTCTATAAAAAAGTGCAGCTGCCTAATCGTTGTACTGGCAAACGTCAACTGCAAAATCCGTTAGGCCAAGTCCACGAATAATACCTCAGCTGAGCCGAAGACTTTCACGGTAACGCTTGTAACCAGAAATGTTTTGATGGTGGCAAGCGAATCTTTAAAGTACTGCTAGTAACAAGCCTTTTCCTTGAACGGAAACTCGACATACTTTCTCAACAGGAAGGGAAAGGATACATTTTAAGGAAAACTGATAATATATCATTATGTTAGAGTTAACACTTTCTACACCCACTGTAACATATTGGCACGTGAGAATTAGCACCTATTGTATATTATATTTTGTGTACGCATATTTAAGTAGGATAGCACATTATGTAAATGTAGAAAACACACACATCCACGCGGTGTGTATGAACAAGCAGAATAAACCTATTCGACAACACACTACACCCACTTGCTCGCTAGTTAATAGCTTGGCATATTTAATAATGTTATTTGTGAGCTGTTTCCCTCCAGAGATCTATAGCCGATATGGAGATCACTCTTCACAAGTTTACATGGCGTGCATGCAAATGCCAGGATAATAACCCTTTGTGCATAACAACAATTATAAAAAATCATGTGACCGTGGATCAAGAATATGGCTACAGTTTTCTATTCCTAAGGGATATAGAATTTCACTTCAGACTCCTTCATATTCACTTTTTGTTTATATTGTAAATAACAATAAAATGAGATATCGTGTGCTCTAATATTGGGTAAAAATGTTTATGACAGACTAAAACGCAGTTAAATCGATTCTTCTCAGTTCTGCGCGTGTATAATTTCTCTCATCAAGGAAGCCGCTGAATGATATTGAATTTATAAAATGATCTAATTATTTGAGAACATAACCTCCCTCCTCGCTTTTACCTATGGATTGTTTCGTTTTACATTTCTCTCTAATTCTTAAATACCACGCACTTCAGTTTTGTGACAACAGAAATAGAGCTTTGGATTAAGCTCGCCGAACTCTTCGTGTAAGTCATCGTGTATGTTTACCTGTTCGTTTACCAGTCGTGGAGTGATACAAACCAGATTAACTTGATTTCCTGGAAAGCTTGGCTCCCGAAAATTTGTAACACAATTTTTCGGCTCTGAATCACCTCATCAATTTATACATTCAGTTTCGTCTAGCTGATACTTTGATATTCAAATGTCACGTGTTACTCGCATATTTACAATAAACAATGTTATTTGGTGCACTAGGATAAACTTGCTTGACAATGATGTCATAAAAATTTCATCCAGGGTGACATTTTAAACAAAGGAAACGTATAAATTTGCTGAAACGAATAAATTGCAGTTTTTATCTTATTTTCGACGAAGAATTTCAACGTAAATTTTGCTGTAATTGATTGCCCTTGTTAATCTTTGTTAAAATGTTAGTCCTAACTACCAAAAAGGACAATTTTCTTCAAATCTATTCCTCTTTCGTAATCTTGTAGCCGGTGGAATCAATTGAAACAGAAGTGCACAATTGAATTTCCTGTACACCTGTTTAGAATATCACGTGACTTGTTGCATTGACGGTTTCAAGCACAGGGACTGTGAAGATGGTTGTTTTTGTCAATTTTGATTGACTTCAAACAAACAGCTACTTGGAAACGGTTTTCATGTGATAGAGAAATTCTCAGAGACTAAGTCTATTGTCAGAAGCAATGCAACGTGCTTAGGTTAAGAACATTTCTCACTCTCAAAAGAATAGAATTGGACCTTAAGATCTACAATTAGGCTATAGTGAATCAACATTATTTAAACTCTGAGAGGAACTGTCAGTTGCACATTATTGGCTCAGCTGTCAGCTGTCTATAAGTGAATCAATCGTGGGTCATTTCACAGTTTAGATAACAAGGCAGAGACACTTGTCAAAGTAAAAAATGAACACATTGGTTCATTTGGACATCGCGGACAGCTGTGTTTGTTACGTTACTACCTAAAGAAAATAGATTACCATTGGGTAAATGCACTTTTGGGAGGGACTCGTTACCAAGTCTAGGACATTGTCGTCAGTCAAGATAACTTCAACCGAATAAAACGGGGAAAGCATGTTGAGAGAGGAAAAAGGTTACCAAGTGGGCGACATTCTCGCTAGTCAAATGAGAATTCGTTGCAGATAAAAAAAACGCTTGTTGTAATAGCACAGGGACAAGAGCTGGAAAAGGTTCAAGGGAAGCAAAAAGAAAGAAAAAATTACCCGTTAGAAATGAAATACCATCAAGACAACTGTGCTTAGGCTGATTGATAAAGAAGAGAAAATAGCAAAGATCTTAATCGAGTTAAAGAGTTCACCGGAAAAACTATTTTCATAATCATTTATGGTGTATACGGGCAGATTTTCCGACATGTAAACCTATGTAACCACATACTATATCTTTTGCTCGTTTCCATACTCACCATCCATTCTTATGAGCAGAAAAAAATCTGAGCATGAACGAAACAATTCGACTTAAAACATCAAATTAACAAAAAATGCAGACCCGTTTTAAACGTTGAACGTGTTTGTAATACAACACAGCAAGCAACATGTACCTGATATTCAGTGTGCGTTTGGCGGAGCCCGTAACCTTTCCTTTCAAAGTTGAAACAGAATTCAGGAATAGTGCGATGAAGGGTTAGTTAGACATAGTTAGCTTAGAAGACATGCTTTAAAGTCAAACCATAGCAGCCAGCAGGACTAACACATAAGGGCAAATCGAGTTTAGTGTGTTTCGTGTATAAAGCAAGTGATTACAGCGAGCCCACTCAAGTGGGATATTGACTACATGTGTCAAAAAACTGACAAGACTGCGACAGCATGATCGACACCACTGATCGTTAAAGTGTACCTAACCCCAAAAATTTTTTTTCGCTAAAACGAATCTACTTGTTATTTGAAATAGTTCTGCGAAAAAATTCCGTTAAATCCTCGATTTTCTGTGCCCCGGCGAAATCTCGAAAATAGCTCCAAAACAGCGCCATTTTGTTTCACGACCGAGTTTGAGGAGAATGGGTCCAGCGGCTCTTGTGACGTCTACCCAGGAAGGTTGGATATCTCGCGTCCTCTCATTTCCTTCGGGATGGTGCAATACACATTCGAAAAGTGCGCTGAAACGCCTTCCAGAGGTGCTATCGGTTGTTGCAGCAATATTCCAGATTCAAAGAAAGATATGCTGTACAATTTACTGGCGATGATCGGCTAATGGTGCAATAAAGACGTAAACTATGGCTGATTTTGTCGAACCGAAACAAGCGAACTGAATCTGTGAGAACCATTGAAGAACTCTCAGTAGAATTTGTTCCGCAGACTTTCGAACGCTATTTTCATAAATTTTCTGCTTAGAGCTAACCAGCGATTTGTACAAATACTATTGACAACCTATATCTTCCAATCCCGCAGTATTTATAGCGGAGCTCCGGCGGCCCGAAGGGCCCCCAAGCGGAGCCCCATTCTCATATAGGAAAGAAAAGGAAACCCATGAGTTGATTTTCTCGTGGTTATCATGGCTAGCGGTATTGCTTGTGGGCGCGTACGCACGACGGCGACGACGACGACGGAGTCGCGCAACATGGTGGCCATACTCCAAATAATAGGTTGACAGAGACATGCAGCCTTGGTTTACCGTGTATTTCTTTGATATTGGACATCCATGTTATGATCAATTGACACCTGTCAAAACAAGATATCCGCTGACCAGTATCACGTGACATATCGTGGGCTCAAGTTTACAGCTCATCGCGGTCGCGTGTGTTTTTGAAGTTGACCGCTGACAAAGTGCTGGTTTTGGATTGGATCGCGGGCTCATCCCAGGTTAACTTGTTGAAAACAGGGCGGGATTGTTCGGAAGCCGGTTAACGCTAACCCAGGATTAACAGTTAACCGAATTATAACTTTTTCGTCTATACAAATGCTTTTTACTGCTTTGTCTTGTGTATATAGTCATCGTTAAAACTCCAAAGAGAAGGCCAAACAATATACAGAAAACCTCACGGCAAAGTTACAAAACTTAAATCAAAATTCTACCATTTCCTGGGTTATTTGGCGCTGAACAACCCGGCCCAGGAGCTACGCTTTAGGCTGGCCTAAATCTATATATTAACATAACCGGCAAAGTTGTGTGATCTGATCATGATAAAGAAGCGTTATACTGATATGTAAATAGATCGCAACTGTACGCCGCTAACCAACACTTATTTCTGTTTCGATTTAGATGAAAGTCGAAGATCAATCCTTTAGAATTACATGATAACAAAATTTTTAGACTCACAGAGTTTTTCGAAGGTTTGGAAATCAGCAGTGCGACAAAGATTCTGTGCAACAGCGTAAAAAATATGACCGCGTAACATTATCTCCGGACCGCTTAGGAAACACATCCTTTTCGCTTATCCGACGAATTTCACTGCAAACTTTAAGAACAATTTACATTGGTTATTTGGAGTTACGAGTTAAAACGTGTGACAATGTGAAATCGGTAATTGTATGAAATGTTTCCTTCCACCTTGCTTCCCGCAGCTTCAAAAATACAGGTCCAAACAATACGATTTTCAATCGATCGAAGCCAATGTTTTGGAGGTCATCAAGTCTCCAAAACTGCAACACGTACGTCGCTCTTATAAACATGAAGCATTCAATTGAAAGTAAAACACAAACTGGATTTAACAGAACAGTCACACCTTGACAAAATACATTCTCGCTACGGACAAATGTAAACGGGCTATAAATACGCGTGGGAATCTTGTGTTTAGTTGACGAAATTACCATCCAAAGCAGTCCTCGAGTTTTCTTTCCTACTTTTCGTTTGCCTGCTCCTCCATTTCGTATCTAGCTTTCCATTCCTAATGTACAAGCAGCTCGTCCACAAAGAAGTCTTCCCCTTCGTCGCTTGAAATATTGTAAATTGCTCTCAAAGCTCTAAGCAGTGAGTTCACAGTTGTCGCACGTGCTCGATCGAAGTTTATTTCGGAATCTTCCGAATCGAAACTTAACTCTGACTCCAGTGACGAAAAAGGAATGATTCTGAGACAAAACTTGGACGTTTTAGTGCCAAAATACATCGGAACGATCAGTTTTGGGTTCCATTTTCTCGAGCAAATACAGAGGGTTGACTGAGGCGCTATTGTGTTTGGTTCCTGGGTAGACGTCATCAGGTACCGCCGCCCCAGACTCCCTAAAACGCGGTCGTGAAACAATTCAAGCGCGACTTTGAAAGGGCATAGAAAGTCGAGGATTCAACCAAATTCAAAAATTTCTTCGCCCAAATGCTTCAAATAAAGTCTAGATTCGTTTTAGCGAAAAAAAAATTTTTGGGGTTAGTGCACTTTAATGTTTAAACGAAACGAGAAAACGAACAAGTACGAATTGGAAACATTTCACCACAACTTGCCGGTAAGGGAATCTACATCTGCTTTGAATGATGATTGTGTCAACAGAACACTGGTTGTTCGAAAATGTTCTGTTTTCGGGTTGCGTAATATTTCGTCTTAGAAAACGCGGTTAAAAATAAATTATAATTGATGAGATAAAGCATAAGTATAGAAGCGCTATTTGAGAGTTCTTAATCAGGACATGTGTCTAGCTAGACAAATAGTGTTTCAATTTGCGTTCAGAGAAATTAGTTCTGAGGACATTTCAGTTTTTCGCATGCTCTTTCTCATTTGCGTCTGAACCATTATAACTGAAGTAAATGATGACAACTATGTATTTATATCAAACTACGGAGCGCATTATGAAACTGAGCCTGTTGAGTGAACTTCAATTGTAGAATTATTGTAGACCATGTAGCGCCGGGACTCACGTGCAAGGATTCTGCGCATGCTCCCCAAAGCAGCTTTTTACATCTTGGATATGAGTGTATTTTCTTGCCCACTATGTTTTCTTTGTAAAAAGGTAGTCAGTTTTATAACATAGAGGGCAAAATCACTGAATTCTCATTAATATCAGAGCTAGACCATGTTTTATTACGTTAATGCTTGAACAAGTACTGTGGGAACATCACCAAGTCTTATGACTGATTGGTTTATTTTAATTATTGGCCCTCTCAGTAATAATACAGCGTATCTTTAATCCACAGCTGCCCTCTCGAAGGCAATGGTCTGCATACTCCGATATACACGCCCAGTGCAAGACTTAGTTTTAAGTTAAATTTTTGAACATAAACCTACAATACGTGTTCACTAGTAGGCAAATGGATGTAAACCATTATTTTCTTGACGTGAGTTACTGTATAATGTATGTCAAAACAATTCTTATATGAGCTTTTAACTTTGATATTTATGATATCCAGAGTAATTTAGGTTGACTGAGGCAAAGTGTTATCAGCCGAAGCCAAAATGATTTTTGTTCGGTGAATTATCGAAAACAGCTGGCAACCTCTGTTCTGATTGTTAGAAGTAAGAAATATCTAGGATGTTTCAGTTAACATCTTTTAACATTAGATGGTTTAAGTAAGTCTCACATTTATCATTTTCAGTTCATGTGACTGCCATTGAAGAATTCGTCATTTGTAAAATACTTTTTATCCTGGTACACTGGTGGTACAGTGGACCCAAAAATCGTAACTCAAAAATCACTAACAACAATTCAATGCAAGGAAAACCGCAACTATCGGTGGTCTCACGATACCCATAGAAAATGACGCGTTGTAGTTCAATTGATCAAAGGAAAAATGATGAAGGTAAAAACTCAGTCACCCATTCAAATGGTTTAAAAATGACAGGTGCGCGCTGAACGAAGAAATCTGAAGCTTGCATTCATCGAGTGTCAATGATGTCGCAGATTACAAATATATAGGGCATATTTAGGCAGACTAATATGGGTTAGTTAGTCTATATTCATAAAAATATATATTTTCAGTTCTGTTTTGAAGAGTGTATTATGAAGTATCCAATGTATATGGCAGCGGATCACCAGCTACCAGCTTGCTTTCCATAAAGAGGCCAACCCAATGATAATCGCAATATTAACTGAAAAATTAAAATTTTTGTTACGAAGTCGGGAATATTAATTTTTTTCTTTTAGTTCAGTCGGCAAACACCAATGCCGTGGATTCGTTTTACCAACACATTCACGGGGCTTCAGGGATTAAAGGACAAACACGTTAATGTATCCCTGAAACACTCTCGCTCAAGTTTTAAATTGGTCGCAATCCCTATTTTCAAATGAGAAGTTTACTTTTTTAACTCTTTACTTCCTACGCAAGATATAGAGTTCCCGACGGCAATGAAAAAAAAACATTTTCAGTTCACCGGTCACATTAAAAAAAGACTGAAAATAAAAGATTTACCAGTTCACGTACCTGATATACTCTTAGCAATTTTGCAGGTAATAACTTGGAAGCTGCTCAATCTTGTTTGAGTGAGCACGGAATAAATTGCCAGTCCTTGCCGGATAGTAAACTGAATATAGCAATGAAAACAGTAGACTTCAGTACAATTAACACAAGAAGCTATTTGAACCTGTTTCCGATGTACGAGATTTTAACTTCGCCTGAAAGATAAGGGAACAAAACAACAGAAATTGCACCGAGATTGAGTATGAGTAAGTAATTTTCGTTGTATTCCTCATCGCCCCGGGGTTAAGTTTTATTTTTAATATATCAGGAATGGCTGGACTCATTTGTTCTGAATGACATAAAAGGAAATGCTCGGTGAATTCTTTGTTCAAAACAGCTTGATGTTCCCTTTTTGTCTCTATTCGTTGATTAATACGTGTTCAATACATTTCACCGGTTGAGACTAGTAATTTCTATCATTTGCAAATCTCCATTGAAAACATTTTGACGTAATTAATTTGGGTGCACCTTGGATTTAAACAATACCTCTTGAACTTCAAAATAAGTACTCCAGAGAAGGATTAAAAGAAATTCCCTCATTCGTATTCACACGTCAGGTGTATGTAAATATTTTAAATTAGCACACGTAATCAGTTGGATATCAAACTGGCTTACTGATTCAGTAAGTGAGCAAATATCAGTGTTTACAACTAGTTTAACAATTAATAACTTACAAAAATCATTCAAATTCTAATCCTCAGATGATGGGTTTCTAGTGATCTCGGTCACCAGTCATTAGAGATTTGGATAACTTTTTACTGCGGAAATAAAACAATAATGGGCAATACATCCCGAAAAACAGAAAAACGAGCCAAAGAATATAACTCAGCTCAGCTGGGCAGAGTTTGATACGAAAGATTTAATTGAAAAATGCTCGTAAATGTGCAACAAAAGCGACTGAATGAAGAAAAGGAAAGATTCTAAACCGAGACAAGTTCGTTAGGGAATTCAAAATAGATTTACGGTGAAAAAGCTCAGCGATAAAGTGCAGTTTGTTACCTTACATTTACTTTACGGTGAACTTTTAAATCAATTCTGAGCAACAAAATTGTAGTTTATCCATGATGCCAACCGCGTTTAATAACAAGTTCTGAGTCTCGATTCCGCGATTTGAATTCCACAAGGCGCACATAGTTTTCAGCAAAGCTTTTCTTTTGAATCTTCCAATATGCCCCTCTCGTTTGTCGCAATTTTCAAGAATATAGACAAGAGGAGATTCAAGTTGTGGTAGTAATGAGGTCAGTAGTATTTCGGAAGAAAACTCTGTGTCGCTTGTTTTCCTGACATGTTCGTTGAACTCAAAAAGTGAACAAGGCGAGAAAAAGTTCCCGCCCGGGGAGCAAGTTAAGGGTGAACATTACAGTAAAATTGCACCCATCACTATTTCCTGTAACATTTTGTAATCAATTTTGATACTAACCATAAAATAGTGAAAAGAACCCCTATAATAATATTAAGAAGTATCAAGATCCTGTTTTGTGGGCGTGGCTTGAATTTTTTTTTTCCACTCCTAATAAGAGCGACCAATTCTAAAACAACACATCATCTCATGTCATATTTTTTCGGTTCAATACAAAAGGTACTGCAAAAGCTCTCACTGTGGACTGAGGCTGAACACCCTACGACGAGCGCCCTGTCCTTTTCATATGGGAGTCCAAAGATTGCTCTCTAAACGTACCCAGACTGCTCCAAAGATCTGCGAGTCCGGTCAAGAAAGCCTGGTAACGATTATTTTTGTAAACATGTGACGTAACATGTGACCTGCAATCGAATCCAAGTTTCGCGCCATTTTGTTCTTAGCGTTTTGTGTGTGTGAATTTTTCTCGTGTTTTTTGAGAAAGAACCAACAAACAGCTGAAAAGATGGAAGCTGGAGTCCTTGAAGACGAAGTGGTATCTATGGTTGATGTTTTGCATGAGGATAACGAACTAGAGGAGGAGGCGAGAGCTGTTTTGGGCGACAGCGACGATCAACATTGTACTTACCTCACCGTAAGTTCATTTAAACTAAGCTTACACTGTTTTTAGCTCATTTTAGGGTAGATCTTACGCTTCATTTAAGACCTATTATTGAAATGATTCAAGACAATTTTCAATCTATTCACTGTCAACCAAACTGAGCCTAATTTATTTAAAAATTCAATTTCTAAAACTGGAAGTTTATCAGTGCAAGGATTATGGCCATCGTGACATGAACTTATCAGGGGTGGACCATTGGACTTTTGAGACGGGGTGGGTGAATTTGAGAAATATATTGGAAGTATACACGTACCAGAAAAAAACACATACACATGACCACTGCCAAGAAAACTTTCATGCATGTTTGGTGAGCCGAAAAATGAGTATTTTAAATGGAGAAAAAAAATTGTAATGCACACGCAAGTCCTGCAAATGCCAATAACAAATTACCCACCCCATCCCCCACCCTCAAAACTCAAATGGTCCACCCCCTAGGCAGCGCTCTTAAAAAATGTTTGTTTTTGCACTAAAATGCATCAAACGATCCGTGTCCACAATACTATTATTGTGTCATGTCCCAGTCCATGTATCAAAAAACACTTGATATGTTTGCTAAAACACTACAACTATCATTTTCACATGTGCTGTGCAGTCAGTGTTTTCAAAAGCCTCTGTTTTTGCTGTCCACTCTTCCATTTTCAAATGTCTCCACTCAGGACTGCATTTTCAACTGTGTGCATGTCTGAAGAAAACTATGAGTGTCTTCAATCGCAAAAGTGTGGATGATAGGCATGAACAAATTTAAAAAAAAGTATGCATTTTCAAACATGCTGGTGTGGACAGCGCTGAAGAAGTTATTCTTTTTCATTTATCAAGTTTCTTAACACTGATAAATGTGCTATTAAAATGCCGTTCATGCAAAACATCAATTAAAGAAGAGAAGAAGAATCACGTATCTGTATATCTAATTTGCAGGGTTATGTAAAGCGCCAGGCACTTTATGCGTGTGGCACGTGTTCACCAACAGATGCGGAGCCAGCTGGGGTATGTTTAGCTTGTACCCTGACTTGCCATGAAGGACATGTGCTCTATGAGCTGTACACTAAAAGGTGACTACTACGCTAGGGGTTTTAAGTGGTTAAAATTGTCCTCTCTTCTCAGTAAACATCCAGGTTGACATGAAAATATCACAAAGTAGTAGCTGGATTTATACCCAAAAGAATTTCTGGCCCAGGCACTGCTGTAAATCATGAACACTCTCACAAAAGCATCTCTAGCACAGGGAATGTGGAGATGCTCGAAGGAAGGGTGCATAGAAGAGTGTTAAAAAGACTTCTTAGACACTCTCACCAATAGCAATACAAGCCGGTCATGCCATTTTCATGTGCCTTACAGACCATGGGAATTCCAGCACCTGCAGTGTACTATACATGCACAAAACTGCATGCAATATATCTCACTCATTGTTATGCGTGACAGCTCCAGTTAATTCCTTTGTAGCAAGCTTTGGCATCACTTGTGCAGGTAGACTAATAAGGACCATCACTATTCTTGATGCCCTCTTATGTTGCCTTTGCAACAATCACCAGATATTATCATATATGTCATCTACAAGGCTTTTATTCTTTCTCAGAAATTTTCGTTGTGACTGTGGAAACAAGAAATTTGGTAATTCCAAGTGCAAGTTATACCCTGTAAGTTTTTGACACTCTTGTCTTTGACAAATTTTTTGGTCAATTGTTTAAAAAGGTATTTATTAATCAATGTATTGTCAGTGTCTATTTGTTTCTATTTCATTTCTTTTCAGACACTACTGTCCTTGTCAGTTTTAGAGTAAATCATATTTGTCTGTACGCTTACACATGCATGTTTATATCAACAAGTTTTTAAAGGAAGGGAATTCTTCCCATTATAACTCAGACATAGTACTACAATTTTTTGAACCAAGTTTTAACTTATTCTCATTGTAGCAAAAAGATGCAGGGAATACAATGAACAAGTATAATCAGAATTTCCGAGGAGTTTATTGTACTTGCCACAGACCATATCCTGATCTGGAAGATGAGGTGAAGCCTTTTCACTAATGTTGTAATAAAAGCTGTCATCTTTTATGGTTTAGACAGGGTCTCTTGTTAAAAGCAGGGGTTTCATTAATGTTTTCAGTGGGAGGGCAGCTGGTTTTCACAAGTGGGCTTAAAACTTTTTGAGTTGGACTGCTGTTTAAGAAGATCTCTCCTCTTCATGGTCTAAACAGCTAGGCAAAATTGTCCTCATGGCCGGTCAATTTGCTCCATTATCAGCCCTTATTGAAACCCCAGGCCTGAAAGGAATAATTTATCGTGTTCTCCTGTTGAAATAGCAGTTGTGGGAGTGATGTTAGTTTAGTTAGTTATTTCTCTTCACACCATGAGGCGCATAAGGCTGTTGGGAGTGATGTTAGAGGAGGATAAACCATGGATTATTTCTTTGTACTCTGATGGTACTTTACTAAAAAATAGAAGTAGGGGCTTAGTGGAAAAGGGGCACTATTTGAAATAGGTCTGTTTATTAACAAAAGCACTTTAGTTGGGCAGGGGGAGGGGGTGGCATTGTTGGAATGGTGGTGGTTGTTGGAAGGAGGGTGGTAAATCAAATCATTACATTAATTGGACACAACAATTTGATGTGTACTTTTACACATTAATATGTTTGATCTTATTTGCAGATTGAAGATGAAATGATTCAGTGTATTATTTGTGAGGACTGGTACCACTCAAGGGTAAGCTTGGGTTCCATCGTCGGGTCTTGACTTGGTCCACTACTTAGTACATACCCAGAGGAAGGGATGGGTTTTAAACAAAAAGCCTTTGGATGTAACATCACATGACACAACATAAGCAAAATGGTTTTTGGCTTCAAAGGGAGAGCTCTGATTTCATAGCGATTAGCATTTAGGGGGCCCTGCTAAACCGTATGTTTACCCACATCATGTGAGGGAATCCGCTGGCTACCAACTTAGCCAAATTACCTTTACCCTTATTAAATATCAGTTCTGAAAATTTGGTGGTACTTTGAAACAGTGTCCCTTAATTGCCAGTGTCTATTGTTGTCTCCTGTTTACTTGTTAAGATGTTTGATATGGAAGTTAAAGATTTAAAATGCACTGAGGTTAGACCAGCATCATAATTTGTTTGTTTTATTTGTGGCTAGTCTTGTTAATCAGACATTCAGTTTCCATAAAATGATAGCAACATAGGATGTGTATATTGTACCTGTTTAGTTTCTGTTTAATTTGAACATACAGGTGTACAATGCCTTTACATTGGTTAACTTTCCATTGTGAAGGAGAGCTTTGTTGAGCACTGAGCTTTGAGAACTCTTGCAGTGCGGATAACTCATATTGAGAGATAGTAACGAGTCTCCGGTGTCAACCTTTCATGTATATGCTGTAAGAATGCTACACATACATGTTTGTCAGTGTTCCAGATAAGTGAAGGGTCTCAGGTCAAAAACCTGACAAGATCAGCTACATGACCCAGCAAATTAATTGAAAATTTGTAATGATTCAGTGGTAGCACTGGGAGTTGACCCATTGGAATTCGTTATTGACACCCTACCTTGAAAACTTATGTGAACCCTGTGTTTTCAGCACTTGGGGAATCTGCCGCCACCTGGAGGTGACTTTCAAGAGATGATTTGTGATGATTGTATGACAAAATGTAGTTTCCTTCAAGCTTATCTTTCTCTGTCAGGTAAACAAAATCATGTCAGAAAAATATATATAAATGAATAAATATCTTAATTGACCACTCCCCAAAAGGGACTTTTAGAGCCAATGGAAACAAGCAGTGAAACAAGTAACATTAATGGACATAACATGGTTAAAATCCCAACTGGCAGGAGACAGACCAGCTGACATTGATACTGTGTAGAGAATTCAGATGTGTATCACTCATGGAAGGTTAAGGGTATATTTGTGTACACTTTAGGCTTAGCCCTGTCAATGTTTTTGTATTTTATTTACTGAACATTTTTTGAGAATGCATTACATGTTTTGCCATGTCTATAGGTGTTCTGTTCATTTTTTTTTTTTATGTCATGTATAGCAGTACCGCAGCAGCAGTCTTCAATATTTATTGGCCCTAGTCAACAAATTGTTTCTAAACAAGAGACAGAGGCCAAAATTAAAGTTGTTAAGCCAAGTGATTCAGATGAAGGCCACTCACAAGCAAGCCACAATGAAGATAGCACTAAGACTTGCAGTGCTAAAGAAACTGAACAACAGAAAGAATCAGAAGTGGTAGGTAGTTCCATCTCTTCAATTGCAGGCTCATAAGAGGAACCACTGCTATCTTGCAAGAGTGAATTTACAGTACTGTTTTCTCTGTCCATTATCTGAGAGGTGTGCAAATGATTTTATCATGATACTAATTTTGAGCAAAACAGAGCACATATAAATGATATAAAAGTAGTAAAACAGTCACAACAGTGGCTTTGAACTATTTGTCTCTGGTGGTCTCTCTCTCTCTCTTCCTGCTCCCTCTTCTCACTCTAGGAGGTGGAATGAAGACAGAGGTGAGCAGCTGTTAAACAAACAATTTGAGTTTTTGATAGCAGTTCCTGTAGCATAGTCTAAACGAGACCAAACGATGATAACACAACGGCTTAATAAAGCTCATAAAAGCCCACCATTAGTAGCCATAATACAACAACAACTCCATCCGGGATACATCTCATTCTACTGCGCAAGCCCGAACAGCCTATGACATCATAACATTGTTACATCTCCCTTCTTGAACAAACAAAACAAAGAAATGAAGGGACGGTAAGGTAGGCAATGGATGAAAGGACAAGTGATGAAACAAAACAAATCTAACACTGTTCACGGTTCAGAACTGTTCGAAAAGCCTTTACAGTGGATTCCTAGGTGGTGAAATCCCTGAGGTAAGCGGGTCTCCTAACAATCCTGCCACTTCTAGTAGAGACAGGAGTGGGAATACTTGGCGAAGCTGGCTGTAAATCTGGCTGCGAAACATCTGGTAACTGCAACGCTGAAGGTTCAGGGGGCACCTGGAGTGTCTCCTCAGTAGGTTTCCTGGTGGGGAGTAGAGTTTGAGCATTGACCTTCGATTCCCCTATGTCTCCGTCTGGCATCGCTTGAAAGTTCTCAGGAACTTTGTACAGATGTGAACAGTTTCGGCGGTAGAGCCTACCATCCTCTCTGCGGACTTGATGGGAGCGTGGAGCTTCCTGACTACTCACTTGCGCTTTAAACCACTTTGAATGACCTGGTAATGGTCAGACCTGCACCACATCGCCATCTTTTAATGGTTGCAACTCTTATGCACCTCTGTTGAAGGAGAGCGCTTGCTTGTTTTGTCTCTGTTGCAAGTTCAGGTGTGCATCGGGAATGACTTTTGGCTGAAGCAGGTGGCTAGCCATGGGTAGTGCGGTACGGGTTCTACACAAGAAGAGATGCTGTGCAGGGGTGCTGTCCATTCCTTCTGATGGTGTATTCCAGAAGTCCAGTAGAGACAAGTGTGGGTCATGGCTTGCATCAGCAGCTTTTTTCAAGATATTCTTTGCTGTTTTGACACTGTTCTCAGCCTTCCCGTTGGATTGAGGATACCGTGGAGACGTTTTAACGTGTTCAAACTGGTACTCGGCTGCAAACTTCTGAAACTCAGCACAGTCAAACTGTGGGTTGTTGTCTGTTGTGAGTTGGTTTGGAAGACCATATCTTGCCAGATGAGGTTTCAGCTTGTTAATGACCGCTCTGGCTGTCGTAGACGTCAGGATATCCAACTCGAAGAAATTAGAATAGCGGTCAGTTGTAATCAAGTACTGGGTGCCATTGAGCTTGAACAGGTCTGCCGAGATGCTCTGCCATGGTCGTGTAGGTATTTCGTGACATTTCAGAGGTTCTTTCTGCTGCTCTGGTTTGTAGCTGTTGCAAATGCTGCACCTTGAGATGAATTCTGTGATTTGCTTGTAGATGCCTGGCCAGTAGAAGGCTTCTTTGGCTCTCATGAGGCACCCCTGAATGCCCAGGTGACTGGCATGTACTTTATCCATCATGCATTGCCTGAGGCTAGATGGTACTACAATGTGCTCACCCTTGAACACAACACCATCCTGTATTGACAACTCTTTTCTGAAGGGAAAATAGACCTGCAACTGGGAGGGTACATCAGCCCTTCTCTCTGGCCAGCCTTGTGTGATAATAGGAGCTAATGCCTGGAGCTCTGCATCAACTTCAGTGGCACTTTTGATTTCCTGCAAGGTTAGTTTCCGAATGGGCACAGACTCTGCCATGTCTATATACTCAGTCTCAACTTCTGTTGGTGATCTTGTGTCGGCAACATTCCATACTTCCTGGGTGTCAACTGTGTCTTGTTTAACCAGGGGAAGGTAAGCTTGGCTAAGTGGATCAGCCATGTGCATCTCTGTACCCTTTCTGTGGGAAACCTCTAAATCAAATTTCTGTAGACGCAACAGCATTCTCTGCAATCGCTTTGGTGCACTCGCTTAACGCTAAAGACAATTGCTAATAGTTCATTTTCTATCTGAGCGTAGTTAGTCTCAGTACGCATCAGAGCCCTGGAGGCATACGCCACAGGGTGCCCATTCTGCATCAAGCACGCTCCAAGACAATTCACAGAGGCGTCGCACTGGAGTACAGTCTTCTTTTGGGGGTCGAAGAACTTGAGCGCAGGTGCCCGGGTTAGAACCTGCTTCACTTGATCTAGACACTGGCCATGAACCTCTTTATCCCAGACAAACTCATTGTCCTTCTTGACAAGCTCTCTCAGTGGTTTGGCCAAATCTGCTAGGTTGGGAGCAAACTTCTGCACGTAATTAATCATGCCTAGTACTCTCTGCACACCTTCCTTGTCCGTAGGAGGCAGCATTTCATTGATGGCTTTCAGCTTGTTTGGATCAGCCCGGAGACCCTCTGACGATATGATGTGGCCCATGTAGCTGACTTGCTTCTGTCTGAACTGTATCTTCTCTGAGTTGAGCTTGATGCCCCTCTGCTGACTCAGGTTTCGGTCATGATCTTTGAGTGCTTCCTCATCGGTGTCTCCTGCTCCGAACACCAGGATGTCATCTGCTATAGCATTCCGCCCTGGTAGGCCTTCAAGTGCAATATCAATCCTCCTCTGAAACTCCTCTGGAGCTGGGGATACACCAAACGACAAGTGAAGCCACCGAAAGCGTCCCCAGGGTGTTCCAAAGGTAGTAGCAAAGCTACTTGGCTCGTCCAGCTGTATGTGCTAGAACCCATTTTTTGCATCCAATACTGTGAACACACGGGCCTTTGATAACAGAGGCAGGACATCATCTATTGTAGGTAAGGGGTAATGATTTCCGTGTAAAGCTTCATTCAATGGTTTTGGGTCAATACACAGTCTAACTTTGCCATTTTTCTTTGTTGTGACCACAAGTGCTGAAATCCAGTTCGTAGGTGTATCAACCTTCTGAATCACTCCAATATTTGACAATCTGTCCAGTTCTTGTTTTAGAGGCTCTCTGAGGGCAATGGGGACTTTCCGTGTAGGTAGCTGGACTGGTTGGACATTCTTGTTTATCTCCAGGTGGAGTAGCCCTTCTAGTTTGCCTTCTCCAGTGAACACATCGGTGTACTGCGAAATGTAGTCTTCCACCTTGGGACCTTTCTCCTCCACACCACTTGACTCCACAGAAAGAATATTTTGGCTGTTGACTTGTTAGCAGCTGAAGGTGTTCGCTGGCCCTCAAGCCCAAAATGGATTTACAATCACCATGAACAAGATGAAACTCAATGCTGTATTTCTTATTGTTCTTGGGGTTGATGACTTTGAATCGCTTCTTGCCCAAGGGTTTGACCTCTGACTGGTTGTACATTACCAAGGTCACAGGGGTTTCTTCCAATTCACTCAAGCCGTTTTGGCCACAGAGCTTTAACACTGTCTCATCAGTCATGATGTTTACTGTTGATCCACTGTCTAACCGAAACTTTTCCTGGTTTCCATTG
This sequence comes from Orbicella faveolata, assembly GCF_042242905.1. Classification (NCBI taxonomy): domain Eukaryota; kingdom Metazoa; phylum Cnidaria; class Anthozoa; order Scleractinia; family Merulinidae; genus Orbicella; species Orbicella faveolata. Next base: position 23,383,306 of record NW_028301552.1, read on the forward strand.
ACCAGTAGAGTGGCAAAAACTTTGTTAGGGTGACGACTGGAGGCTAATGCATTAACCTGCTCTTTCACTTCAATCTCGGCCACATATTCATACTCCTCATCTTCGGATGTGTAATCCACAGACAGAACTTTCTTCTTAGATTCTTGGCAGGACACTGCAAAATTGTTTGGCTTGCCACAATTCTTGGAAGATGTTCCCCATGCAGGGCAGTTCTTCTTCGTGAAAGGATGGTGCCTGGAAGAAAACTTGCACTTGCGTTCTTGTGACTCGTTTTGGTTCTTCTCTGGAACCTTTGTCTTCTTTTTGTCAACTGTTTTTCTTTTGTCTTCCTTCACGAAACGGACATTCTCTTGATTCATCTCCTTTAGCTGCCTTGCTGATGTCTGCGAAGATCTGCAGATGTCTATACATTGTCCTAAAATGAGCTTGCTTGTCTGCAGGAGCTTCTTACGAGCAGAATTGTCATTGATGCCCACCACCATTCTATCACGAATAAGTGAGTCTGTTAATGACCCATAGTCGCATTTCTTCGCTAATTTTCATAATGCGGTGACATAAGCATCAACTGATTCATTTGACTCTTGGTCCCGACGGTTGAACACATACCTTTCATAGGTCTCATTGCACTCCCCAGTGCAGTATTGTTTCATCTTTTCTAAGATCACTTCTGGGTCTTTTCTTTGGTCTTCGTTCTCAAACTCCATAGCATCAATTACGTCTAATGCATCAGAACCGATGCACGTAAGTAACGTGGCTGCCTGTCATTCATTATTTCTGCCCAGGTTTTCGGGGTCTTTTAGCTGAGCTGCGATTTCATAATTTGACCACGCTTGACAGAATCGTTGACATTTGACAGGAAGATTTCCACCGCTTAAATCCATCCTTTCTGGAAGTGGTATATTCACAGGAACAGTTATCATCGAGGGTTGTGAACCCGAAGTACCACCACCTTCTTCACTCGTGGTAGGCATAATACTTGTACAGAGATATCAACAGGAGAGTTCACAGAAAATACTTCAAAAAACTCACCAAGTTGGCTTCCGGCCAGGCCACAAGCGGCAGTACTATGTGTGTTTCACTTCTGACACCATGTAGCATAGTCTAAATGAGACCAAAGGATGATAACACAATGGTTTCAATAAAGCTCATAAAAGCCTGCCATTACTAGCCGCAATACAACAACAACGATATCCAGGATACATCTCATTCTACTGCGCAAGCCCGAACAGCCTATGACATCATAACATCGTTACAGTTCCCCCTCATCAGCCCTGTAGGGGAAGAACAAATCACACTTACACTGTGTTTTATGGTTTATGCTGTTGTAGTTCAACATCTGTTGCTTTTGCTGTTGATATTATTAGAAAACCTATTCCCCTTTGTGGTGAAGCATTTTGTTTACCTAAAGTGCATGTCCTGTCCACTTAAGTTTGTGACAAAAATAAAAGAGATCAGGTAGTTAAAATCACTTTGTAATGATGTTCCAATAGGCAAAAAGGAGAGGGGTACTTTCTTATTGTTCAAACTTTTTATTTCTTGATTGTAGGATTTGAATAATGTTGCACATTCTGATTTACAAGAGCCTACTTCTTCTGACCAATCAGAATCAGTTAAATCAACCAATAAAGAGGAACAAGTTACTGAAAAAATCAGTAATGGAGTGAAATATGAAAACAGTCCTTCAGACTGCAAGTTTGTTCAGCTTCAAGCAAGTGTGATGACAGTTGATAATAAAGCATCCTACTGGCACACTGGGTGGCGGTCAAACTTGTGCAAGTGTGACAAGTGTATGGTAAGGTGTACACCAAGATTATTTTGAAAGGTTGTTAACAAATCCAGTGTCTTGTTGACATAGGTAAATTTTGTGAAACTACTTGTAGATTACTCAAACTTTTAAGTTCTTTTTAAAAACCAACCAAGTGTTTTTATTGGTACCTATTCAATAAGCATAAGGCAAAGACTTTTGTTCATTAAATAAGAAAATTGCAGCTGCAATAAACAACTAATGTACAGAAAATTGGTGAATTTCTTTCAAAATTATTAGACATCAAAAACAGGAAAGGAGCTTGTTCTTCTCTCCCAAAATGACAATAACTGAAGAGAGGGATGGATCACAAGCCTAACAAATAGCTCACAATAGCACTCTCATACTGAAATAATTACAAGATTTTGCTGTTAGCAATTTGTAATTCATGCATAAAGGATGAGCTATCAAGGCAACATGAAACAAACTTTACAAAACAAGCAATGGACAGTCTCATCACAAGTGGCAATGTTTTGTGTGATGTAAGTGTGTTACAAAGTAAGACTGGTTTGTTTTGTTTTGACTGCAGTCCCTGTACAAGTCCCTGGATGTGTTGTATCTGATGGATGAATCAGACACAATGCTTGCGTATGAACAGAGGGGTAGAGAGAAGAGACCCAGTGTATCAGCATATGAGAGTGGCATGCAGGCACTTCAGAACATGGACCGCATTCCACAAGTGGAAGTCATGCACGGTAAGCCTATTGGAGATTTTCTAACTTCTTGTTATCACTTTGTCCTTACTAGAGCTTGGAGAAATTAAGTCATGAATTGGCTTAATTAAATCATTTGTTGTGGGAAACAAGTGTTATATGTGAACAAAATATCTTTTAGCCTTGTGTTTATTTACAGAATACAATGACATGAAGAGTGAACTGACAGAGTATCTTAGAGAGTTTGTGGTTCAAGGAAAGGTAGGAATATTTGTTGTCAGATTTGAATTGAACACTCTAACAAACGTCTTGTGAATAATGTGTCTTTTAGAAATGTTCAGATACATGTAAGAGCGGGTCCTAACTTAGGACTGTTAGTGATGATTGACTTTCGACAGCCCAACTAGAAATAAGAATGTTTTCAATTTTGGAAATCCATGTCTTACTTGGAAAGAAAGTTGAAGGACATTAAAGTTATGAGAAGAGAGAGCATCTCAACATCCTTTGTATATTTTTCATCTAAAACGTGAAAATTTAGTTCATCTTTGAATAAAAATAAGTTGACCAATATTTCAAACAGTAACTCCATTAACGGTTGTTATTTGTTGTCAGGTGGTGCAAGAGGAGGACATACGGAACTTTTTTGACTCACTTCAATCCCGTAAGAGGCAGAGAGTTGGCAGTGAACACTCTGTGCAATACCAGTGCCGCTAGTGAAACAGCACATTAAACTGTATCACCCTGAGAAATAGTCCAAGTAATGAAAGATAATCGTAGTGTGTGGTACCATCTCATTGAACTCGGATAAGCAAGGTTAAGTCAAGAGGAAGCTATGGACAAAGTAAAGTAGAAATATTGTGTCCTTGAACCAAGGTTAACCCTTAATTATAGTTTATGGTTCGTTCTAAGGAGGACATATACTTATTAAATTAAATTCTCTGTCTTCTGTGATCTTGAATAAAAAGTTATTCCAAGCTTGTTTTGAGGCAGCAGATATAATTGCATTGCTAATTTGAGGTTTGAGGAGCGAATTACATTTCATCAGCAGGTATATTTGGATCAGGTAGCAGCTTTTTTAAGGTCTCACATGAATGGCTTGATACCCCTTGAGAGAACAATAGAACAAACAACAGAAACATTGCTCCAAGCCCTAAAATAATAACAGCTGCAGCTACAATAATAAAACAATAGCAGCTTAAGAGAGTTGCTACACTTCTGGTATATTTTCAGGTTGCATGTTGCAGGTTGAAAAATCGACTGCACCCTGCAGAATATACCTGCCGCATTTCATTCTTTCCTTTTCCCAGCCCCACCCCTGATGATTTTGTGGTCTGGGCACAAAGCCAAGGAAACTGGGGTCAATGAAGAGTCAAGTTTTTGAAACAAAACTGCACTTATAGGGGAATCATTGTTTACAATATTTGCCTCATTAGCATAAGCAATTCAGTTTCTGATGGAGCTACAAATAAATCAGTTTTGAATATTAACAATCCATAGTACGATTTACTCCACCAATGAATATGAGCCTGATGTATTGAATACCTTTTGTGCAACACGGATTTAAAAACTCTAAATTTTACAATGTATGAGCTAATTAGCGCTCATTTTGCCACCCAGAAATTTTTCAGTTTTTGAAAGGCAATGGCTCCTTGAATATTACACCCAAAGAGCTAAAAATTTCACCAGTTTTCGCCAGCAAGATTTTGACTCTTTCTCAACCTCATTAATAATTCATCAAGTTTGAACAAAGGAAATGTGTTTGGATATCATATCTGATCTTAATTAGCATAGATTTTTATGATTTACGGTGGAACCTCGCCATACGACCACCCCGTTAAAGCGACCACCCCTTTATTAAGACTAACGACCACCCTTTGGAGTGCTCAGTCCTTATTTTCTTTATAAAATGACCCCGTTAACACGACCGGTTAAACTGACTGGTGAGGAAGCTGAGTGAAGACAGGCACAATCCGACAAATAACGGCTCTTCCAGACATTTCACACGAGGCCATATCCTGTAGAGTAACTGAAAGACGTCATTGTTTTTTCGCATTACATGCACTCTGTTTAGTTCAGTTGCAATGAATTGCTGTTGTAAGGTTGAAGAATAATTCTAAAAAGGTTGGTTTATAGTCGAATTAAAGGTATTCATGTGCAGTACATGTTTAAAGCGTGTTGCATCATGATGTGACCCTACCTCGACCAATTTTCCATGGCCCGAAGGTTCTACTGTAATTTTGTTTCTTCGTCTTCTCGTTATTTTTAGTTTCGACTAAGAAGATATATCAAGCACCCAAGACAATATTTGACCACATTTCCAAACGAAGTTTCCTCGAAATTCGTCAAAAATACTCCGCTACACATCGTATTTTCAACTCACTTCTCGGTGTTTGGAAATTTGGTCAAACACGGTCTTTCGTGTTTGATATATTACCTAGCCCACGATTTTTTTTTCTTTCTTTCAATTTTCTGTGTTTTGAACGAAAACAAGACCTTGAAAGCTTGTAAATTTGGAAACGCGCACTGCAAGTTGTGTACGTAAGGACAGTCACGTGACAAGCAAACTTTTAGCTAAATGAGTCCCAAATTTTCTAAGCTATGGGGCTCCGCTCGGAGCTCCGCAATCAAATACCCTCCTGAGCAGCGAGAAGACGAGTGCTTGATGATTACCACCAATCGGAAACCAATCGTAACTCAACAATGGTTAATATAGTCCCCCTCATGTGACCAGTGTAATGTCCTGGGGAATTCCCATACAGAAAGGGCGGGGGGTGCTCGTCATACCTTTTAGGGCTTAAAAAAGCTGGTTTGGTACCTCTTCAGGTGTTCAGCCTCGAAAGGTCCACAGCGGAGCTTTGGCGATACCTTTTAGGGTATTGAGCCCAAAACAGGCAATGTCATTTAATGTGATGTTTAACAATTGGTACCTCATAGGGGTGAAAGACATTTCAAGCCACGCCCACAAAACAGGATGTTGGTACCTTTTAGGGGTTCTTTTCAAAATTTCCGACGAGCACTCCCGTCCTTTTGTGTGGGAGTTCCCTCCGGGTGTAATACACGTGATGTAGGCTGACAGGTCGACGACAACATCACATTTTTAAAACAAGATCTCGGCGACTAGAAACTCACATTAGCCTTCTAAAAGAAATCGAGAAAGTGTCCCCATTGATTGCCTCGGATATGTGATGCTATTCGTTGAATATCAACGCTAATTACAACACAGACTGACGCCTTTCGTACAAGACTCATTGCTGAAGACTAATTTTTTTTTATCGTTAGCGTTTCTTTTTCATCGACCACCTATAGTTTGTACTTAGCATTAATAACATTTCATTCTAACTTTGAGCTTACGACCAAACGTCAGTGGGATTTTGCTCGCTTTTGTAGCTCTTTCACTACTTTTGCAGCTCTTTCATTGCTCTTGGACGGTCTTTAATCGTAGATTTGTACAGTTCACTGTCCTAAAATGTCACCTCTTATTTGTGTGAAGCATGAAAAGGTATATTAAAAAAGCCCTTCAACAAAATAAGTACTGAACAAATTTGTAAAAAGCCTGGATCATTTTATCTGTAGACGGCAACAAAACACTTCTTCAACAGCTAAGTTTTTCTTGACACAAATGATCCGCTTCCAAGACAACTGTAGTGTCCTTCATGCTGTGATTACGGCTGCGAAGAGACAAGGCAGCCCAAGGTCAATGTTCAGTTCACAGCTGGCTGTTACTTGAAGGACCTCGTCACAACGTACACGTGTACATTACAAATATATCATCCCCTCTTCTCGTATCGCTGTATTTACTCTTATTTAGCTTCTTCTTGTTCACAGACTATGCTTATTAACTCGTTCGCATGTTCTGTAAGCCATGGATGAAGCGGGTTGTTCACCTGTGAAGTGAAAGGTAATGAATACGAATTTAAATGAGAAAATACATAAAAAAAATTCAATTATAAACTTCATGCAAACATTGATCCAAACAGTCAACTATTACGAGCACCTTGATTTAAAGGCAAATGTACTCTTGGATACAGATATTTTTGTCCAACAAAAATTCAATTGCGATGTAGTTTTCATTACTCCTCCACACGTGGTTTCACAATTCAAAGACAACCCCTCGTGGAAACAATTACGGTTGCTCGGCTTTAAACACAGCTTTCACAAGATGCTCGAAATGGTTTCTTATTCTTGGAGATTCAGTTTTGATCGCTTGCAAGAAAGTCGTTCATTGCACAAGTTACCTGAATAATGTCCTGCAGCATCTTCACCAGCAGTTCTTTGACAGCATTGATTTCCTTTAAGCATGAATCGTTCCTCACACCACTGTTGATCACGCACCAAAGCACTTGCGCCATACACATGACACGAAACCGTACAGTAAATGGTTTAGGATTGGAAAGAGATCCGTAATCCTCTAAACCTACAGGAAAGAGGTTTTGTTAACATTCAGACAGCAGTTCTACCTAGTTCTTTCACGTTCTTTCAAAGTTCCAAAAAAGATATGCAATATATAGAGGATATTGCACGGTAACTTGAAGAAATGAATTTCATTTTCAAGTGGTAAAAACAATATTTACGAACGAGCGCAGCGAGTGTGTATTGTATTGTTTTGAACACCGTGTAATTTTCTTTTTATTAAATAGACAACCTGACTGCTTGCACAAACAACCGTGAAAAAGCGGGAAATTACGTCATCAATATCTTCACTGACTAGCGAGGATATGGAAAATATGTCACTCGGGTCCCGGATGTGGTTTCGTGGGAACTCTACGAGTGGTATATTTCCCATTAAAACACTCGCGTCTATATGATAAAATACCTGATTCACTCAGTGCCCGAAGATCGTTTTCGAGTCTCTGACACGCGGTCACAAACCACTCAAGGAAATCATCTGTAACGTTATTTTTATCACATGGCAGTATCTTGCTGATAACAAGCTGTAAGATAAACAAAAAAACGTGTGAAAAACTACTATTGGTAGTTAATTAAGAAACCAACTAAAAGGAGTTTCAAACAAAACGTAGACAAAAATTTGAGTTAACGTTTTGATTTGAAGCCATGACATTTGGACAACGGTGTAGATGCTACGAGTGACGAGCGACTGGGAGCTGGTCAACTTCAAGTTCTGTTTACAGCAGTCATAAAAAACATTGATCACGTAAGGAATTGCTGGTTTTCAGTGTCACGCCATTCAAAATAGATCAAAATCAAAATCAAAACCGTTCAATAGATTAAGTCCAGAATCTGGGAAATGAAAAAAGGTAAATATGCAAAGACTCTCGCCAAGATTCTGGTCAAAGCAATTTTTCTTCTCCAAGATATGCGGAGAGAGATTCTACACAAATTTATAGAGATTTGTATGGAGACGCCATGCTGGTGCCCATACGGATGGGCACCAACATGGCGGCCGGAAACCAACAGAAACATCTGTCACTGAGTTTTGCCACAGAAGCTTGAATTTATCCCTCGAGGAACTCTAAAACATTGAAACAATACTTCTTCTTAGACATGAACTGTTCAGATAGCCAAATTTCTCGAAATAAGTCACTTTCTTAACCATAATGACAGCTCTCTAGGCCGTCATGTAAATCCCGCGTCACGCAAAAGCCTGGAAATTCGAGTGTAATGTATCACAAAACCAAGAACCCATTCAGAGCGAAAATTTGTTTGAATATTAGTTTTCAGCTGCTCTTATACATCACTAAAGTTAAATCTCAGGAAGATCAATAGTTTTGTAGTTTGAATTTTAGTGACGTCATGTGAAAACCAGCTATAAAACTCATAAGCCATCAAATATTTTCGCTCGCACACGATTGGTTTAAGCGCGTCATGTGACTGAATATGCCCCAGCTAAAACTGGGAATATCCGAGTGATATTCCCCCAGTTTTCAAAAGATCTCGCGTGTTGCGAAAGATACTTGAAGGACGATAAAGTCAACAGCCTCCATTTGACTTAAAAGATGCTGCTGAGCTCGAAGCTCACAGTTCTCCTCGAGCTTCGCTCTCGGAGAAGTGTTCCCTACTAGGAACAGATAATATCCCAGCATTTTTTTTCGCGCCAAATGGAGGCTATCGTTTATATGTGTGATGTTTTCAGTAGTGAAATTAACACAGAGACAAACTGCTCTCACAAGCATTCAAAAAGCTTGACCTTGCGACAGTTAACTAATGTAATTTTCAAGCGAAACGTAAGAAGGAAAAGTGCGAAGTTCACGACTTATGACGAAAAGAAAAACGTTTTTGTCAAATAGAAAACTACTGCATGTACGAAAGAGGTTCGTACCTTGAAGTGCTCCACAACCATTTTGGCAAAGATCACGGGCTCAACATAAAGGTTCGAGTCCTCCTGCTCAAACAGCATTTGTCTAAAGAGAAGATGTGTGACATACACTTGAAAGTTCAACTGTGAAGGGTAAGCTGAAGACGTACTGAGCATTTCAAAAATAATTAGTTCTGTTGACTTACTTCAAACATAGCTTTTCGCCATAATCGTCATCAGAGCTTAATGTAAATACCTCTACAATACTCTCAAGACAGACAGACAGACAGGCAGACAGGCAGACAGACAAACAGACAGACGAACAGACAAACAGACAGGCAAACAGACAGACAAATAGACACACAGCTTCTAACGACAACTAGCGTTGAACGTTACAATCTATACATGACAAGCTCCCACTTAATCAAAACGACAGATGCTTGCTCCTTACGTGGAATTCAAACAGCTGCTTTAGTGTTTGAAACTGCTTGAGATAATAAAGGGCTTTCTTACTTCGCGCGTGAGTATTCTTTCAAGACATCCTGAGTGGATTTGTGTCCTCGTATCATGATTTCCATGGCTACCCAACATGCTGGAACGGACCAAAAGTGTTTAACCATGAAATGAAGTGCGAGTTGTAAGGCCGCTGAGCAGGTCACACTGCTTGCAGGCTCAGAGATGAAAGTGACAAACTGAGCTGCAGTGGATCTTACGTCCACTTCTTCATCTTGTAGCAAACACAGAGTTGAACTAAGAACACTGCAAACACAGGTTAAGACAAAAATACGCTTAGGAGGAAACTTGATTGCAGATAATATGTGCACTATCCAGTTAAAACGAGCTTAACTTGTTTTATGCAGTCACGCTCATTTTACACCAGACCTCATTTTGGTACGGAAGCAAATGTCTGAGAAATGACTGCTTATCATGAACAAAATGAATAACATACACTCTTAATAATCATTCAGTTAGCGGTGCGACGTTTTCGCCAGCACATAAACGGCTTGGCAAGTGTTCAGTAACAATCTATTCAGAGAGGCAAAAACCAAACATCTCTTCGTACCTGATGGCAGTCTCTACAAAACACGGCTGTTCCAGATCACTTTCCTCTTTACACTTCATCACATACCACAATACAGTGACGCCAAAATACTGTAATGACTGAACTGTCCCAAGCCTTAATACTTCATCTTGTTCCCATTGACAATAGGTCTCGATCAATTCACGCCACTGTGATAACATCGCTTGTAATTCCGATGAGTTGGTTTCTTGACAGCTGATCATAAACTTGAGAGCAATGCTATAAGCAGGAATGGCTTTACCAGCCACACTAACTCCACGTGACTGACGAGCAAATGACGCCAATTTGTCCCAGAGGATTTTCAAGTCAGCGTAAGACAATAAACAAGAATCTAACCCGCCCCAGACCTCCACAAACATGTCCAGTGCAACCACAACACAACCATGATCCCTCTCGGTAATTATAAGATCCACTAGATCGACTTGGATCGAGTTCGGCATTTGACGCGATTCTTTGGATAAATATTCCAAAGCAGCTAATCTCCTTTCCTTGTCTGTTGATGAAAGAAGAAGGGATAGCAGGCTTCTCTGTTCTTTGGTTTTGTTATCTAAAAGAGATGAAGCATTAAAGATTACCATTACAACTATCTCATAGACATTTAAGATGCAGACTGTCCCAAAATCTATTGAACCTGGTTTGAACACAATCTTCCTTAATAAAGTTCTGGCAAGGGAAATGGGCGTAATATAGAAACAAAACTTAACGAATATAAAACATATACTTAGAATTTCAAATAGATCATATGAAAAACACGAAAAGAATACTGAAAGAATTTTCTTCTGGAACAAAACCGGGGTGAGTAACAGTCACCTTTTCATTTATTTCACCAGGCTAAACCGGTCTAAAAGCACACAGACCGTTCAATAGTCGCTAAATAAACTAATATTACATACTGTCCTGTTCAGATATTCACCTTTGGGCCACGTCTGATGAAACTGACACTCCAGACACGCCCTGACTAGTGTACGGTGCCACTCTGCGTCACCTGGTGATGTGTGATTAGCTCCACGATCTGATGCTTCTAAACTATCCATCACTATGCACTGCACTGGTTTAAAATCTAAAAAAAAAAAACACACCAAAAAATTGCCAACAATGGTACTACTGTAGTTATTTATCTCGGTAAAGCTCCAAACTTGAAACTGTAACATAGAAGACAAAACTAGCTGTTTACGAGATGAAGTAAGAAGCATGATCACAGTTCTCACTTCTTATACAATGTCATGATAAATTATCGAGCAAAATTTACAAATGTTGACGTAAAAACAAACTAACTAACCACGTTCAAAGTCTTTCCCAAGTAAAGGCCCAAACCTCATGACAATACTGAGGAAGGAAGCTCGTGTTAAAGGACAGCAATTATTAGAGGAACATATCCAATTCTTGTTCAGTATTTCATTTAGGAGACCACTGCCAGTCGTGGTTACCGCAGACCACGTAACAGCTTGAAGAACAGCACTGATCTGGAGCAACGTTCCATGAAGAAAGTTCTGTGAAAAACTCTCCCCAGGCCCTGGCAGGAGCTTTACCAGTTCTTTTGCCTTGTTTAACAAATGTTCACATGGTATGAATGGTACAAGAGCTTTCGCAGAAACAACACGCACTGCATAGGTTGGACATGAAGATAGTGATTGGAGATGAGGGACAAAGCCTGACAAAAGGCTCGAGGAACTGGTATGAAAACAAAGTTAAAATGTACAGTCAATATCAGTGACGTCACGTATTGTTTTGAATGTACAAACCAGAAGGCATCTTTTGCTTCACTGGGAATTTGGGAATTTAAGTTATAAAATCAATATTTAGGAACTCTCTATCAAGCTATAAAAGTTACAGATTCAACAGAATTGTACTAAGCGACCTTCACCTAGTACAAAATACTGGAAAATTGAGTTTCAATGTGATTTTGTTTCATGCACAGCATTTGTGAGACAGGGTCAACAATTTCTATCTTGATAATGTATGTTGATGCAGAAGTCATTGCTCTTTTATTCAGACTTTCACTGAATGAAACAGTTTGACATCTGTGAGTATCTTACACACGCTAAGATCATTTTTTTGTTTGTTTGTTTGTTTGTTTTTTTGTTTTGTTTTGTTTTTTTTTTATAAAAAATTTGCAATAACACAAGGGAAACCAATGCTTACTTACAACACTAACTCTATTTACATTATATTGCTCTAATTATTTACACTATTTAAATTACAATAACTAAACGACTTACATTACTAACAAATACAGTTACACGACTTACACACGCTAAGATCAGCAGAGTTGTCTTACCATTCTGCAACCCTGTCTCTCTCCCTCCCAACAGAATAACTGAGATGACTCCCAGCAGCTTGTATGCTAGTTGACTGGAACCAGATTTATTCACTACAGTTTCGACAGTTCAATACGCAATGTGAACTCCGGATAAACGTTCAATAGATTGCTAAGAAAAGACTTTACCTTTCATTGGCTTCAGGGCATGGGTGAAGGTTGGACAGAAGTGTTAGAATAGGAAACAGTTCAGGTCTTGACATTGGTGAAAACAGCGAGGTGTTAGAAACAGAATCTGATGTGCTTTGTAAATGACTGAGGAAGAAATTATGCAAAGCAGGATAGCTGTTAAAAAAGTCCATGGCATTGATTGCGTTCATTTCACGGTCGTCATCTGTTCCTCGCCGCTGACCGAGCATTCGCTTTACCAAGGAACCTGTAAATTAACATATCCGTGAATAGTGCGGCAGTACACCAGAATATTATGTTATCACGCGTTAAACACTATTCACCCATTAAATCTGTGAAGGTTCCTTCCTAGGTGTGTACAGAAAATAAACTACTGGATGCATTTTAAGATAATTATCACGAAGAAGAATGGGATGGGAGATCAGTGGATTTATTAACAGACAAACAGACAACCTCGTTCCCAGGGTCTCTCATCTTACCGCCCCCTGGAAGCGGTAAGATGAGAGACCCTGGGAACGAGGTTGACAACCAGAGTCATTTTATACAAGCTGCGTTGTTATTCAAATACAAATCAGTACTCAAAGCTATACAATGCATAGTTGCCACAGACATCAACTTTAAAAATTTCCTGACTTTTCTCTGATAAAAATTAAATTTCCCTGACTGAAAAAACCCACAAAATCTCAGCTAGAGGAGCGGCCTTCAGCCTCCCCTAACAGTCGTCCTTTCCACCCATTATTTTGATGTTTCTATGTTTCATTTATACTGATTGGCACAAATTGACCTTCTTCGGGAAACATTGTCAAGCCAACAAACCTAAAATGATAGTACATCAGCGGTGCTATAATTTCATTTCCCCTGACTTTTCTTCAAAATGTCAATTTTTCCTGACTCAAAATATAATTCCCTGCCTTTTCCCCGACCTTGAAGAATTTTTCCCTGCCCATTTCCTGACCTGTGGAAACCCTGCAATGGTATTATTGGTTCGCTTACCAAACAGCTGCATAGAAGCATTTCTAACCGCCCATGACGAGGATGCAAAGCCAGTGACAGCCATTACAGTTCCTTGTGAGGCGTACTGTAGAACTCCACAACCAAGAGAAGTGTCTTGATAGAGAGCTTTGAGAATATTGATTGCGTGTACCTGGGTTGTCAAGAAACCACCAGAGATCGATTAAAAAACAACAACATTCAACGTAATTGTCAGTAATTGCCTTTGAATATACTTTTTTGGAAACGAAGAAAGTGCAAGAGTTACTTCTTGTACGTCTCGACAGATTCTAATCATCAACGAACAGAGAACTTCATTCAGTTCATGTAGTGATCATGTTTTTCACGAGTGTATAACGACCTCGTAAGGATTTTGACATATAAAGGATACTGCGTGGCGGCACGAAGATATGAATTCTATTTTCAAGTAGTAAAAACAATATTTTACGAACGAGGACAGCGAGCGAGTACAATGTTTTTCTTAACACGAGATAAGAAAATTAATATCTTCAAGCCACCGTGTAATTTTCTTTTTATTAAACAGACAAACTGACAGTTCGCGCAAACAACCGTGAAAAAGCGAGAAATATCCTCACCAGTGAGGATATGGCACATACGCCACTCGGGTCCCGGATGTAGTTTCGTATGAATTTTAAGAGTGGTGTAGTTTCCAGTAAAACATTAGTGTCTAAATAAGAAATTTCAACAACACCCACAAACCAGCTGTCCACAAAGTTAATCACAAGTTAACCCTTTGAGCCCTAAGTACACATATACGCGTAATTAATGGTCGTGCTCTTTGTTTCACTTGTGACGTCATCAATTTAAATGCCATCAGATATTGTTGATAAGCAGATAGGAGAACTAGGCTAGACCTTTCCGTACATTGGTCAGGTTTAGATATCGACGACATTCCGACGTCACAAATCGAAAGACAACGTTATCAGTGTTGGTGCAAAAACGGTGGTAAAATGGTCCACTATGCCTATGATTGATCATTGTTCATTTCTAAGCTTCGCACGTAATTAACATCCAACTTTTCACGGCGGCCAGAAAGAACATGCAACGCAAAAGGTAGCCAGAGTAAAAGGGACGAGAATTAAAAGAAAGGAAAGGGGCAACAAACAAAATTGAGAACGGGTAATGGCAAAAAAAAAGGCCAAATTTTGGCTTAGGCGCATGCCCGGAATTGAAATATTACTCAATTTTGTACGTAATCCTCGAAAAATCTCTCCTTATGTAGGAAAAAAAGTTTTCTTAGCAAAACTTAGGCTTATTTAGCGTCATGGCATCCAAAAAACCTGACCAAACGGTTAAATGCGGTATTTTTTAACGAAAGTTTGGTATTCAAAGGGTTAATTAGTCTATGTCAGATTGTCTGTCTTTAATTCTCCGAACAGTCACGAGTGTGAGACAAGTTGCTGGAGCAGTTAACTCGTATACCTGAGGCAGATCTTTATGTTCGTCGATCACAGTAGGAAGAGGTGATGCTGCAGTGTCCAAAAGAGACTCCATACACTGTTTTAACAGAGGTCTTTGTCCAGATGTTGGTTCGCATGACAAAATGGTCGAGAAAACCACAGGAAGCCCAGCACTAAAAATACAACAAAGCAACACTAGCTAACGAACATTCGGAGTGAGATCAGCACTGTCTAACGAACGCCATACCCTTCGGGTTGGTATTTATTCAGAAACAAAGTAGTAACACTTTACAGTTTTTACACTGTTTAAATGATGCGTGTGTGGTAGTCAAGATTGAGAGGTCTTGGTTGGAGCCCTTACCTAAGTCCCTATAATGTGTGTGTGTCTTTCTACAAGTAGAAGTATCAAAGAGTACACGTGAATTGGTAGGGCGAGCAAAAAAAAGCCGTGACAGGGGAGAACTAACATCCCATCCAGGTGGGGGACGAATACTTGATCACTTCAGGCAGCAGCAGAAATGAGCCATAGAATTTCTCTCATGGGTAGATTTATCTTTTCAAGCTGGTTAGTTTGTGTTTATCACTACTTTGTCGAATATTAATAGAGCTGGAGTCCATACAAACCTGCGTCTAGTAACGGAGGTCACAGAGCTTGTTGAAGACACTGTGCTCAACATCTCATTTAACCATGTGTTTGGCAAACAGTGAAGACATGGCTGTGATGAATGGAATAGACACTGGCAAATCCTCATAAAACTTCCCCGACAATTTTGGACGACACCCTGGAGAGAAAAAAGGTAAAAGCGTTCATTTACCTTTAGCCTTGACGAATTTTTTGTTGTTGTAGGCCAGTTCCAGTTTTCAAGCTAAACTGCAAAATGAAATGGTATCATATAACAATCATTGCATCAAGTGAAGGGTGAGTAATTGAAAAAAGACAAAAATACCTCACTCAAAATACACTAGACTGTTCGGAGCTTCTCTATTTTTCAACGCATGCGAAAGAAAAAGCGAGCGAAACGAGCCCAAAGCTGGCGGGGGTGGGGGGGGGGGGGGGGGTGGGGGCGGTTTGACGATTGAAGCCAGCTAAACGAAGAAGACAGAAGCCCTTCTATTTTTCTCGGTCCCCACCGCCTAACGTGTCAAGTCTCTCGTTTTGCGCTGGCGTCCAGTTTTTCGCGATTCTTTCCGCGCGTTCAACGATCGAATAAAATGTGAGAAAATTGAAGGCTGTGAACAGTCTAAAAATACACCTGCAAATGCTACAATTCCTCCGTAGCAGACTTTGTATTTAAACTAGAATAAATGACAAATAATTAGAATAAACAAGATTGAATAAAGCAGTACCTGGTGCCTGCACTGTAGTATAACTTTGCATGCTGTTTCTGCGACAAGCTTGAGAGATTCATCATCAAGTAATGTAGCCATAGACATATGCTCAAGTTTAACTGTGTTCTTTTCAAAGATAACCGCCAGAAGCTGACATGCACACTGCAGAAAACAGTGATATGAAATGGCGTAAATGTAAGACATGTTCAAAATTGGCTCAGATTTTGAGTGTTAGTGTAAAAGTATGTGGAAGCGGTTTAGTCATATTCAACTCATATCACAAATCATTGTTTTATAAACACCAGCTACAAATACAGTGTGCAGTTATCAAACAAGACCTTACCTTGATACGAAGCCAGCAACATGAAATAACAATGTCTTTGTGTGACTGGACAGAAAAGGGTTCTTTGGTTTCCTCATCACTCACATCCATTGAGAACGATAATATTTCATCCAAGGCTTGACCTATATCAGCAAATGACGCCCCACCAACTACAGGAAAAAATATATATATTAAAAAAAAAACAAACTAAGCTATTACTTTGTAAAGAAACCGTCGGGCTTCATCGCTGAGCAACTCAAACACTTTGCTATTTATCACCTTGAAGTTGATAAAGGTAAATTAAAAGCAGTAGCGAGTCTGTGAAACTGACATTTTGAGCGTCAGTGCACATTGGAGTGTTAGTCCTTCATCCTTGCCATAGTGAAGAGCTTACGCTCGAAATGTCAGCTAAAGAAACTTTGTAAAGCACTTATGTTACTAATTCAAATGATCACACCAGAAATTTGTCTAAAATGTACTACAACAAAGCAGAGGTGAAGTGCAACGAAAATTAAGTTACTTTATGCCAAAATTGTTTATATTCATCGAGTTTGAGTGTTTTACCAATTTTTCCAAAAATAAGCCGGCTATTTTTGAAACCAAAAATTCCTTCTAATGATAAGCACCTAGGAAAATCATCCCAACAGAAAAGCCTTTTGCACAAAAATAAACAAAGGACATATTATTGGAGTTTTTGGATAACAAAACTGTGCAATGTATCAACAGATGGTATTTAATGATGCGAGCTTGATCAGCGGGTTCAGTTTCCTCACTCCTTCCACATTTACCATCGTTTTTGCTATCAACATGTTACACTTTACATTTTGAGAGTATAAGAGGGGTGCATGTCAACCCCTTCAAGAGCTCATCAATATCTCGTCATTGCTATTAATTAATTGCATTGGCAGAATGTACGCAAGGTACATGTATACTTCAGCATTAAATTCCTAAAAATCAAATTTAAAAAAATCTAAACTGAAAATAGCAAGGCTGTCATACTTGCATGAGTGCTGCCGTAGTTTCCAGACAGCGTGTCCATCATGTCAGTAATGATGTGAACAGCAGTGTCCACAGTGTCATGCAGTACAGTCTGCAGCTGACGCCAACACTCTACACCACGCAGTTTACACAGCTCAGCGTCCTTGATATCATCGAATGTTTCCTCAACACTTTGTGCCATGGCCAATGAAATGCCTGTACAACAACATTGAAATAAATAACAGACACAAAGCTGGATTGAAAATAAGAAGAAAACAGAACTGTGTTTCAAGGCTACCTTTACAATGGGTAGACGTTGACGCGTGTAGGAAGCTCATTATAATAACCAACACAACATTAAAACTACCCACAATAAACAAATAATGAAAACGTTATCATCATTTAACAATGACGTCATATAACCTGTTACCACAGGACCCCTACCATGGCCTGGTGCATTTCGTGATGCAAACTTCATGTCGTCCTGTGCAGCCTTCACATGCATTTTGAGTTCAGCCAAGAGTTGCTGCAGCATTTGAACAACACTAAACAACTTCCCACTGCTACTTGATTTACTGGCAAGGATTGCGGAGGGTTTCACTTCCACAGTCAAGAAGTTACAGTCCCATTCTAATTCTGACACATATCTTTAAAAATAATCAAGAACACAGCTTACATCAGCTAGATTTGAAATTACTTAATGCCTTCATGTACAACATTTTTCAACAGAGATAAACGATTATGAAAGGATTTGATGTCAGCAACTTAAGCGAGTGTCTCAGTTTCAAGTGATTACGAACTTGAGTTAGGGTCATTATGACCTTTACATTTGAGTCTACCGTAAAGATATAATGATATTTTTCTCAGTGGAACATACTTTCTTTGAATAAGTCGAAATATAACAGCTGCACTCTCACAGTCTTGTACTTTTGGGCTTCTCACTAGAGTCAAGGCCTTTTGTAGCAATATACTGGCAGATGCTTTGCCTGTGGAATCGTTCTCTAGCAATATCAGAGGCCATGAAAAGTGTTCTTGGAGTAGGTAGAATGCTGTATCGCGAATCTGTAAGCCAAACAGTTCTCTAATAAGAACACGCTACACAATTGAGGCATGAGAGATCATTGCAGTTATCTACCCACTTTAGGCAGCTGCGACCATAACGCCGAAAAAAACCCCTCAGGCTTTATTTCCAGCTACCCAAGTTGCATACATTACTGCGATGATCTCTCACGTCTGTAAATCTTTCTCTCGCAATTCAAATAAAAATGATGCTTGGCATGTTCATATGATACTATACTATCAAAACTGGAATGTTACTAAAAGTTTAGAAAGGCTCATTCATTCACAGTTATGTCATTCTAGTCAACACTGTGTATGCATGTCAAGTGTGAGCACATAAGTAATAAAGAGAAAAGCATACGATGAGGATCAATCTGGTTTGAAAACATTTTAAAGCTGGATTTCGCACATGATGTGGGTCGTTTTCGTGCTGTATAGTCGCATCAAATAGCACCCGACATTGGTGCTCCTTAAAGGCACATATAATTGTAACAACAATCAGAGAAATGTACCAATGTGTTTCACACAAAAGTCATACTCTTGACAAATTTACAAATTAAATGTGCCATTACTGTAACTATAATTATTTCAACAACAGTTTACTTACATCAGCGTAAGAACTTTCAATACATCCAAACAACATGGCAGCACTCCTGATAATGTAAAAAAAATACAATTGACACCAATTGAAAACTTAAGCTTCTGCCATTAATCTCAGCTCTTTATTGAGTAGAAATCTTAGGATACGAAAAGTGAAAAAAAGCAACCAACAACTCCAAAAAAATATAAACTTTAAAGTGCCACTACGACGAAATTCTCGATATCCATTTCTTTACATTTTCGTACACATTAAGTCTTTCCTGGATATCTTGCCCAATTTCAATTTTCTACGAACATTAAAACTCGTGGTTTTTGGACCTTAATTTCCGAGAATTTACGGCCGCCATTAACTTTCATTGTTCCAAGTCTTGGTTGAAAATTTGAGAAAATGACGTCATTTTCTCAAAAATACCGCACGGGTTGAAATTATGATAACAATTAATGTAAAAAATTGCACGAATATATGAGCCAAAGTTTTTGTTATTCTTTATGCGAATTGCTGTGCTAATTGTTATTATAATTTCAACCCGTGTGGTATTTTTCAGAAAATGACGTCATTTTCTCAAATTCTCAACCAAGACTTGGAGCAAGGAAAATTAATGACGGCCGTAAATTCTCGGAAATAAAGGTCCAAACGAAATGAGTTCTAATGTTCGTAATAGATTGAAATTTGGCAAAAAATCTAGGAAAGACCTATTGTGTGCGAAAATGTAAAAAATGGGTATGGAGAATTTGATCTTAATGGCCTTTAAGACTATGTTTATAAAAACTTCATTACACAATTAAGTGAGTAATATTGTGGCACAGTTGATATGTTTACAAATTCTGCTATACAGATACTGCAAATGCTGGTTAAGTGTACAGTAATATCACTGTGCAAGGTAACTAATACGAGAAGCATTATTCAATCCAACCCTTTATCTTATCCAGAATCAAACCATTAAGCGTCTTATTGTCTTTAGTGAGGAAGCCCACATCACAAATGGGTTTTCAGAAGGGTTCTCATTACAAATATACAAAGATCATACCTGGTAGAGAAGAACTTTAAGTATCCATGCTGATTGGCCAGTGAAACAAGCAAGTGACATGAAGCTGCAACAATACAACAGAGTTATCATAATTCCGCACGTAACTAAAGTTGGTAACTGGCCAGAAGTAACAAGTGCTGTTACATTTGTTACTAGGGCGGTCATGAACTGAATATCGCCAAACCAAAACAAAAGTAACCACTGGCCAATAACAAAGGACAAAGACAATCCAGTGAACCAATCAAAACTCAAAGCAAAAACATGCAGCTGACAGAAGCGCTCGAAAACGAGTACGGCCAAGTCACGTGTAAAATTGGTTTTGGTTTTACTTCTGAATGGACGACAAAGCTATGAAAAATGCGAATTACTTTCAACACTCAAGTGAAAAACTACAATTAATGATCCTCTTTCGAGGCTTGGTCTGAGCTTCCACTAACCATACTACATTTAGGAAATACCACACTGGCTGTGGGTAAAATTTGGGTGGCAGGGAAGGACGACTGGGGAGTAGGGGTCCAGGAAGGGGGCCCTCCTGGGGGAGTACAGATCGGGTGGTAACGGGGGTAGCCACCCTGGAATAAAAGTTCCAGACCTGCCTCCAGGGGTGAGGCCCATATCCCACAGTCCCAGGGGACTGAGGGAACCAGGAGGGGGAGCCCCTCCTGGGGGGAGTACAGATCAGGTGGTACCGGGGGTAGCCACCTTGGAATAGGTAATTTCTCCGGACCTGTCTCCAGTGGGCTAGAGCCTTACTGTGGGGTAAAGTGCAGCTAATGGGTGTACTTCCCTGCCACCATCCTTTAATAGCAAACAACAGAAAGTCACCGAAATACAGTCTCTGTTCATTGCACCCTGAATGATAAGGTCTAAGGCTTGCTAGGAGACAGATAACCCTAGCCTATAGCCATTAATGGTATAATTATAATAGTTATTATTATTATTTTATACTAAGCAAATGATATCATAAGTATATATGGATAACTGTTTTTCTAAAAGTAGCAGAATAGTAATGTTCAGTATCTATACACGACATTCTGAATTGTAGTGTCAAAGCTTGCCCCTATTTTTTTTTTTTTTTTTTGGGAAAGGCAGATTATTAGCCTTATTCATGGTGAACATTTCTATAGATCTAAATGATTTTGTTTATTCGCTTGAAGATGGTCCTAAAGCGTAGTATCAGGGGTTCAGATGTGTAGAGCAAGGGTCCCAGTCATGTCGAAGGATCGGCACAAACGAGAAGACTGAATAAAACGAGGAACGTGTGCTTGACTAGAGGTCAGGGGCATGAGGTGGACATGTGAGAGACATGACTGGAACCATTGATACACTGTCTTTTACAGATGTAGATAACAGTGGCTTTACTTAGGAAATGAAAGGTTTGTTGTGATATCCAAAGGGGGTGATTGTTTTCAACTGGGAATCCCTGATGGACTTTGAGATCAGGAATTGGTGGCATGTTACCTATGTTACTGGGATTTACTTATGAGCATGACACGAGGTTCATAGTGTTACATGTCTCTGAAATAAAGTGTTACAATGCAGAATGTGTGTGCCTGACTTTGAGATATTGTCTCTCAGGTCTCATTAACATCAGTTTATGGATGCCATAAACTTAAACTATACATTATTTATCATGCTATGAAATGTACAAAGACTCAAGATTTTATATTTTGAAAGAAGAACGCTATCACTTGTCTTTGTTCTGCTAGCAATATCTTTTGTCCATTGAGCAAATAATGATGCCTGCAAACATTTTGATGTGATTCCTGGCAAGCATGCGCATTAACTTTAATGAGGAAATGTGCCCTGAATTCCAGTCAGAGTTAGATCTTCCCTGATTGGCTAAACATTCTTACAGTGTTCTTATGTTTTCCTCATCTTGTCATTTAACTTCAACTGAAGACAAGATAGAAAGCACAGAAACTCTGTTGTGCCATACATATCTGTGCAAACAGACACGCACTACCCAAGCACCACATACATACCTGGTGGCTGACCCTTCTTCTTGTCTGGCTGCCATTTTAGTGAAAATACATCGAAGATGGCCCCTAAAAGGTGCATTGCTGAAAACATGTAAAAAACAATCAACAGGCATTACCCTCAGACCATGATTTGGCAACATACATGTATGAGTAAGAACATTAGGACAGGGAGCGGTTTTATCATATTGAGTTTTCTCCTCACCAGTCTTCTGTCTTTGATAGGAGGCTCCTGGAAAGAAGCATGCCACTACCAGATCGAATAGCCAAGTAACAAACTCTGCAACAACATTGCACATGGATAATTAGTATAGTTACATTGTCAGATGTCTTCACTCATTCCTTGACTTTTCTTTATTGGTGCAACAGACTAAACTCTCTAAACGCTTGTAAATCGATCGCCTTTGGCTCTTGTGAGTGATATATCGACAGAGACAAACACATTGTGGATGAACAGTGGCAATTACCAAGCTAGATGGGCTATGGTGAGTGTCCTCACCAGTAAAAATGTGTGATTCTACTTTCAATCAAAGATTAGAACTACAATGACTATGTACACTTCTGCTTAATATCCTCGTTGTCTTTAAAGTCTCTACACATACCAACTTGAAAAACCTATACATTAAAATATTCAAGAGCCTTTTATGAATAATACGTTTCTCTTACTCACCAAACATCATGTACACTGTGTCAGGTAGAGCACAGTCCTTTTTTCTTTGGTTAGCAAGTTGAAAGTGTTCCTTCAACAGGATTAAGCTGCAATCACACCAACAAATAACTTCAAATAATTCAATTTGCTACTGTTCACACTGAAACTTATATACCAACCTGCCGTCCCTGACTCTGCCAAGGATTTTCTTCATAGAGACAAAGAGTGTTTGTCTGAATGGAGCACAGGCTGTGTTTAAGTTGTGAGGCAGGAATTCCTTCAGAAGTTTTAGTTCCATCAATGACAAGAGCTCTAAAAGGTAATCAAAACATGAACAAACACTAAGCCATTAGAATCTAAAAGCTCCAATATAATTATCACGTGTATAATTTTGTGAGTTGATCAGGTGGAAATTAAACAAATCAAATTTGCGTGATCCTTTCTTTACTTCTGTCTTACATGATTTACTGGTTCTACAGGCCCTTCCAGCTGTACTCTCCCTAGGGACAATTTATTTGAATCTTAGGGTTAGGATTAGGGTTTAGGGTTTTTGAATCTGGGAAACCGTTTTTCTCTTTCTTATTATTACATCGAAAAACACTTCTTAAATCAAAAGTGCTAACACTAGCACTACAATAGCATTCTCAAACTTAGCAATAATTCATCACCTTTAAACTGAGGAAATCATGACTGTGATGGAAAAGATTTCTACCATTTTAGTTCTTCACTTTCTCCCTAGTTTAAGTTTCGATTGAGAAGATATATCAAACACTCAAGACAGCATTTGATCACATTTCTAAACATCTCAAAGTTTGTCAGAAATACTCTGCTATGCGTCGTTTTCTCAACTCTCTTCTTGGTGTTTGGAAATGCGATGGTAACCTGACCATTTGCCACGGTGTGCGTCAATTACGAAATTACGTCAATTCCCTCCATGTTGGTGTCTTTGGTGTCTTGTTCAATGGAACAAAGAATGATTGACAGTGAACATACAGTAATTCAGATTCACCTCTCCAGTTCATAAAAAATAATAAATTTCAATGACCAACTCTGAAAAGTTAAATGAAGCATTTTCATTAACAAAGAAAACAATGTGACTCGATCACCTGCAGTTTTGGGTGTAAAACTAATCACTGACAGTGCAGTAGCTCTTATGTCATCCTGTAAATGAGTCAGGCCCTGATGTAGACAGCTTTCATCCTGAAAGAGAGAAAACTTGATTTGTCAGTTATTAATTGTACCTTGCACTGTCTTGTTTTGTATTATCCAATTAAAAAAAAGAATCTGATTTTATTATATACCTGTCATAATGAGACAAATTGACCGTCTGTGAGAATGATTTTCGTTGCCCACCTTGTTTGACCATCTAGAGGAAAGTTTTTCTTATAAAGATTTTCAGTTCAAAACGTTTTGCCGACCCGTGAAAACCAGTTGCCCTCTTGGTGAAAACTTTACTGAAACCCCTTTCAGTAGCTGCTTACTGTGTTAAAGGAAGTGACATGTATCCCAGTGAAAGGATTGAGCACAACATAAAGAGGGCAAAATATTAGACAAACTGCCAAAGAATACAGCTAATGAGTTGTTAGCAGATACCTTACACAGTGACAATATGATTGGTGTGCAGTGGCTAACAAACTCACCTGGTAAACAGTGTCCTGTGCAGCCCCCACCCCACCCCAACTCCCCAACCCAGCCAGCTATTTGATTTCTGATGAATGAAGCATTTTCAATATTAAATTTCTTGAGAAATTTAATATTGCAACCAATGACCATTGCAATTCTCTTCTATATGTAGGAGAGATTCTATAATGCATACATTTCTAGAGTGTGATGTCTCTATTTCAGTATTTTCAAGTACCATAAAGTGGTTTAACAATATACACAAATTAAATGTGAGTCTTTCTGCTGAACAGATTTTATTCAACTTGACTGATGAAATAGCTTTGTTGACCTCCATCCAAAAGCACAGACTGGATCTTCTCTTGCTTCTCATGACACACTATGTCTATTCCTGTAAGATTTTTTCTGAGAACCCCAATATTTCTGAACTTCAAACCAAACTCCAAATGCAATGGAAAATCGAGCATTGCTCACTGACTTGATTTTGCAATTTTCCCCCTCAATATAGCTTGGCCTGTATAATGGAATAATGGAAATATGCTTTTTGTCAAGGTGTAAAAGTTTCAAGTAGCATTAGTAATTGAATTTTATTCCAAGTGACCTTAGTAATCGTAGCGTAAGTAATGCTAATTAGCATTGTTAAGCAACTTGAGATATCGTATTGTATTGTAAGTAGTGTAAGCATTTGTATTTTTTGTAGCGTAAGTGGTTGTATTGTATTGTAAGTAATGTATGTACAGCATTGTAAATTACATTGAATACGAAGTATTATAAATAATGTAAGTATATCTATTACTCTTGTAAGTAGCATAGCTGTATAAGTATTGTAACCATGTGTGTAACAATGCATAATAAAAAAAATAAAATAAAAAAAATTAAGCATTTTGTTTGCCCATCTATTCTTATAACCTGACCTTGCAAAATAAAAACCTAAATATAATGTTACCAATAAATTACAAAATGCTTTACTTGTAATAAGATTAACTATTAATATTCCATTTTATTTCACTATTTAGAGCTATAATCTTTAAAAGTGTAGCCCTGGGCAGTCTACAGAATTAATTAATAAATTATTAATTAAATTAATCCCTCTAATTTAAGTTAGACTGAGGTAGAACATTAAATAACCATTATTTCAAACTAGAAAAGAACTGAAAACAAGGATGGAGTTAATGTGCTTCCATTTTAAATATTTTATTTTTATGCAACATGTCACCAAAAGATTCAAACATGTCTTAAGCACATGCTGCATTATATAACTGCATCACTCACTCAGTGTCAATTGATTGCTTACCAGGTCATGAGTTTGCAAAATGGCCAAGGAACGACTGACTTTTAAGACTGAAAGATAAGCTGACAAAAATCTTGTCCCTTCTGAAGTCTTGTTTGCTGTTTTCTCTTTATCATGAGCATGTCTCAATTTTTCAAGTAAATAGCTGAGAGATTCAGGAATGCACTTGAGTACACATGGAAGCCAATAAAGGGAAGCATTCTGCTGCAGTAACCTGTTTACAAACAAAGTACAAACAAATTCACAATCTTAGCATGTTTAAGAGCATTTTTCAGGATACAGAAGATGCTAAATCAGTGTTCAGAGTTCTCTTATATCCAGAATACAGTAAAGTATGGATTATTTCATCCCATTTTTTAAGTAAGCATAAGTAAGCAGTGTATTTGCTCTCTTGTAGTGTCATTTGTAGCCACTTTTAATTAAAAAGGTGAGTTGAACACTGGTCGATGCAAGCTCACTCACCACTTCACCAGCATACTAGTGAACATACAAAAGATCATTATTTTTTAACTGCAAGATAAAGATTTCAAGAAAGAGATTATCCTAGTTAAGCACCAGTTAAAGCAGTTGAAAAAGTCTGCAAAAATTCAGGCTTGAAGGGGATTCAAACCCACGAACTCTGCCATTCCAGTATGCTCTGATCTACCAGCTGATCTACCCACCCAACTGATCCCAAATGAATATAATTACCTTCACCATCTACAAGTGTATTACCCACTTACAACATGACTAGGGGACTGTTTCTCAAAGGTCCTGAAATGTTTTCACACCCAAAAAGCCATAGCAAAATCTCAAACCTTATGATTACAGAGCTGTTTTATCCACATATACTAAATGTGAACAGAGGCTCCCTTCTTACAAGCAGTTTCAGGCGTATACACCACTTTGTTTTTAGATACAGATTAAATACAAATGGCTTTGCGGGCCCGAAAAGTTTCCAGGGCTTGCGAGAAACAGGCCCCAGCTCCCAGTTGGTATACAAGGGATAATTTTGGGTTGAGCCACACCACGTGCAGCCTGTAAACATACTCTGGTTCGGCATAAGCTTATTACAAGGTCCAATTACCAAATAATGGATGCACAACTTTAACAAAAAGGCCAAAAATACTTACCTATCTTCATTTGTAAGTGCCCTGAATAATCCATCTTGCCAACTCTTCTCCCACTGCTTCACAAACTCAGTTTGTTCCTTTTCCTTCCTGATTGTTAAATAAAACAACTGTTTCCATTTATTACATTTGAAAATTAATTAGAAAACACCTTGAAAGGAAGCACCACCTTGTTCACCCAAACATCCACTTGTGTTTCTATGACTCAGTAGAAACACGGAAATTGTTTTCTATTTCTTAAATAAAATTTAGTTTTCATTGCTCAAGAGGATAAGGATCCTAAATTCCTAACATATTGATTGCTTGCTTTCATTTGTTGTTCAATATAGCAAACATAAGCTCATAGTCCAGGGTTGTCAAAACATTTTGAGAGAGATGGCTTTACTACTGGGGAGTGGCTGATTTTGCCATGTCTTCATTGAGCTGATAACGAATCAGACAAACAGCAAAGCATAGTAATCAGCCACAATCATTAAGTAGGTGGTGATTTTTTTCCAGAGCTATTTTGACAACCTTAATAGTCCAACACCATATGTAAATGTAATGGACAAGATAGAAGTGTTTATTTACAATACAAGATCAGATGAACCAAAGAAAGGTGACAGTAAATTTACAGAACACAAGTGACTATCACAATCCTCTCATGCAATGTACCTGCCACATTCAAGAAATGCCTTGAAAGCATTTGTTGAAGGAGATGTCAGTTGATTGACTCCAAGGCAACGAATCAAATCATCCAAAAGAGAAGGCTGTTTTTCTAGGATCTAATGACAAAAACAAACAAGAAACAGAGAAAGCTACAAAATCAGAAACAATAATTCTGCCCTAAATGAGAATCTTGGCACTGCGTCAGACAGCAAGATGGTCACCTACTGACAGTTTAGGGTCCTTAAAGTAGATTTTTATAGTTGCCATCTTATTTTTATTGTTGTACGTATTTAAATTTAAGTTATTGCCTTTGAAAAGCCTCTTAGGGGAAAGTCAGTAGAGCATGTATGTATGTAACTACTTGCGGCACATACTTCACACTGGACAAGCTACAGAACTCATCCCTTGTTAGCTAATGAATACTGTAGGCATTCTACAATAAAACAATTTTCAGACAAGGTTGAAAACTATGCATGAAAAACAAAAAAACTTTTCTTGAAATTGTCTTTTCAATCTCTGCTAAACTGGAACAATCTACTCTGTCAAAAAAGTTTTCCTTCCACATATTGAAATTTCTTTTCAGCTACTACATGGTTTTAAATTGCAGACTATTTAGGCAGACATTCCTTCTATAACAGCTATTTTGAATAGTCACCTGTTGAAGGCCAATACAAGACAGAAGTGAACAAATCAAGCCATATCTTCCTTTCACATGCCAAGGAAGTCCTATGACTTTATCCCTAAGTGATGCGTAAAACTGAAGAAAACAAAAACAACAATTATTATTATAAATTTTGTTTGAAATTGTATAGTTTACACTTGATTATTCACATGACAAAATTGATGCATGGAAGTCCCATATTGTTCATGGAAGTCCCATATTGTTTCCACTTGAATCATGCATGTGTTGTCTTATTGCTAAACGTACTGCTTCATCCACTGAATTTCTTGCCATCTCTTCATCTTTGTGTAACTCAAGCAACAAGCTAAACAGAGTAACTGCCAAGCCTGGTACACCATCTATCTGGAGAAAATATTGAATGCAAATTGGCAACAGTTTTATGTTACTAATATGCAAAGGTCAGAGGGGGAAGTACTGCTCAGTGATAAATAATGGGGGCAGTCACATTTGAGAAACAAGCTCACAATTCTCAACTTGAGCATGATAAATACAGCTTTCATCATTTTTACGGTACCTACATTATTTCTGTGTGAACCATGCTAAATACTTCACAGGGAATACTTAAATTAACATCAAATTCTCTTAGTGTTTGATACTCATACAACAGAGAAAATTGATAGAAATTTAACTTCAGTAGCAAGTGTTTATTGCACATCAAATATTATGATTAATACCATGCCATGGAAAATACAGCCAATCAGAATACAGGAAAGCCACTTGTCACTTATATTTTCCTAGCATACACATCGGCCTAAAGGTATACCAAGAAAATACAAGTGACTTGTGGCATATTCCATTGTAACACTCAAAAACTTTGCATAACTAGTACGTATTTATGTGAGATACAGGACAAAGGTTTGTTAAATCAACACGTTTTAGGCTGTACAACATAATTTAAACAATTAATAGTATAATTGATCATCACTAGTATACAGAGAGAGCTGTCAGCAGAACTGAAAATCTATAATACTGACCAAACCCCAACCCCATCCACAAAACGTACCCCTTACATTTGAGAAATCCAACAACCAGAAATGTTAATATTAAACATAAATGACTATTATTAACTTGTTAACTTACAGGGTCTTCTAGATTCTCCCAAATAATTTCAATTAGATGAGTGACATGATATGACTCCACACTTGTCATCCACTTGGAACCTTCATGGAATGCTTTCTTCTTGAGAAGACTCTTCATGCACAGAAGCCACTGCCTCATGGCTGGAAGAACAAACGAAAAAACAATGAGCAGACATGTCACTATAGACAAGGAACAACAATATTAACTGTTGTGGCCTGAATATTTATAGCATTGTTGAGTAAGCATTTACAGTTACCATGGGAACCATAATTATACACACTTCAAATAGAGAGATAACATTTTTTTGATTTGACAGTTTAGACTAAATGTTAACTAAGTCACTGTGGTGTTTGAATGTATTTTTGACCTACCCTGGAATCTTCTAAAATATTGTACCAGTCCAGTCAAATACACAAACTGTCTGATAAGATCTACTATTCAAAGATGTTGTTTATTTAATCTGATATAAATTACCTTCAAAAGCTACATAATGAACTGGTGAATTTTTGCTCTCTTTACAGAGAGTGTATATGGTCTGAAACAGCAGTCCTTCCATCAGAGTAGTTTGCTCCTCATTACCCATCTGAGGACAAACAAATTATACCACAACAAGAATTTTCAAACAAATTGGACAAAGCATTGCAGAAATATTGGAACATTAATATCACTGTTTTTTATCCTTTATAATCATAGAGCAGTCAGGAAAATTGTTGGATAATTGTTGGAAATAAAGCTTGTGACGTCACTGTTGGTGAACTCAAGAAATGCGGGAAATTTGAAACTGTTTTGGTTTCACATTCACAGTGAACTTCAGAGGAAAACTATTCAAAATCAAAAGAAAGTTTTGGAAAGAACTGGCCGATGCAATTTAACCCAAGTAAATGCTTTGTCATGAGGATAACCAGAAAACGTGATCCTGTTATTTATGATTATAAATTAATGGGACACTCCCTTGAATCAGTGTCACAGCATCCATATCTTGGCATTGAGCTATCCTCTAAACTAGACTGGGGCCATCATATTGACAGTAAGGTTACCAAAGCAAACCAAACTCTTGGCTCCCTGCAAAGAAATCTTGGCAACTGCCCTGAATCAATTAAAGAATTAGCTTATAAAGCACTAGTGAGACCTCATCTGGAATATGCAAGCTGGTGTGGGATCCCTGGATTGACAAGCATATAAAGCAAATAGAAGATGTCCAACAGTGAGCTGCTCGATTTGTGAAGAACTGTTGGCAGCGAACACCTGGAACTGTTTTCAGTTTACTTGATGATTTGGAATGGCCCTCCCTTCAAAACAGAAGGAAATCTGCTCGCCTCACATTACTTCATAAAGCTATTCATGGTGAATCAGCACTGGAAATCCCATGCTATATCAAAAGGCGTAATTGTCAACTTCGATCTTTTCACAGAGACAAGTTCATCAAACTAACTCCAAACACAGAAAGCTATAGGAACTCATTCTATTGTAGGACTATTAGAAAATGGAATGCCTTACCTAACAATGTTTTAGATGTTAAAAAAAGTCAATTATTCAAGAACGCTCTTAGATTAGAATGATGACATTTTAATTGGGTTCTAATTTTTTAATCTTAATTAACTTTTCTTAGTAATCTTTTTAAATTATGTACATATTTTATTATATATTTTTAAGGTTTTTTACCCCCCAACCCCCCACCTTGCTTTTTATTTTTTTTATTTAATGTCTTGCAGTGATGGGAGCATGCCTCCCTTTGCAAGACCCCATAATGTAGATGTAGATGAAAGTTCGCACTTTCAAGTTCCCCCAGGACCCAAAACTTAAAAGAGAATGGCTTATAAAAATGAAAAGAGAATGTTTCATGCCCTCAAAGCATTCGCACATTTGTGTAAAACACTTAACCAAAGACAGCTTTGAACAGAATTTTGTCATAAGGAGTTTGTCGGGACCCTTTTTCAAGCTTCGTCAACTTGTAGTCAAGGAAGACGCAGTACAGACAACTTTTAACTTCACTATGGAATGTTGCAAGCCGGCAATTGGACAAAAACAACCAAACACAAGCGAATACTACCCGCCAAACAGTGGGCCAACTCCTTGGCCATTTCCCAAGAAAGACTCACTGACACAGAAGCATAGCAATGTTCAAGACAACAATGACATCACAAAGCAGAGTCTCAGTTCCATTCCTTCCATTAAAGTACACAGTCATTTTGGAAATGTTTTCGTGAAGCCATCCGCTGTCTTCGTACTTTTAACTTTATTACTCCTTTTCATGGCTCAGAAAGAAAAATTTTCACATAAATTTCCTTTTACGTGTGTTTTTGTAACATTTTGTCACTATAAAATCACTGAAGTAAAGATGTCTAAATTTTCGTTCATTTGACCTTAAATGAAATTTTTAAAATAACTGCAGAAATTGTCCTGCATTCATTGGCTAATCTTCATTGTCAATATGCGGACAGACACATGATTTTATAATTTATGCAACGCATCAACGAGCGAGCGCACACGATTTGACAATCCGTTATCGTAAAAAACAAATTGACATCAGTTTTTCATATGTCTGTCCTGTTATTGACAATGAATTGGAATGGCCCTGTCAAAGTAGTCTGCAGCTCCACTCGGCTATTGCCTCATGGATCCACAGCTACTTTGACAATGTTATGATGAGATTCATCGTCAATAACAGGACAGACGCAAGAAAAACTGACGTCAATTTGTTAAATGGAAATTTTCATTCCAGACAAAACAACATTAGGTAAATTATTTTAAAACACAGGATAAAAATCATAGAAAAAACTGTTTGATTAATAATAGTAATTGGACTGGGTGGAGTACAATTCAGGGACTAATCATGTGAGTAATTTCAAAATCGGACGAGTACGAAGCATGAGGCCGATTTGAAAATACGAGCACAATTACTCCCTAAATTGTACCACACAAGGTCCAATTACTAATTAATCGTATCTATAACAAATTTCGGAATTAAAAATGTCTTTTGGCAAGTTCTTTTCAGCAAAAACGTTTGTAGTGCTTTTCATAAGTTGTGAAAATTGCAAAGGAAGCCATTAAAGCGTTCGGTAAAATTACGTGGGTATCCAATTATAGGTATCCAATTACGAAAAGTTCAAATTGGATACCTGCAATTGGACACTCACATGATCACGCACCGATTACGTCACAAATAGGCACGCAGAGAACCAATCACGATCGAGAATTTTGTTATAGATACGTTTAACCAAGAAATCACACTCAGGAACTGCAAACCTCCAGTAGAATTTCCTTTTTCTGTGATTTAATGATGCCCATTACAATGGCTAACTGGGTGATAGGTCTGTACTGAACTAATGGCAACTCAAATTTAAAACATCCAATCATCACAGAGTGGTAGTGCTGTGGTACAGCTTGGTTCTTCATGAATGATGCTCCTGTGTAAAATAAAACATGTATCCCAAAATAACTCTGCAATGAATTGAATTAGATTAAACTCAACCACTGGCATGCAGTATCAATAAATGAATTAAAATTTTACACTTCAATTGAACTTTAATACATAATTTGAAGTTTCCCCATCCAGTTCAACTAATTTGTAAATTATATAAAATAGAAAATAGCAGTTGCACAGCATAGGGCATATAGTGCATTTGGCTGTATAATTATGTAGTAAAAACTGGTCACTAGTTATCTTTTAGTGATATAGCTAATGAAACTAAAAAATAATAGAAGCCACAGCTTTTTTCCTACTTTTATGTTATAAATAAGCTGTTACTTCTATTCTCATCTGTGTTTCAAAGAGTCAATTGGTTCCTTTTGATAAACACTTTTTGTATTTTTTTTCTCTTTAATTTTGCATGATCTCACTAATAAAAAAGTGAAGTTGGCCTACACAACCAACTGTGCTGCTTAGAAGGCACTGAAAGCTGAACACCTTTTATCTTTTCCCCAAATTCAGAGCAAAAAGGGAGAGCTATTCAACCACAAAAACACATCACATATTGTCCAAAAGTGGCCAAGATGAGTATGAAAATGTATACTTTGAACATTTTTCCTCCATATAATCCACCAGATTAGGTGACCCATACAAGAGACTGGTGGATTCAGTCTGGTGAAGTTGACACAGATGATACAGACTGAAGCAAAATACAGTTGAAACATGAGACACACTTGCTAATATATGTGTACTAACCTGATGCAATTAATAACTGTGTAACAATTTCTTTGGCACACAAGCAAGGCTCCAGATCTGCAGCAATGCCTAGCAACAAGCCTATGGCTGTTCCACACAGAAATGTACATTCCTTATGAAGGATCTGTTATTTAAGAATTTGCACATAAGCTATTACAGTGGAAAGCTGCCTTACAGTCACCTCATTAATACAGTCACCTCATGACTACGGCCACTTTTCATTTGTCCCAGCAAAACAGGCATAGATTTATTTTATAAGGAAACCCAGTTAATGTGACCACCCCATAATACGGCCAATGGCCACATTCTAAAATCCCAACCCAGGGGTTTCATTAATGTTTTCAGCAAAAGGGCAATTGGTTTTCACAGGTGGGCAAAACTTTATTAAAATCACGGCCTGAACTTCTTTTTAAGAAAAACTTTCCTTAGATGGCCAATCCAGGTGGGCAAAATCATCCTCACAGCCGGTCAATTTGTTAACAAAACCCCTGCCAGCCTTTGCAATCCTTTATTATTTTATCCCGTTTGTACAGCCCCTCAAACCAGTTATGTTCATCTTTCCACTGATAATACGGCAGGTATATTTTGCAGGCTGCAGATTGTGGGTTGAAATTTAATTATAACTGGAAAACTGCTGGGACTAAAAGTAATTAATAACCTATATACTCATCAGAGGTTCTTACATAAAGTAGTTCGCCTCTTTCACATAGTGAAAACACGATTGATCCGCTATAAGTACTTATCAATTGACACGCTGAGACCAGTGAAATCTCTTCAAAGCCATCTGGATGGCCGCTCCACAGATGTTTCCATCGATTCCAGATTTGGCTCAAGTCTTCCCTTAACAACAGAAGATTGCCATCACAAATGAAGCAAATAAATAAAGGAATGAAATAATATAAGATTTTAACCGACGGAATGTACTAGCACAAGCTCAGTGTGCTTTCATTTTGGTACTCACAGGGAAGAAACCAAATTCAGCAGATATTTCAGATGATATTTCAGATGTTTCTTCAAAAACAATAATTCATTGCAGGCTTAAAATCATAGGAATATACTCTCCTCCCATCGCTTCAGCTGGTTTGGCTCTTTGATGGAAGCCACCTTTCTGAGCGATTGTAAACAGACTCATGTAACAGTCACGGTAAGTCTACCACCTGTACGTTTCTTTTAAGTGCCAGCAGTTTTCCAGTTATAATTAAATTTCAACCTGCAACCTGTAACCTGCAAAATATACCTGCTGCTGATAATATTTCATACACTGATTCAAGTTTCAATTTTTTAAAATTTATATCTGCAGTCCAGATGCTCATTAAAGAACAGTTGTTTAGAAGTGCAATTGTGATATATCTGTTAAGACGTCACTCAATTTACAGACCAGTTTGTGGACCAGTTGTGAGATTTGACCCCACCCCATTAATATGGCCACCCCATTAGTACCACCAAATTTTCATGGCCCCATGGAGACCATATTAACGGGGTTCTACTATATTTCAAACTAGGTAAATTTTAAGAAAAGAACATTAACATTACGGTATTGATTCAATTATTGCCCTCATCCCAATAAGTGGCCCCTAGCTCCATGTATGAAGTGGATAGTTTTGTCTGACAAAGTCATAGCATGTAACTTAGCCATTACTAGTTAGTACAATAACTAGCCTTGCAAAATAATATCCTCCACAGGTTATTTATGATCGTCTCCAGGACTGTGTTTCCTATGAAAATGCAGACAAAGTTTATTAATAACCACTTTGACTAAAATTAACGTTTACAAACCTAATCAAACTTCATCAAAGTTGACTCTTTCCCTTGAATTTATGCAAATTGTTTCTGATAATTTAGCCAGTAAATTACAGTCACTTGATGTTTGAATCTTAAGAAACATACCTAGCATACCTATGAGTATATAAAAGACCATTTTTTGTTACCTTCAGTTGCAGTGCAGTCGCAAATGAGCAAACCAACTTTCTTTGGGAAGTACTGGAAGGTCTTCAGAACTGCCTGTAATCAGATAGTTTGAAGACAAAACCAAGTTTCTTTGGGTTCTAGTTAATCCATCAACTTGCCTTTAAACCTGACCAAAAGTGAACACAACAACGTGCTTGTTACTGACTTACCTTTACAATAGTCTGAAAAACATCTGAGTTAAATGGCAATCCAGCTTCCTCAGAGTTGTGCTGAATATACTGTGGAAATTAAAATACTCAGTTAATTTAAATTGAAATCGCACTACATTAACAGCTGAAATTATGCATCCTGAAAGGAAAGAAACAGATTTGCAACAACTACTATCAAAATTTTCATTTATAGCTGGGTGTTACTCTCATTATCAACTCTTGGAAATTTTTTCCTTAAAAGGCAATTTCACACCACATTAACATACATACTACTGTGGGATCTGTTCTCAAGTAATTGCAGCCAATGCCGACCCCAAAATCCTTATAACAATGGAAACAGCATATTAAATTTTCCCTTTCAATTTTAGAAGAAAAATTTCTCAGGTTGTTGTGTGTATGTCTAGCTCAAATCATCCCATGATGCTCATTTCTAAAGGCATACATGCTTTGTACAACCATTTCCCACTTTATCAGCTGATTGTCAAATTCAAATGCCTTTTTTAAAATTGCATCCTTCATACCTGCTGACAGTAAGAGTCCAAACAATGAGAAATGGACATAACAAAGTCATCAAACAGCTCATCCACACACTCCTTTCCAAGTTCAGAAACATCAATTAGCTGACAAACTATATCAATCACAGAAAAAAAACATACATAGTTTATAATTACATGAGTCTGTATCCAATGCTGTCACATTGTCACTAATTTGAATATTGTTACCAGTCATTTCCTGAACATATTCCAGAGACTTAATACATATAATTGAACTATATTCAACTATATGACAAGCATCAATAACCAGGTGGTTTTAATAAACCTAGCTGTAGATCAGCATATCATGATCAATAACAGAAAACTACTGAGACTGTACAAATATACAACCAACAGTTTCCTAGCCTTCAGAAAATTCAGTGCACCACAACAGGAACTGGAAATGTGCAAAAGCTTTATTTATCATCTTTCCTGATATTCCATGTACACCACTGATTTATAATAAACATGGGTAGGAACATAGTGGATTGCTGGTAACAGCACTTAACTTCAGTTACTTACTGCCATGTAACCAAACCACTTTCAGGGAAGAGGGCTGCTTGATTATAGTAAGCAAAACAGAGTCCGAAATTTTACTATGATAATCATGATTATGAATATTTGAATTTTATGGATATGGCCATTGACATTTGGTACCTATTTCAACAGCATTCACAATTTGGTTTGTGGAAGAGGACAGAAGCTCACTGATATTTCTTTTGATTTCACATTTGGCATGATAGGGTCTGATTACACAAAGAGAGCTGAAAACCTGCAAAGAGAAAAGTGATTTTTCATCACTAACAGCTACCTGTTAAATATATTTATGCATGATTTTTCTTGGAGTGTAACTGTGTTGATAAATATTACTTAGAAAATAGCCCTATGTAAATACATGCCCTGATTGGTTTAAAATTGTGTTTCTATAAATGCAGGGGCAAAGAGAATTTATATTTTGATGATCAAAGTAAACAAGTTGTTTTCTTTGCTTTGGTCACAGACTTTTCTAAAAGAAATAGAAAACATGTTCTCTGTGTTTCTATCGAGTTATAGAAATACTCATGAAAGTTTGGGAGAACTCGAAAAAGCTGTGGAAACACTCACCTGTCCACTTGTGTTCATACAGCATTCCTCGTCCTTCGAAAGCTTCCGCTCATGTTTCTATTAAACAATTAGATTATGAGCTCAAGATTTCTATCACATGATAGTTGACGAGGGTGCAGCCCGAGTCAACCATCACACATAGAAATCAAAAGTGAATAATCTAATTGTTTTGGTATAAATCTACTAGTCGTTCAAAACTTTATCTAAATCCTCTTCATGATCACAGACACTTCAAAAATGCCAAGAAGTGGCCTTCATTTTGTTAACAAGGGCACACTGCTATGCTACTCACTATCTATCACAGAATAGATAGCGAGTAGCATAGCCAATCAGAGAATGGCATTTGTGATAGAACGACCAGTAGATCTATACTAAAACTCAATGGAAACACAGTACAGTACATGTTTTCTATTTCTCAAATTCAACACAAGAAGAGAAATTTCATATCTCCAACCAGACATGTAATGTTCTACATGTACATGTATTTATTATATGAAATACCACACCATAATGTAACCATGGCAATGGTGATCTTTTCACATGTGAAGATAACATGTTATTTTCACATGTGAAGATATCATGTTTTCACACAAAAGATCACGTGGTATTTCATGGCTGTTTATATTTTTTAAAAAATACAGTATTATTCAAGACTGAATGGTAAGGTAAGGTATAAAATTATTTTATACTGCACCTTGCATGTATCTTCATGTTGTGGTTTTCACTTTTGTGGTTTGCTGATTTGAAATTTTATAAAACAAATGAATTCCAAACATTTCAAAGTTCAAAGAAAACATGAGCATTTTTGTCGCAAAATATCAGTAATTTTAAAAAGTGATAATATTGCAATTAAGTGTTGACATAGTTTAGAGCGGACCTACAGCAAGTTGGAAAAAAATAATTTCACACAAAAATAAGGTGAACAATTTTAAACCGTCATTTGAACTTACAAGAAACATCTTGCAGCAAAATGATATCATAATTCAGGGGATCAATTTAACTGTAAAACTGAATAATATCCAGTCTTCCTGAAGAAAAACGTCAACGTAAATTTACTGAGTTTACCTTTTTAACTTTTTGACAAAGTTTGAGGTTTCCCAAGGAGCAGAGATAAATTGTACACCAAACTCTGGTGAGAAGAAGTATGAATTCTTCAGTATTGTTAGACGTAAAGTCATCTTTCTTTACAAGTATTGAAATCCATTTCCAAACTATGTCAAGGATTGACAATCTCTGCTTGACAGAGGCTTCCCTAACAAAAGAACAAAAAACATGTATGTTGGAGAAAGATCAACTAAAAAACATAAGGCAGCTTCTGAATACTGCACTACATTTTCTGAAATTGAAAATAACCTAATAGGCTTACTCCCGAAATTATTTAGCATACATTAAAAGATCAGTAATTATTTTCATTGATAGTTTTATAATTACACCACTATCCAAGCAGTTAGTACAAAATGCAGTCTGCAGACTACTTTGTGCTTTTCTTGTTGCTGTTTTGCAACTAGTTAAGTACACAATCATCAAATGATATGTAACAATCAGTGTGTGTTCACCCTTGAACATTGAAAATATATCAAGATGAAGGAATGCTGTAAAATCCCACGTCAAAGCCCTGGGCTTAAGTAACTTCATAAGGGGTTTTGGGTCGGCTTATAAATGGGGGGCTTACATCCTGTTACACTCTTAGTCTATTCATGACTTTCTATCAAAAATTTTGATCTTTGTAAAGAAACGCAAAAGGAATGCACTTATACATTAGATGGGCTTACATCTGGAGGGCTTATACTCGGAATAATATCTTTGTTGGCAAATAGAAGGGCTTATATTTGGAGGGGAGATGGGGGCTTCAACGTGGGATTTTATGGTACTTTGACTTTAAGTCTTCTTCCTCTTCTACTTTCCTAATTTCTTGACCCTGTGAAGAGCCTGCTCGTGGGCGACAAGTCTGCATTTGGCTACAACATGAACACTGATTGATCATTGCTTACTAAATATTACATGTTATTTGGGTTTATTACTACCGACCTCGCCTGCGATGTGAGAAGACTAATGACAACGTCACAATCTATTTAAGAAACAACATGACCTTGATGCTTTGTCAAAAACAAAACATATCATAAAACAGGCCCAGGATAATCCCCAATAATACAAATTTTTGTTGAAGATGACCGTAGAAAAGGGTATCCAGTCACCTCGCCACCAGGAAA
Source organism: Orbicella faveolata (assembly GCF_042242905.1). Taxonomy (NCBI): domain Eukaryota; kingdom Metazoa; phylum Cnidaria; class Anthozoa; order Scleractinia; family Merulinidae; genus Orbicella; species Orbicella faveolata. The sequence goes on from NW_028301552.1 coordinate 23,422,457, forward strand.
TTTTACCACTAACGAACTCACCACCAAGAGAACTCTCCTTGCCACCAAAAACCAAGAGAAAGATAAACTAGAGTAAAGTAGTCCAGGTGTATTAGCTGTTCGAGCAACTACAATGTCCATTGATTCGTACCTTTGTTAGCTTGTCTGTCTGCAAATTTCGATGTCAACATGTTGTTGGTGACATAATACAATATCTGTTCCATTGTCTAATGAGAAACCATAGCTTTCTAGAATTCAACTACATGTATATTTCTTTGAGAACTGACTGTGTTGTTACTGCTCAGTTGCTTCGCTGTTGCATTTGCATTTAAGCTAAATGATCATACAACTTCAACCTTACAGCCTCTTTTGTAATCTCTTGACAGCTTGACCCTAGTCCCCTGAAAACGAAAATAGAAATGAAAGGAAAAGAAACAAGGCGCATATATACCATGCATACTTTCTGTAATTTGCGATTCGGAATTTACATTAGTGACAGGAGTAAACTGGTATGATCTTGCTGTGCTAGAATTGTAAGAAGGGCAAGTAATCTAATTATGTTGTATTGTAAGCAGTGTAAGTATTAGTATTGTTAGTAACGTGAGTATGTGTATTATCTAGAGTAAGTGTTAGTATCGTAAGTGGCGTAAGTAATAAGTTTTTTGTAAGTAGTGTAAGTAACTACATTAATATCGTATTGTAAGCAGTGTCAGTAAAAATTAAGTCTAAAATAAAAAAAATGAAAAAAAAAAAAAAACTTCAACCTTACACGAGCTGTGGAAGTTATACAACTACGCAGAGTAGAATGAATTTCATTTTAATGTTATTAGATCATTAGTAATTTGGTAGCAAGGAGACTTAACTTGGTGGCGAGACTTCCTGGTGGCAAGGTGACCAGTAATCCAGAGAAGCGATTGCATAACACTTAGTTATAAAATGACATGTTGTCACGTATTTGAGGAAAAAACAGTCTATATTTTCAGTCTGCATTTTGCACCTAGTCTGCAGTCTTCAGTCTGCATTTTGTACCTGGTCTGCAGTCTGCACTTTGCTCCTTGACAAATGACTAAATAGTTTCCCTTATAAATAATGTCCTCATCCAGACATAAAAATTATTCTATTTATACAGTAATATAAGCTTAAGGTCATTTCCCAGTATTGCATTGCACATCCCTACTGTGCATAATTTCATGCGTGATTAGCGCACGCATTTAATGGTGGCTTTTTCTTTTCGGTTGGATCTCGCCATAGCGGTAAATCGTCATTTTCTCGCAAATGAGTATAGTGACCTATCATTTTTTTCTGTTGTTTTGAATTGAGTAATAAATTTCTGTGTAAAATAAATATGGACCAATTCTCAGTGTAGAACAAAAACCAATCGTCGGAAACGTGAATTTAGCAAGCAATCGTGGCTACAATCATGGTGCTATTATAATGACTTATTGGGTATAAACAAGGTGCTGTTGTTCCTAAACGAACATGAGGACCCCTCATTTTTATTTCAAAATTTAAGTTCCCATAATATAAACAATCAATAGGCAAAGTTTCACAAGAATCTCAGATCAGGTTCTAATTCAGTGGAATGACCTTGATTCAGTGAAAGGCACGTGTGCAACCTATGAACATGATAAACAAGCTCACTCACTGCAAATATTCTTCAGTCTTCACACAAATATCAAGCCATGACTTTCGTCCAGATTTTCCGCAAGTGCTTATAAGGTTTTGTATCTCTTGAAGACACGAACTTTCATCCACCATTGGAGATTTTTCCTTCATTCACTTCAAAGTTGGTCCACCATTTTGTTTTCTCTAGTGCCCAGTCTTCAAAGGCAGTAATGAGCCAACCGGAAACAAACTGAGAACGAATGTATATCGGCGACATATGTGGTGTAAAACTCATATAGTGTGTTCTGCCGTTTGTATGATCAGATTGCTCAGTGGTTCTACAATTTTTCAAGGCTGCACATCTGTGAAATGTGTGGTGTGTTACTGTGACATAATTTTCATGCTTTACCCCCAGCTGAGGATGGGTTTACCATCCTTGTGGAGACGCATAGAGTCCAGTCATGACAAATTCAAACAGGTGACAGCATAATTTGCAAACAAAAGTTTACAAGAGCAAGCTGGAGCTTCTCCCATACGAAAGGGTCGGGGATCCTCGTCAAAAAATTTTAATTAAACCCCTAAAAGAGACCAATCTGGGTGTAGCTCGAGCTTTATTTGACTCCTAAAAGATACCACTTAAAACAGAATAGGCTTGATTACTAGCCGCTGTTCAGGTAATTAGCATGCACTACTAGACCAGGCTCGAGAGACTAGCAGAAATCAAGCCTAAAAACAGAAATAAGAGCCTTTTTATTTTAATTTCTTCCGGTGCACCTTAAGATAAATTGACAGCTAAAACAGTGGTGTTTCGGATTTTGTACCCCTGAGCGAAACTACGAGCATCCCTGACCTTTTGATAGGGAGTCCCCCACCAGGCTTCTCCCTGACCCTGCTTTCTCATGCTGGCTCTCCAAGGGACAGGAGATTATTATCTGCAAAAGACTATATCCTGAAAGCTCTGCCCCAAAGATGTAGTGACTTCATGAGCTCAAGTATAAAAAGGGAAGGAAAACTGCCATTTAGGAATTTAAAAGGCCCTTTTCAAAGAAACCTCCACCCTCGTGCAGTTGAGTCATCTAAGTGTTATATTACTCAATCTTAGATTTTGCAAAAGCAATTTAGTGTGCCTACTGTATGTAGGTCTGTGAGAGGTGTACGTACCATTCTCTATGGAGACATTTAAAAAGGGTTAACTTTTCTGTCAAAAATGAAATTTGATGATACACCTAGAAAGGTCAGGGTTTAAACCTTAGGGTGGAGCCTCCTCATTTGAGCTTTGCTGGGTACACCTCTGAGCTTCACCAGTAAAATAATAAATAGCTATTGACCAAATATTATAAGAGCATGTGCATCTGTTTTAGTCATTGTCTAATCACTGTTATAACATAACTAAAGCAAAGCGCGCGCTCTGATTGGTTAATTCAGCGTGTACTATTTGCCCATGGGTGTACGCTGCTGACGTGTGTGCTAATGTTTATAAAGCAAATCTTTTGACAGACATTGTTTCCAAAGTAATGGCCGACGTCCTTCTGCCAGAAATGCGAAACTGTCTTCACAGTTGTCTGAAGATGAAACTTTATCGAGTTACTGGTGTGCAGTCAGTTGTCATGAATGAATTTTCGCGCGCTTGTTTTCTCTTGTCATGTAAGACTACGCGAACGTTTTTTTTGTGATGTAGCTCAATAAAAGGACTTCTGTTGTTCCAATGTCTCAATGTTATGTTATAAAACAAATGGTAAACGCCATAGCGTGCACTATTGAGTTATGGATGCACTTGGGAGGTTTGCTAAGCACTCAAGAAGCTAGAGTCGCACGAGGCTATCGCCTCGTGCGACTCTTACGCTTCTTTCGTGCTTAGCAACCTCCCGCGTGCATCCATAACTCGATAGTGCACGCTGTGGCGTTTACCATTAGTTAAATATACTGCAAAGTCAACAGGGCTATCATTAAGGGCTGTAACCCGTAACACCCGATACGGAGGTAACCCGAAAACACTGACCCCGGGTCCGCGGACCCCCATTACGGACCGGGTCCGTGGACTACCAATGGACTGGTCCACGGACTACCCCTACAGACCCCCTCTACAGACCACCCCCCAAAATATAATAAAAATAAATATTTCAGTTACAAAATAAATAAATAAATATTTCAGTTACAGGTTGTCTAAAAGATTACTCGTGAAAGCGAAATTTCGAACGTTACATTGTGCTAATGTAACAGACCTGAATTCAGGCTCGTGTGCAATTTATATCATTACACATTGCCATTTCCTTTGCTGTGGCCATAAAGTATACGAAAGAAGCCTCGAAATTTGTGTTCTTTCCCCTCTGCCATTTTGTTCAGCCCATTCTCCCGTGGGTTCGTGAACTTGCTCCAGGCTTCACAATTTGCTCAGCGGAATAACACAAACAACAAGAATAAACAGCCTAAAAATATATCTTCCATAGCCAGATTGAGTCACGAATGGAAGATAAGAACTTTCCTTCTTACCATCGGCATCTCCTTACGCTGAAAACAGCTTTTAGGCATTTTATTTTGGAAGGGGCCGGGGGTGGGGTGTTAAAAACCCAAGTCTGTTACATTTGTACAGTGTAACACTCGAAAAATCACCGACTCGAGCCTGAATCTATTAGACAACCCATAAGGGAAATCTTTATTTATTATTTTTACACTATTTTAGGGTCGTCCGTAGAGGGGTCCATAGGGGTAGTCCGTGGACCCGGTCCGTTGTGGGGGTCCGTGGACCGGGGCTCAGTGTTCTCGGGTTAGCCCCTGATACGGCCTAGCATGTTTGATCGGCCCTTGATGTCATGGTGTTGTTGATACAATTCACCCAGAAGGTAACACGTTTGCTACAGGTGTGAAGATCAAGGGTACAGGTGACTCAAAACTTGATGACAGCCATGGTCAGTAAATTATCCTTGACAGGTATTTGGCTAAGGGCTTGCACCAGTACTAGTAAGAGTATTTATACAAAAGAGGGATTGTCCATTTGATGAGTTTGATGACTATTGTAACACTTAATACCACTGTAGTTAGCCTCCTTAGCATTGTCTCTGCTGAAGCTTGCTGACCCTGATGAGCACCTTATTAAACCTATGAAGCTTAGCTTTCATACTACTGTATCAAACTTCCTCCCAACATTTTAAGCAAAAATGACAATAAAAACCCTAACTAAATAACCAGGACTTACAAAATGCCAAAGGGGAAATAATTCAAACTCAAACTAGAAGCTCAAACTTGAAATTCTAACTAAAACTCATAAATTCAATTCACTCAAAAAGAACAGTTGATCACAACAATAATATCAATTTATTGGTGGTTATAGGAATACAAGTGAGCCAACTTTTTAAAAAGGTGCATGTATTACTGAGTTGCAAAGTTGTGAGGACCATAGTTAGCTTTTAGGAAAGTCTTTCTAGACATCTAAGCAGTTAAAGTCTCCTGCAAATGATAACAATCTTGATTCTTTTCCTGAAAGCTAGTTGCCAGTGTTGTCCAATAATGCTTGTTTAATCCCGCTCAGCTATGGCTACCAAATGTAAATCAATTTCAGCCTCGGTGAGAACCCTACACATAAAAAAAGGCATTTAAGTTTTCACTTTAAACAGAAGACATTAATAATCAATTATCAATTATTATCATTACATACAAGTATATTTAAAAGTGAACAAACCCATTGAAACCTTCACCAGCCACTTCACAGTTACAGGGCTTTACTGAAAGGTTTCACTTTGAGAACTCCTAGTAAAATAAATTATTTAACTTACTTGAAACGTGGATTGTCAGTTGTGACAATACCAACTTCTATCTCAGATGGTTTGAAGTCAGCAGACAACACTGATGACAGACAACTGATGGCAGTCTGTGGAAATAACACTATGTCATTAAAATAACCAAACAGTCAAAAACCCTCTGAATTACAACAGTCACTAACAATACATTAGAGCTTCTACAACAGCTATCCAATAATGATGAAAAATAACTAAATTGAACACATTTTAACATAGTTCTCATAACTGCAAACAGGGTTCCAGATAAGTTTTTGAGGGAAGGTGTCAACAAGGAATTCCAACGGGTCAATTCCCACTGCTCCCACCAAATCATTATAAATTTTGTATTGATTTGTTGGGTCATGTAGCTGACCTTGTAGAGTTTTTGACCTGTTTTTGACCACTTTGCTGAAACACTGTGCAAAACTTTTTCATTGATATTTTGAAGCTAATGTAGTGTAACTTTAAAATGACTCAGCAAAGGTTCTCTTTTGGTATATCAATATTTTTATCAAGTTAATAACAGGAATTTCTCACAACCTTCATATGCACTTTCAACTCTGGTACTTGTATAAGGTAAACAGACTTACAGCATGCATTTTAATACTTTACTTACCTCAATAGTTTCGCTTTGTGTCCAAGCATGTTTTTTCTTTATTTTCTTTTCCAGAAAACTGTTGGCTTCTGTTTGCTTTACACCCACACTGCAGCCTTTGAAACCACAGTAATAACCAGCAGGATCTGTTTTGTATAGCTGTGGACCTTTTTCTTCGTCTATTCCAACCAGAATCATACCTGGAATAATATTAGACCACACAGAACAATGAACGCTGGACAAAAACACCACATCACCATTATTGGTCATTTTCATGCCATGCAATGCAAATGACCTCAAAGACACAACATGAAAATGCTTGAGAATTCGAAAACCAATAAATAGGAATGTAGATCCATTCTCTATTTATTACCAATAAAACAGCCTAAATAGATAGTTAACACATAAAATTATCTACAAATAAAGAGCTCAAATCTATGTATTGTACTGTGCATGATTGTTTTGGGGCAGTTTTCATACATGGATATGGTTTCTTTATATGTTCTAGGATACAGATTTTACCATGACACTCCTATAAAGTGATTTTACTAGTACATGTACATATTTTATATGTCTAGTAAGTCAAGGAAAGCAGCCAGACAAGCAGATTTGGCCGTGTTACCTTCCACGGTATTCCTCACTAACAAACAGCCCTTAGCAACTGTACTTACTGCATCCTAATGGTCGCATCTCGGCATTTTGGGTATAGACTTGTGAAATATCAGCAATTCTTTTACACAACATGTCCACAGGAATTTCATAGCCATATTTATATTTCCAGTTGGCAGCCTCATATCTTGCTCTCTGAACCTGAGAACGTGCATCAGCTTCAAATGAAAGCAATTAAATATTATGTAAAATTAAAAGTCAACAATACACTGAATGTTGTCTCAAATGCATTATGAAGTTTCTTGTCATTATGGACCTAATGGACAAAGTCAACATATTTTGAATGCTGCACAAAAACAGGTCTTGTTTCAAATCAAATCAAATCAATACTGTTAATGATGAGTGTGTTAAAAATGAGAATGTCCATTCATATTTGAAATTTCCCATATAGTTGCTACAGACTCTATTGCTAAACAGTGTTCCCAGCCATAGAAGTTATGATTTGAAATGAACAACATATCACAAAATGCAAAAGCAATAATAAAGATTACAGCTACTTAATAAATGCACAATTTTGTTTCATAAAAGTACAGTGTAACTGGAAAAACAAGGTACCAGGGAGAATGCCTTACCTATAAGTCCAGTCATGACACATCCTATTCTCTCTGACAATTCAAAGAGATGTGTTACAGTGTTGGAATCTAACAGTTTGTCCTGTAAACACCATCAAACAACAAAAGCTGGTAAGCCAGTGGGTCACTTGTAAGGCAAAGTGAAACAACTAGATTATCATCATCTATACCTAATCAGTGCTATGAGTAACTTTTTCTGTAAAGGTTCTTGGTTGAAAAGAAGATGTGGAAATGTTGATCACTCCTCTACCTCTCAAAATTCAGTTGACACCCCAGGCACTAAATCTGAAAATCACTACTGTTTCAGTGAACATTCAGCTTATCTTACTTGTCAAGTTGGTTACGCGCACTGGTTACGTTCAATGTTGTGAGTGTGCTGCATTTGAATTTATATGTTGCAAGGATGTTTATGACATAATCCATACATCAAAAAGGTTAGGAAAAATAAAAATTTTAAATCATCTTTTTGGTAAATTTTTTAGCCACACCATTCAACAGGTGAGTACAGAACCTGTATATATAGAGTGTGTGATAGATTCCCTTACAGTAAGACAGAATCAGACTTACATGGCAGACCTAGAACTCTTGATTACATAGATCACCAACAAAACCGAATAATCTAATATCTCAGACCATTGACAAGGCTGCAGCATTACCTCATGCCCTGGGTTACAAGTTATAAGCCAATAAGACCGTCCCAAGTAAGCACCCTCTTTTCAGCAGAAAACATTTAATAACTACCCAACATGCTAAATGGTCAGTCCTCTGACTCTTTCATAACTGTAGGTCAGGTCCTGACCTAGAACTCTCTTGAAGCACAGTGGTAAGACCTCACAAGGTCTGAAGAATGGTTGGTGGGTTTCTATTCTGTACGAAGAACTCAGAACTCTTTTCTGAAAACACTTCAGCTGATAAACCAATTTCAATGGATGAGCCATTTTGGGGGCTTCACAATTATCACTTTTTGGTTGTATTGCAAACTCCTGCATACTGCTAGGATCAATTTATCACTACTCACGATGAATTCGATAGCGTTGATCCTAGCAGTATGCAGGACACCTGTCATATATGAACTCAGTTAAATGACCTTGCTCTCCATGAGTTCTCGTGGCTCAGTGGATAGAGCGCCCGCTCGGTGTTCGGGAGGTCATGGGTTCGATTCCTGTCGGGGACTCAGAATTTTTCTTTGTCCCACGCTCATGTCATGTTGATTAATTCACCTTCACATTTCATTACCGAGCTTAAAATTCACCACCTTTATTAACTTATCACTACTCACGATGAATTCGATAGCGTTGATCCTAGCAGTATGCAGGACACCTGTCATATATGAACTCAGTTAAGGTGGCCAAACACAGTTTTCAAGAGCCTATGCCTAATTCACCATTACTTTTAAGCTATTTATGCTTTGGTGCCCGTTTTTTGCAAGCATCAAGGTTAACCACAGAAGGCTTTATTATCGCATTTTGGCTAAGGTGTGTGCTGTTGCCATGGCAATGGGGCTGGTTAAAAACAAGGCTTAAAAAATGTTTTTTTGTTATTTAAAAAAAATTCAGCCATTAGATTTTTTTCATCATTTGCCCACTACGAATTGACATTAAATCCCTTCTGTCAACACTGTTCTAATAAAATTTTGACATAGGCGATTTTTGTAATTCGCCGTTAACCGTTTTCACTGCATGTTCTGTATTATTAAAAATTCCCTATGTCAAAATTCAAATTTTTTGCGATAAATCATTCACGTGGTTTCTGAACTATTGTTTTGCCAAATTTCTGGAAATTCTAACGACTGGATCGTTAGAAATCGGCATGTTTCTGCAAAAGCAATCGGTCTCAATTTTTCGAGCAACTGCGCATGCGCTGCATTTAACTGGGTTCTTTCAGTAACAAAGAAAAAGCTGAGAATTGCTGGGTTTTTTGCGTCGTTACCTTTTCTAACATATCTTTGTAATAAAAGACTAAAGCCATCAATATACTGCGTTCAATAATAGAGAAAAATAGCGCAGATAGTGCGGGTGTTGAGTAAATAAAATGATCGCTCTGTTGACGGCATGTTTGTTTTTGCAATCCTTGTGCGCGCGCTGAATTGCATCAGCAAAAGCGCACGCGAAAACTGTCTTCGGCCACCTTAAATGACCTTGCTCTCCATGAGTTCTCGTAGCTCAGTGGATAGAGTGCCCGCCCGGTGTTCGGGAGGTCATGGGTTCGATTACTGTCGGGGACTCCGAATTTTTCTTTGTCCCACGCTCGTGTCATGTTGATTAATTCACCTTCACATTTCATTACCAAGCTTAAAATTCACCATCTTTATTAACTTATCATTGAAACAATCTTTGGACAACCTTGGTGGGTAGTTTTTCAGGCAATTTGTTGCATTAAGGAATCAATCCAAGTGAAGTTTGAACAATTTTAAAGCAACCTAACGGAAAGACCGTCTGTTATCCAACTGGGCTGGAAAGCTAAGCTTATTAAGATTATATTAGAGACTTTGAAAATACTGACTCTTCAGTAACAAGTACAAAGTGCTGTACGACAAATGCCGATTCTGAAGAATAAAAAGAGTTTTTCTACGTTAATTAGAAGAAAAGAGCATAAACTGACCGGTACTTTCTTTTGAGTGACAACCACTGCTGAGTCAGCCCCTCGAAGACCAATGGAGGTTAGTCCACCTTGATTTATCGCTTTGAAAGCATATTCTGTGGACAGGAGAAATCGAACATTGGCGACTGAAAACAGAAATAAATACTTTTGCACCTGTAAACTTACCAACTTGGTATAACCGCCCTTCTGGCGAAAAAATTGTAATGTGTCGGTCAAATCCAGCACTCGTACCACGCGACATCTTGGATTTCCGTCCAATGGAAAACACGCGCGAGGACTGGGGTAGATGACTCAGTTTCCTCCGAAAGAGGGAGGGGAGGGGAGGGGAGAAGTTTGATTCGTGTTCTCCAAATCTATTTGTTGTTGCTCGGATGTTGATGTTGATATTGCAGTCTAGTCAACACATTCGGCTACAAGTGTATGGGCTGGAAAAGAGAGAGTGACCCAGTCAATTGACTACTAACTATGGCTGAAAGAAGAGGATTTGTAATCTAGCGCAAGGTGGACAAAAAAAGCCAGAGGCTGACAAATGGCTCAATCGTCCCAGTCGCGTCTCTCTTGTGTTTCAGGCTTTAAGGGGCACGCAAAAGGAGCTATTGAAGGGGAGGGAATGAGTCAGAGGCAGTGCGAGGAGATAGTGGTGGCTTCATTTACAAATAACGACCGTATAACGTTCTTTATAATTAGATGGCTGAGTATGTTTCAGTAAACAGCCAATCTCGTTCCTCGGGTCTTGGTTTCTTACTACGCAAGACTCTGGATACGAGGTTGGAAAATAACCTATAGCAATGCGCGTAGAGAGTTTCGTCCATATCTGATTGTCTCTCTAAAATTCACCCGACACCAGTTATCGGCGTATCGCAAAAACTAATCTCAGTTCCAATAAGAATCTAGAGAATTCTACACAGGATACACCAGCTTAATTCAAAAGTCAAGGAAACCACATTCCATAACAAAACAATTTATTGAGCTATGATGAGCTGACAATGGTTCAATACATGCTCTTTAAATTTGGTGATTTGTAGTCTATACAGATAAGTCAGGTTCAGGAGCGGTAGTGCTGTTAACAGGCAGTGCAACATATTCAACAGGACAGCTATCTGGATAACTGCATTCTTGTTCCACAGTAGAGATGCAAGTGTCAGGCTGTACTTCAACTGACTGGATACAAGGCACGCGCTTCTGTTGTGTCACGTGCTTGGACGAATGCTGCTGACGCGCAGCGTGTTGCACGTGCCGCGTGTTGTCATCACGTGGTCGCGGGATTGACCGGGGCGCAGGGAAATCGTGACCGACGTGTCGGCGGCCAAAATCAATAGATCTGGCAATGTACTCGCGGCCTTGGTCTTCAGAGTTGTTAGTGTAATCGTAGTTTTGTTGAGCAGTAGGAGAGGACTTCAATAGATGCTTAATTTGCACCTCTAAAATACTGCATTCCAACATTTTTTCACGATACAAGTGTTCCGCCATATTGAGCTGTGTACGGAAATGCTGAAGCTGTCTTTGAAACTTCTGATTGGTGACTGCCAGCTGAGCAGCTGCCATGGACATTTGACGACGCAGTCCACCATTCTCACGCAGCACTCGGTTTCGATGTTTCCTGACTTGAGTAAACTGTTTCTGCAGTGTTTCTTGCTCAATCTCAATCTCTCTGTATTTCTGCTCCCAATCCTCTTCTTCGTCCACCCTGTTGGCCCAGGAATAACCAGGTTCCTCGCTATGTTCACCTTGCACCTTGTGAGAGACTCTTAGAGCCTCCAGTTCTTCCTGAAGGGAACAAACTTCACAGCGTGCTGCCTCCATATTTTCTCGCAATTCTGCCGCGCTGCAAAGAAGTTTCTTCTTTTCTTCTTCCAGAGAATCAAGCTTTTTCTCAATTTCATCTTTTTCAATTGTTAACAATTCATTCTCGGAAATCTTTTTCTCTAACTGGCTCTTTGCCTCCGCCATATTCACCTTGTTATGTTGGTATAGTTCCTCTCGTCTCTGTTTCTCCTCAGTTAGTTTTCTCCGCAGTGTCAATATCTCTTCCTCCGCGGTATTTAGTTGGTGTAAAGCCGATTGTTTGCTGGCTTGAATCTCTCCGTTCTCACGTGTAACCCTGACAAGCTGTGTCTTGATGTCATCAACACAGCTATCAGCTTCATTGCTTAAGCTTTCATTCATTTTCTGTTCAAGGTCAAGCTTTAGCTTGAGTTGAGCTAATTCAGCGGCAGCTTGTTCCTTTATTGATGTTAAATTTTTCTGTAGTTCAGTCAGCTCTTTTTTCAGTTGTGTTACTTCTTCTTCGTGTTCTTCTTCAATCTGTAAAATTTTTTCTTGTTCCTTGCGAAGGCGTTGATGTATCGTGTTAGCTTCTTCCTCATCTTGAGACCTCAAGTGCTGCAGAGTTTTGAGTTCTTCTTGGAGGGCATTCTTTTCTTCTGTAAATTTAGTAATCATCTCTTGAGCCTCTGTAAGTGCGTCGCATTTCTCCTGATGTAGTTTCTGCAAAGCGGCCGCCGATTCCATACTTTGCTGCAGCTCGCTCTTCAATTCACCCACCGTAGTTTGAGTTGTCTGAAGAAGTTCCTCGACTTCCAGACGTTGTTCTTTTTCTGATTTCACGGTTGCCGATAGTTCCTCCACGTTGCCATTGGCTGTTTTTAGTGAGGTTTTTAATTTCGTTACTTCCTTCTCGGCCTCCGTCAGCAAATCGTTCAAATTGCTTCTTTCAGTCTCCAGATCGCGCAGACTTGTTTCACTCAACTTTTTAACAAACATCATACACTCCTGTACAGCGCCATCCTTCACCTCATACACTTCTAATACATTGTGTTCAACAATGGACATATCTTTTTTCCTTTCGTCCGCCATGATTTCTCTCACAAGTCGTCGTGTTTGATTACACGTCACAAAGCTCTTATGAGTAATTTCAAGTGTGAGGTAGCGCGCGCGACCTAATTAGAATACATCATACAAAGTATTAGAGCGGTTACGTATCAAATTTAGTGTCGTAATACGACCAAACCAAAATTATGACCCTGGCTAATCACAAAGAACGCAGACAGTGCAGTGAACCATTGAAACTCAAACCAAACACATGCATGTAACCGGTGCAAACCTGTCAACCAGTCACAATCCTCCGTAGGTAAAAAGATGGCAGCTGTACATGTTATCACAATACCATGCGAACCTTACACAGCCAATAAAGTACAAGGAAAGCCATATTTTTGCAACATTTGCCCCTGTGCTAATGACAGTGTATGCGAGGTTTGAAGATTTAAGAACTTTTCTGTACGTTTTTATGAGCGTTGTTAAAGTCTTCGTGCGCTAAGAAGTCGGGGTAAATGTACCAGTGAAGTTAGTTTACCTGTGATTGAAACTATCAAGCATTTAGTGCCCCCCCCCCCCCCCCGGGAATTTGGTGACATTTTACCAACAAAAGCAAAGCAGGAGCGGAGAAAGAAATTCAGTCGTTAAGAGCCAGCATCCGAGTTTCTCGTTTTACGAAAAACCAATTTACTCGTTTGAACTACCTCTTAAGTAATCTGACAAGCCCGTCTGACAAATACAATATTTCTATTTGTTGGATTATCTATCAGCGATGCACAGTACCTAGTGATTCACATTCTTTCTGTTTTAGATCAAGTAATAATTAATGCGCATGCGTCAGATGTAACTACCACTGATCAATTTGTGGATTGCAAACTGGTACTGGACTAGAAATAGCTTGCAATGGGGCATGTTCGGGAATGGTTTATGTCATTTCCATTTCAGAAGACTCCCCGCATCAGTCTCACTTTCAAGCTAGTTCCAGTCCAATCCCGAGAAGACTATTGCCTCGATTGCCAGACCTCATACCATGATAGAAATTAATAAACTGGCCAATATAGCCCAAGGTATGAGGTCAGTAATGTTAACAAAACAATGTTTTATTGACACCTATTCTGTAGAACAGATGAATGTTCGAACTTTGGATGAAAACTTCAAATTTAGCGCCGGTAGCACAATCTAGGTCCCAGATGTAGTATGGCTGCTAGCCTGCATGCACGAGTCTAATGTTTCTTTTCACAGTCTAAAAAGTGTTAAAGAAAAATAGACATCCGCAGCCAAGCTATAAACAAATTAGCTATATATATACATTTTAAATCTCTTTATAACCGCTTCTCTACAATGTCTTTTTCTTTACATTAATTTCTCCGGTTAAAATATCTGCTAATTTATAACAAAGATATTGACCTCATCACAAAGTAATGTACATGATATAAATAACAGTGACCTTAGTGTGTGACAAATAACGACTCATTTCCACGTTAGCCCTTTAACAAATTAATGTCGGGCGTCCAGCCAACATTTCAATAATATCGCCCTGTAAAGCTCCTCACAAGACCTCTTAGAACATATCCCAGTGAGCTCGAAAATAATCCTCACTTCTCTTGTAACAAGCCGAGTGAGTTGATTGTATTTCAAAGTTTCTCAGGCAGTTCTTTAGTACTCGCCCTAAGTCCTTGGAGACTGTATGAAGTGATCCCAGTATCTTGTAATATTAGCATTACATGAACTTGTTCTGCCTGCAACGCAAGGATCTGTCCTCTGATAATTGATGCTTGGTCAGTTGATGGCAGTGTTTGAGGCACGAGCAGCTTTCACTGTGTTGAGTAATTCAGTATATGCTGGGGTTCGGTTTTCTTCAATGCCCAACTCCTTTATCTAAAAGAAAGGACACAAATTTGCAGACAATCACAAATAAAACGTTTCAATCGCGTCATTTACGTATATCAGTATAAATAAATTAATACATTTTTGCGATCTAACATCAATCCTCATATCTCAGGAAATCTCACAGTGAAGACACTCAAACCGGCCAACGACACCTGAGATACCTTTCACAACGAAGCGAAAGCATCAGCAAGGACATATAAAACAGTTGCTTAGCGTAAATATATTTCAGTTTGATTCGTTTCTCTCACAGAAATCGAGTTTCTTTACTTTTGAAATGCACGCGAACAAACTGCTTTGTAAAATGGCGTCGACAAGTCCGTAACACTGGTATCAAGCTTTTGATAACCTTATCTTTAAGATAATTTCCTTGGAATTTTTTTGGCAAATTTCTGTCATTTGAGTGCGGTTAGTAAGAAGTTACACATCATCAAACATGGTTAAGACTAACTCAAATTGAGGTGTATTAACGAACGATAATTTTAAAACAGTTTGGCAACAGTTTGGATCCAGTATCTGCAATGTAGTTCCTTACTGCTCGTCCAAACTCTTCCGTGTCGAGAGTGAATTGGAGCCGAATCTTGTCGTCATCACTCATGGCAGACTGGTTTTCCTGGTTGAGTGCTTGACTACTCGCTCCAGATCCCGGCTGTTTCCTGGATCGCTTCAGACGCATTAGACTGTCCTCGGTTCGTTTGATGGACGTTAACACATCACCTGTAACCGCGTGATACCTGAAACCAAAACGGCGAGCAGGTTATACTCAGTGGTCCCGAAGGGTCCTCCATAGAATAACCTTTCACGAGGAGAAGCCACCCGAAAGGAGGACCTTTTGCAGGCTTCAGGCATATAAAAGGGTAAGGATTTTACAAATTTAGGTATATAAAAAGGTAGGGAAATCTGTCATTTACTAAATGACAGATTTCCCTACCTTTTTATATACCTAAATTTGTAGTAGGTATTTAGAGGAGATTTTAATGTCAGGTGTATCGCAGCATTACGTCCTACCAACCTACGGTGCCAGCTGATTTTCCGGTCATTAAAAAAACTTAAAGAATTTCAAACATAATTCGCGTTCTTTATGGCTGCGTTCTGCGATAACCTCGTAAAAGCGATAACCTGCGCTATATCAAGGTATTTCCATAATGCGCTTGCCCAGGACTTTAATCCGTCAGGTATCATTGACCATACAAAGAACTCACTTGACAAGCAACGTTTGTAGAATAGCCGCTGCCCAGGCTTGACGCTGCTGTTGTTTAACAAGAGTTTGATTGTCCTCCATGAACTCACGGACAGGCTTCAGTACGCTGCTCACAAACGTAGACGCCTTACTTGGAGCCTGCAATATCATCATTATAATCCATCAAATATTTTCGCTCGCGCGCGATTGGTCTAAACACGTTAAGTGATCAAATATTCCCCAGCTAAAACTGGGGAATATCCGAGATTATTCGCCAATTTTCAAAACTGCGTGCGTTGCGAAAAAGATTTCAAGAATAATAAACACAGTCTCCATTTGGGGCGAAAATATGCTCGGATATTTGTCCTTGGACATTATCTGTTCCTCGAAGCTCACAGTTTTCCTCGAGAAAAACTCGGAAAACTGTTCGCTTCTCGGAACAGATAATGTCCGCGGACAAATATCGTTGCATATTTTTCCACCAAATGGAGGCTATTGTTTATTTATAATCCATCAAACATTTTAGCCCCAGCGCGATTGGTCCAGACGCACCACGTGACTGAATATTCCCCAGCTAAAACTGGAGAATATCCGAGTGATATTCCCCAATTTTCAAAACCGCGTGCGTTGCGAAAAAGATTTGAAGGATAATAAACACAATAGCCTCCATTTGGCGCGAAAATATGCTCGGATATTTGTCCTTGGACATTATCTGTTCCTCAAAGCTCAGAGCTTTCCTCCAGCTACGTTCTCGGAAAACTGTTCGCTTCTGGGAACAGATAATATCCGCGGACAAATATCCGAGCATATTTCCGCGCCAAATGGACGCTATTGTTTATTTATTACATTACTAAGAGCCAATAAGCAAAATCGACTTATTCCTTCACTTTTTTGTCCTACGCTCACGACAGGCTGAACATTTCATCTTTACATACTAGATACATTACTACACGTGCTGCTGTAATTGCTCTGTCGTGATAAGATTCAGCTTAATAATGAGTTACCTCTTTATTAGTCCTCCGGTACAGTCTCGGGATATTCTTGGCAGCTTCAAGCCCCTGTGAGGCCTTGTTTACCACTTGGCTCACAATTTGACCCTCCAGTCCTGGCACCAGTTGTTGAAGAGCCCCACAAGATTCTAGGATGGCCTCTAAAAACAGCAAAGAAAAACAGACTTAGTTGCTTTGCTAGGAGAGACACTTGGTGGTCTACGGAAAAGAAACGGCTTTATTTCCCCCCCAAAAACTATCAATCTACCTGAAAGCATCTCTGTGTCTTGAATGTTTGTTTGACGTAGCTTTGGTAAGATCCCTTGTCTGAAAAACTCAGGAAGCTAAAATTAAAACAAGAAACTGAATTTTCAACACACAGTTTAGTAAACAAGCTAATACAAGACACCTAAAGACTGCCCGCTTAATGGCAGTATGATAAGCACCACAAACATAGTAGAGTACTATCTCTGATCAATATTTGAGACATTTACTTTCTGAACAATACAAACAGATCCCAGACTACATTTTTTTGGTTGAGGCTGTTTTTCACTGGCACATAAGCATAAGCCAACACACACAGATGAAATAAGATGTTGTTTATTAGTACCCTTTGTTTGAAAATTTCTCAACAAAAGGCGTTACTTAGCAGCACCTTACTGTGTCTGTATATGTTGCTTATTGAGCAAACCAGCCTTAATCATTCCTACAATGTATATTGCTTCAATTGAATCCTACCAGCTCCAGAAAAAGTCGGTTATTTTTAGAAAATGACAGTTTCATTATCGCAGTCAGTTAATGTTAGAGCTTACCTTTGTAAGAAGTGTATTTAAGTCACTGAGTAAGTGAACTAAATACGATGTGGTCACCTCACCAGTAGCTTCACTTGTGTCGCCATCACTGATCTAAACAATATGAGCACCAGTTAGCTAACTATATCAAATACTGTCACTCTGAACTCATTTGTTTGTGGTTGCACATGAACGTCCCCACCTTGCACTTCTCAGTCAAAACTGTGAGTGCATACCACAATTAGTATTACAGGGCAACTATACTTACACTGGCAGCTCTTGTAGAAGAAACATCTTCTTTAATCCACACAGACAAACGTGACAATAACTAGACAATGGAAAAGAAAAGGTGGTTGGACTTGATGGCAAGGGGTCCAAATCTTCACGTGTGATAACAGAATTGAATCCAAATGAACATAACATTCACTAATTACTCTAAACTTCATCAAAAATATGCCATAAGGACTGTTTACATAACAAATCGAATGTGGTTTAGCATGGTCAACCTCGTTCCCAGGGTCCTCTCTCTACCTCGGGAAGGTACCCTGGTTGCGTCTGGTCACGTTCTATGCATTCCAACCAAAGCCGCACAGAGGGTGGGTCCTGACCTTAATTTTGTCAACACTGTCTATGGAGGTGAAAGTTGCGCTGCCTTACAGACGTTATTTTGAAAGTCAAGCATGTTATTTGTCAGAGATCCTGCCTGACCGGTGCTTCGTTTCCATCTGAACTTCTATGAGTATGAGATGTTGATTGAGAGAAGAGTTTGCTTATTTTTCACTACTTTTTTTTAAATAACCGTCAACAGCCTGCTTCGGATTAGTTTAATCAGTTTTTCACAGCACAAGAATTAAATAACCGTCAAAGTTTCGAGGGGATGCATTCAATTTAATGAGAAGCTAGTCTCTCGACCGAAAATTGGACTTAAAGCTAAAGAGTTTTGAAACGAAAGCCGTTGGATTTTGCAAACGCGCGGCCGATGTTGTTGTTGTCCAGTTCTTAATAAAATTTTTCACTGCAACAGAATCGAATGACCGTCAAACTTTCGACTGGATGAATTCAATCAAATTTAGAGTTAGTCTCTTGGCCAAACACTGGACGTATCAAACTCTAAACGAATGAACCAATGCCGCCGTTGTGATTTTGCCGATCGAAAAATATAAACTTAAGCTAAATCATGCTTTAATATTCAGCGCGCAGACGTTGTTGATGTCAAGTTCTTCGTAAAATTTTTTCGCCGCAAGAGAATGGAATGACCGTCAAACTGTCGATGAGAGTAATTCAATCCAATTCAAAACTACCTTTGTAGGCGAACATACGACGTATTCAAGTTAACTCTAACGGAACGAGTAAAAACCTTCGTCGTGATTTTGCCCAATGAAAAATAAAAAGTGAAATTAAATTAATCGCGCGGTCCATTTATTGTGGTGGTGGTCGTGTCCAAGTTCTTTGCCAAATGTTTTCACTGCCACAAATTCCAAAGACCGTCCAACTATCGACGGGGAAAATTCAGCTAAATGCAGAGCTAACCTTGTAGCCGAAAACTGAACGCATTGAACTCCTATATCGAATGTGTCAATGCCTTCGCTGTGCTTTTTGCCGATCCACAACGGGAGGGATACAAATTCCACTCCCTACTAGGCTCAGTAGGCAATCTCAGTGCTGAGACAAACTTTAACTTTCCAGCCCCTCCATTCAATCACATCTCTGGGATCTGCTAAAATCTAGTAGACAGTGATCAGCCGCAACCAGGGTACTTTCTCGAGGTAGAGAGAGGACCCTGGGAACGAGGTTGTAGCATGGTTTGTACTCTTATCGACAACGATACGCGTCATCACAGTGGTCAAAATGTTGCAGAGTCACGAGGCGCAGCCGAGTGAGTCCACAACAAATTTTGATCACTGTGATGACACGTATCGTTGTCGATAAGAGTACAGACCACGCTAAACCACATTTCGATTTGTTTTTTTACCACAATATCATCGTTAAAGAGAATGTTTCTTTCAGAGCGAGAGCTGAAAAAGGCATTGCACGACACACTGACGCGAGCAGAGTGATCTGAACTCTTATCAACAACAGCAAATTAGCCAATCAGATTGCGAGATTAGCAGCAATTGTGGTAAAAAAATATTTTTAGTTACAGTGGAACCCCGTCTTACGGTCACCTCATTATTACGGCCACTTTTTTTTGCCAGGCAAAACGCTCATACATTTTCTTATAAGAAAGCCCCGTTAATGCTGCCACCCCATAAATACGGCCAACAGCCTCAGTCTGAAATTCCAACCTGTATAACCCTTTATAATTTTACCTGGTTTAGACAGTCACTCAAACTGGTCAGTTATGTTCATCTTTCCATTGTTAATATTTACACACTGATTCAAGTTTCAATCTTTGTTTCAAATTACATCTGCATTCCGGCTGTTTAAGTGCAATTGTGATAGATCTGTAAAGATGTCACTCGATTTAGACCAGTCATGAGGTTTGACTTTATCCCATTAATACGCCCACCCTGTTAATATGGCCAAATTTTCATGGCCTGTTGGTGACCATATTGATGGGTTACCACTGTACAATAGTCTCCTTGTTCCTACAAAGAGCAACTTCTTACCTGTAAGGTCAGCCTCCAAAATCTATGACACAGGGCTTGAATATATACAGAGTCCTCCCAACATCTCTCAATACACCACCACAATACACTCACAGCTGATGTTGAGTACAACTCAGCATCTGAGGGAATAATTTACCATGAGCATTAGTTAATAATCAATGAATTTTGACAAGAGATATACCTTGAGTATTGAAAGTGGAGGAATAATGAATTTCACATATTGATGAACAAAATCAAATCCATTCAGTAATAAGGTACACTCGGCACAAATCACAGAACGTTTCTTTCCCGGAAGTATCCATACTCTCCCCACAAAGGAACTTTTGGTGTGACCCCCACCCCCTCACCCCTCCAGAAATTCCAGTTTAATGTTTGGCTTTTGAGACCCCCACCCCCCACCACCACATCCGTCAAAATTTTTGGTCACCTTCTATGGAGTGGGTATGGATATTTACTGGAACTACACAAAACTGTCAAATTTATTTCTTATCTTCAGCAGAAAAGTTGTGAGAAATGTGTCAAAATAATCATCCTATTCTCCCTCTTTTAATGGACAAGGCTTAACTTAATTTCCTGTCTACAGTAATCTTTAAGAATATTCCAACACTTAGCACATAAGATTTTCAAGCATCATAAGCTGTTCTTAATCACACTCACTGTACCTTTTGTTCTGTCTAGATCTTCAGGCAACTGCAGTGAATTTTCAAACTTATTAACTATCTCCTGAAACCTAAAAGTAATGATGGCAAAATGTAACATCTAAGAAATAGAAAACACATTTTCCATTTCTGTCATGTTCAATTAACATTAGATTACAAGCTCAAGTTTACTAAGTGATAGTTGATGAGGCTGTAGGCCAAATCAACCATAACCAATAGTAGTATAGCTTTGTATAGCTTTTAATGCATACTTTCTTGAAGGGCATTTAATTTCTGAAATAATTTGTAAATTTAAAGTGAGACAGAGAACTAACCTCAACTCTAGGAAATGCAGTCCCACTTCTTCTATGCAGAGCTCATAAACACCATCACCTTAATTAATCATACACAACAGACTAGAATGGACGCGGTTAATACTCATGTTTGCACCGTATGAATAGATCTACAAACCTTATTTGAAAATAGACCGGTAAACTCCACCTTGCCATAAAAGCAGTGAAGCTAGGATGTGATCTCAGTCTCTGTACACTTGACTTTGACCCACAAACACCTTCAAACTTACTGATAAACCATATCGTGGTCATATATTTCTGTAGGAGAAAGGAGTAATGGTATGACACACTGAAAACAAATATCAATTTAACTTTCCTCATTAGGGATAGACATGACTGCTTAACAGGCTAACTGAGCCATTCCAGACAGAAGAATTATATGTGCCAATTTTGTTACTAGTTGTAGATAATCTTCAAGATGTTTATTACTTCCTTATGTGTAAATTATTTGCTTGAATGTTCTGAAGAACAACAGTTTTCATTCTTATGCCAATTTTGAATATATTCTTTTTCAGCTCCTGCTTATCAGTGTAAGCATTCATGATTCTCAGTCACTGATTTTTTACCAGATACAGCGTTTTCAAATACTGGCAGAAACACTTCACTTAACAGAGACTTTTTTGTTGGAATACTTATCATCCACAAGCGACTTGAGGTTGCAGTTTGAAGGATACCTGCCGCACAAGTTCTACCCTGCAGCGCACAAGTTCTGCCCTGCAGTACACAGGTTCTGCCCTGCAGCACACAAGTTCTGCCCTGCAGCGCACAAGTTCTGCCCTGCAGTGCACAGGTTCTGCCATGCAACGCACAAGTTCTGCCCTGCAGTGTACAAGTTCTGCCCTGCAGCGCACAAGTTCTGCCCTGCATGACACAAGTCCTGCCCTGCAGCATACAAGTTCTACCCTGCAGCGCACAAGTTCTGCCCTGCAGTGCACAGGTTCTGCCCTGCAACACACAAGTTCTGCCCTGCAGCACACAAGTTCGGCCCTAAAGCACACAAGTTCTGCCCTGCAGCGCACAAGTTCTACCCTGCAGCGCACAAGTTCTACCCTGCAGCGCACAAGTTCTGCCCCCCAGGCTATGTTCTTTGTGTACCGAGGGGTATTTAACCATTATTATAATTATGGTCCATTAACAAATCTTAACTTCTCCAATATTTGCTCTTTTCACAAATTAAAATGTCTCTTATATGATAAAAGGTCTTGGAGGATATGACAGTGTGGGATTAATGAGAAAATGCATCTTGAAAATTCTGAGTTAGAACTTAGTCTTTACCTTATTAACATAACCATTTCTTAACTATGCAAAAGATAACACTGTTAAGATGGCTAACAACAGTTCCCAACCCTTACGCACACTTACTGTATACTTTCATTGATGGATCAATAATACCAAACTTTATTTATCATTATATCAATTTTCAAAAACTTAAGAAGCTCAAAATTCCCTCTACGGAATTTTTTAAACTGTGCAAAGAATTGCATCTTACCAAGGGGTCCGTTTTTGGTTCGGTTTTTCAGTTTTCTCACTATAAAACTGCGGTTTTTCGGTTTTGGTGTCTGTGCGGTTTGCGGGTTTTCTCCAATTTAGTCTTTGGTTTTCAGTTTTTGTCAACAATGATAGCAGTTTTTCCGATTTTTCTGCCCAATGCATTTTATGGTTTTTCTGGTTTTGCCAAGGAAGTTGCACCCCGCAGTCGGGCTAAAACTCTAATTCTAAGGGACCACTTACAGTTAGAGGAATGCATGACAAGCCTAGTCTTGGCTTTAACAGCTGTTATTTGGGTCGTAACGGCTGCCAAGCAGACTATGAAAAGCTAAAGATAACATCAAAACAAAAGACTATTTCTAAAATATCACGCGGCTGGGAAAATATCTTGTGGACTTTGACCTTAGACTATGGACCATCGAGTTTCTAACAGCTCAATTGCAAGTTGTCTCCCTGTTTCGTCGCGGAAATAACATTGTGCTTCCTTGCTCCATTCACATGGAATAAAAGCAAAGGAGAAACTGTTTGGTTGTAAAATAAATTAGTTTGGTTATAAAATGGGGCTGCCATTGTGCCTACACAAATGAAAATTCTGACAGTGGAATTCAAAAAGTAACTCGAGAATGTGGTGTTTCTTTTAAACAAAAATGACCCAAAAACATTTTATCGTGGAAATTGTTTTTAGTTTCACATTGCTATAGGTCTGTGGAGCTGATTTACACAAATTAAAAAGCAGCTTTTTAGACCACGATGTGTTGTGCACTAACAAGGGAATACGCAGAGCATGTCAGAAAGTAAAATAAGCAATTAGACGTATGGAAATTAAATAACAGAAAGAGAAATTCTGAAGACTACCAAAGCTTTGTTAGTGAGGGCTTTTATTTTGGTTTTCGGTTTTGCAGTTTTTGGTGATTTTTTACGTGGTTTTTTGGTTTCTAATAGGCCCCTACACCCCCCTCCTTACCATGTTGTCACACAATTTAATAAAGAAACCGGAGGGTCACTTAGCTTGTTTTTAAATTACAAGCACTTACAGCTTAAATAAAGGGTGTTTCAACAAGTTATGATATTGCTATGACAATCTGTCATGTACTAAAGATGACAGCAGCTAGTCCACCAGTGAAGGAACATTCATTTGATACCATTATTGAAGTATCAGCTCATAAAGTGTGATAGCACTGATCTATCAAAGTGTAAGCGCTGGGGAGAGCTGAAAAGTGTTGGTAGTCACCTTAATAAGATCAGATTTTGAGGGATTAACATGATCCACTAAAATATTTATTTGCTACAGCAATATGACAACATTCACATGTTGGTGCTGAACTTAATTACAACTAGGTTCAACTGCAGCGTGGCAGGAACATAACTCTGATTCCAATGTTGTGACAGAGTCATAACAAATTCTGGATTTATTGAAGCCATGTAACAATATTATCTCCCTCAGAGCTTTATTATCTAGCTCTCTGCATGCACTGCAGGTCTATGACGAGGGAGCATAATATTATCTCCCTCAGAGCTTTATTATCTAGCTCTCTGCACGCACTGCAGGCCTATGATGCGGGAGCATAATTTTACCTCCCTCAGAGCTTTATTATCTAGCTCTCTGCACGAACTGCAGGCCTCTGATGAGGGAGCATAATATTATCTCCCTCAGAGCTTTATTATCTAGCTCTCTGCATGCACTGCAGGCCTATGATGAGGGAGCATAATTATTTTCCTATCAACTCCCCACAGCTATGGAATCCCACCAAAATACATTACATGTAATATAATTTACAAATTTTGTTTGGTGCAGAAGAAGTATAACATTTGAATCACTGCCATGTAAGAGTCATGCAGCATGGCAGAGCTTGTCGAACTTTAATATTGCTTGCCAAACTTAAGCTTGATTCAGATGCTGTACTTCTGCAGTGCTTTTGTTGAACTTAATTCCTGAATTTAGTTCAGCATAGCAGAAGCACGACATCTTAATTGGGACTCAAGCATGACAGTAAAAGTATCTTTATTTTTAACAAATTACTGACCTGATGAAAAGCATCTGGATTTCCAGGGGCAAAGATTGATCCAAACCGTGCCTCAACGAGACTCACGACTTCAGGCCACACAGCATTCACTAAAAAGTCAAAGCCTCGAATTCCTGCCCTCTGTTCACCAAACATCTCCACATCACTGGCTACAAACCTTCCTGATGTTATGTTCATCATCTGTGCACAGTGTTTGGGAACAAACTCAAGAACCTTGTTATAGACATTGTAGAGACCCTGTGAAGAATCTGTAGTCAGTGCCTTCTCAACAATAACCTATGGAACAATAAAAATACAGACAACTAGTCAAAATGTCATACAATTTCACATACTGCTACTGGTCTTCTCTGTTCCAATGCAAACATTTTGAAAAAATCGCTAAAGAAATTCAGTTTGAGACCAAACTCTTCTGCAGGAATAGTAAAGAAATTTTTAACAAAAATAGATAACTGTAATTTTAACTTTGCATTTTCATTTTTTGATATGACGAAGGCTCAGACCTTGCCATCTTTGGAATTAAATCACAGCTACTGCAGTGGTGAATGATGAAGATTATAAAATATGCAGACATGTCAATTCCATCCATGTGTAAGATCAGACATTAGCTCAAAAGAGTGCAGGCCTTAATACATTGAAACTTAAATTTACTATTTCTTTTGTTATAGACATACAAAACAAATATTAAACCTTTCAGGTTACAGTGTTCAGAGTTTACTTATTTCTTCATTTTTGGGCTGCCTCTGAACATCTCTGACATTGAAAACAAATAATTTATAATTGCAGAATTGCCCATCTTGACAAACAAATATCAAAACGAGAAACTTGTAACAAGTTATTATTATGGTAAATCTGTTAGTTAGCTCCCTTGCTTTACCTCACTCATGTAACGCTTTACAGTAACTTCTCTGAACAACATTTCAGCATCTTTTGTCTTGTCAATGATGGCATATGTTCTTAGAACACGAGATAGCAGATTCAGCTCTCCAGTCTGGAGTCCTTCTTGAAATGCTGCTTCCAATTTCTTTTGAAGGGTGCTTGTTATGGCTGCAATACGCTTTGTAGAAAAAGAAAAAGTGCCAAGCAATCAACTTACTGCAATAGCAAAAGTCTACACTAATAGACAGCGTGATTTATTCAACGTACTGACATTAACAAAAGCTTTATCCAGGACAAAAACAGCTGACCATTTCATTTATCTAAGTTTATTGCCAACAGTTTTTTGTCACATGTATAATTTTATCATTATTTTTAACAAATTGATGTTTACAGATAAGTGTCTATTTTGAAAATGTAATCACTCTTGACACATCCAATATAGTTTTGCATAAACACTGACTCTGACCAGGCTTGGATCTGTTTTCTAGTTGCTCAAAAGAGAGAATGATCTAACTTACAAGAGTTTCTTCCTTGGTAAAAGTACTAGACAGTCTTCTTTTACGTGTTGATTAGTTTGTGCATATTTTTCAGTTTGCCATTCATGGCAGTTTACTTTTTGTAGCCAATTTATCTACTGCAGCTCTGATTTCAGTTATCCTTTATCCAATGAGAAAAAAGTGATACATATCTAAGAGTCTTGCTACTGCTACAAAGTAAAACCTGAATTTGAGTTGAAGGAGCTTCTCTTTCAAGTTTGCTTTTATGTCAGGTGAAATAGAAACGCCACTTATAACACTTATAAATAACTGAAACATAACTCTAAATGTTCAGTCAGACTCAATAACAATTTGTTCAATAGTATTGGAGACATGTTATTAAACTTTTAATGCTTTATTACCCAAATTAATTTCTTGAACACTTTCAGTCTTAGTCTCACAGAAATACACTTAAAAGATGTCAACAGATTGTAACAATATTATTATAGTTAGAAGCAAAGGAATACATTAAATGTATACAGGCAAGTCTTATTTAGATTTTCTCAGATTTTATTTTTAATATGATAAAAAAGAAAACTTAATATGAGAGAGGAAAAGATTAAAATACAAAAGTCCAAAACACAAGAAAGGATGAAGACGAGTCTGACTAACCCCTCTGATGCTTTCCACCAATGGATGACCTTGACTCTGAGTAACATAAAACTGCAGCTGATTAAACTCACTGGCCACTCTCTCAATCAGGTGCGAGTCATCATCCCTACAAGAAAATATTTTAATTTATACAAATACTTCTTGTAAAAACTGAAACAAAACTGAACTGAAGACCATAGCAGTGTTTGCTCACCCTTTGGGTTCTTTGGAGGACACATCCTGGGTTAGCCTTGACCCTTGTAATAGTCTCTCGATCTTCTCCAGTGACTTTGTGATGTTCAATAAATGTTGCATACACATCTTGGAAAGAAAAAAGACATTTCCAACATCAAGACTTTTGTTACAAAACTCAATAATACCCATGCTTTAACTTTAGACCCACATCTAGTGGACCCACAATTAGTGCTATGATGAGTATTGCCAAAAGTCAATAAAGTAACTCATACAACCAGAATAACCCATAAGCCACTCATGTCCACAATGTGGACCTATTTTTTATGAAAAGAGTAATTCCATTTTATGCAAAGGTTAGCTCATGTTAGTCATCATTCACTGGGAAATCTACGACTTTGCTCATAGAGCACTTCGATTTAATGATAATACCTTTTTCTGTCTCAGCAATGCTCTTTCATCTAGTTTGTTTTGTATTGCATCAATAGTTCCATCAAGATCAGACTTAATGAGCTGAAAAATAAAAACATGCAATTGTAATTTACATGAAGGAGTATCAAGAGTGGGGTGATAATCACTTACTCAGTCAGTCAGTCAGTCACTAGGTTCTCCAGGCTGGATAAATTGTACTGCTGGTCAGGGATTGACTACAGGGAAGGGGTGACCTGTACCACTTACAAGGTCTACAAGGCTCTTAATAATTGGCCAAAAAATAGATAAAGAACAGAAACAATGCCCCTAGCCCTAATATTAAAAAGGTAATGGTTAACAATAATGAATGAGAATATCGGCTTCAAAGTGGTGCAAATCCACCCCAGGGAACAATAATTGAGATAAGGGGGATGGAAAGCTGAGAGGTCTTAGTTTTTGAGATTCAGAGGAGATCTTAGGTCTTTGGTCTTAGAGCTTAGAGCTTAAGTTTTGAGACACCCAAATGATAGCTCCAGATAACACAGAGAGATCACATATCTTGCGCCAAGTGTTGCG
Source organism: Orbicella faveolata (assembly GCF_042242905.1). Classification (NCBI taxonomy): domain Eukaryota; kingdom Metazoa; phylum Cnidaria; class Anthozoa; order Scleractinia; family Merulinidae; genus Orbicella; species Orbicella faveolata. Next base: position 23,450,206 of record NW_028301552.1, read on the forward strand.
ATGACAATCATGCAATTGCTTTTTTTAGGGAAAAAAGTAGTCAGTTTAATTATTTATTTAGTTTTAGCTTTAGGCTAACAAAATAGGCAAATAAATAAATTCAAAATAGTATGGGATGTGACGGGGGAAAGAAACAGAACCAGCATCCCAATTGCAATCTAACCCCCTAATACACTCAACATACATGTACATGCACTTAATATATACACTAAAAATAAACAAAAGCAAATAAAAATGTGATAAATATGTAAATTAAAGTTTAAGTATCAAACCTTATTAGTTTCTAGCCTGGAGGACTATAAATTCCTCGCTTTGATAAATGAATGTTAATTGAGCTGGTCTTAAACGTAGCGAATAAATTAATTGCTTTAGTACTGGATGGCAATGAGTTCCACAGTTTATGAACTATGTTGCTGCATTTATTTATTGGCCACTAAAATGCAAAACTTATTCCATGGAAATCACTGTGGTGGCCTGTTACTTCATACACAAACACTTACCAATACTTCTTCTTTCAGTTGTCCTAAAGGAACTGACAAACTGGCAATGTTCTTATCCATTCCAACCTGAAATAAACCAGTAAGGACGGTGGTCTCATGGTTAGTGCACTCACCTCCAGATCAAGTGGTCTGGGTTTGAGCCCTGGCTGGAAACATTGTGTTGTGTTCCTGGGCTGGACACTAAACTATAGCGACTAATTACAGGAATGGCTCCGACCTCCGAATGCACTAGGAATGAGTATGGTTAGCTATTTATAGCACCCGGTTAGTCTACCTTTCACTCAGGTTAGCCTACTGTTTGCTCTAGTTAGCTTAACTAGTGTTCCGGTTAACCTACTGAGTTAGCTCTTAATATTTGTAATAGTAACACAATATATTCTTAAAATAATTGCTTTCCAGCATCCAGCTCTATAGTGGTGTAGTGGTCATGAGACTCACTCATGACCCAAATGACCCGGGTTCTGATTCTGGCTTGCAATTTGTCTTTTTCTTTTTCCTTGTTTAGAGAGAAAACCTCAGTGTCCGGAGCCATTCCTGCAATTAACACCATGCCACTAAACTCTCACAGTGTCTCTGTATAAATATTTAATGCTGGGGGTAACCCTGTGATGGATTAACATCCCCTCCTCATGCCTCAGAAACCAGAGATAAGCGCCGGCCTGATGGGCAACTTGGCTAGTATCCAGGATCAACCTCTCAATACACCTACCGCAGTCTAAGGCTTAATATTTGTTCATTTAAGCTTATTGACAACAGTAACACATAACAGGAACTTGTCCAAAATGTACTTGCTTTATCGCTACTTAAGCAAACCAAGTACTCACCAGGTTTGTGGACAAATTCACGAAGTCGGCATAATCCTCGTTGATCAACTCAATCAGGGCATGTTTTAATGACTTCAAATAATCATCTAAATTTGCTTTCAGAGCATCTAGAGGAACGCTCCCTTTGCAGCTTCCAACAAAGCTATCCACACTAAAAGATTCCTTCATGAAATCTGCTCTGGAAAAGATAGCCGAGCTTGGTTCTCGAGGAACGATTTCCTCCAGAGAGTCCGCCATTTTGTTCCAACTCATCACATCGAAAAAGTGCCAGGCATTCCTTCCCTCTGAGGCCCACTTTATGAAGGCACGTCAGAAGATCTGAAAAGTGGGCCCCAGCAAATATTGCTTCGAAGCGGCACATTCGAAAATAATCACGCTGACACGTTTTTCAGTTTTCGATTAATATTTATGGCAAAAGAGGTTGAAATTCAAGTGACTTTCAACGAAGGAGTCGGCCAGTCTATAAATTCACGACTGTTGAGGGGCTGCATCGAATACCTTCTGTACCAACGGCAACAACTTCCGATACCTTACCACGAGCTAATAAAATTGGTAGAAGATCAAGAAAAGTCGTGCGATGGCTTAGAAGCAGGCGTATTGGCCCGGCGATCCTTTAATACTGAATACAAGAAAGCTAAGAAAGTGTATGAAGACGTGGAATGCTTGTTTGATCACATAAACAAGCTGTTCCTGTCGACAAAAGTCAATGCTGCCATGGTTCTGCTAGGGTCAACCCCGGTCAGTCCAAAAGAACATTACTTTGTTGATTTTCAAAACGTTAATGAAGGTAAAACTGTGGACAGTTCACCAAGAGTATGCAATTCAGCTTGTCGAAAACTGATACGGAGCTTGATTTCGAATCAAGAACTTGGTTCTTTCAAGGAGATTTCTCCTACTTCCATGTTGGTTTTCATTCAGGTTAGCAGATCGTCCGATATTGAGTGGTTTCAACCAAAGCCGACTTTCAAGCCACCTCACCGAGGTCAATCCTGTAAAATAAACGTTAGGACTACCAGCTACAACGAACAACCGGCTGCCAGTGAGGGCGAACCCCCTGAACATAGCATGGATGAGTGGTTATGGTTTCAGGCTCCAGTTATTATCAGGGGGTACAGGCACAGAACCGGTGTCGGTCCCTAGTATAAAATAATGTAGGATTTTATTTTAAACAATATGCCCATTTTGGGAATCTTTTCAGACAGCCATTAGACGCTTTTATAATTGAGGATCTAAGCACCTTTCCCAAAGCAGCACTGGTGCAAAATGCATGATATGATTGACAGTTAAACTGGCACAAAAGTTTAATTGCTTTTGACCTTCTAGCTCTCCCATAATCTGAGAGCCTCCCAGATTCTGACTGATTCCTGTTTTTTTTTTTTTTAAATCCTTGGAAATCTCCCAAAATGGGTAGTGCTGAAGCGCCCATAGTCTAGCAAAAAAAACAGTAATACTACTACAAGTCAAATTTGATTTCCCTAGTTCCCTACACATCGGTATTAGTAATTGGACCGTGTGGAGGACAGTTCATTGGGTAATTACGGATGAGCGTTACGTGCAAGGCCGATTTTACATTATGGGCACAATTACTCCCTGAATTGTAAGACACAAGGTCCAATTACTAATTAACCATATCTATAGCAAATTTTGGACTTAAAATGCTTTTTGAGAACTTTTTTTGAGTGAAAACGTCTGTAGCACTTTTCATGAGTTCTGAAATCTGTAGGAAACATTGCAAAGGAAGCCATTGAAGCATGTGTAATTGATGTGCAAATAACATGTACCTGTAATAATTATTGGACACCCATGTAATTGCATGCCGATTATGTGACAAATAGGTGCACAGAGAACTAGTCACCATCAAGAATTTTGTTATAGATACCATTAGACAAAAAATTTTCCCTATTTTCCTTTCTGTGCCAAGGATTCGAAGAAGCAAAAAAAAGTGAGGGGAAAATTGCCATTTCAGTGCAGAAGAGCTGCTCATACTCTCCTGATACATAGCTCTATGAATTTGCCCATGTTTTTCAGTTTGGTTCAGATGGACAGAGCACCAGTTTAGGGTTATACCATATTTTAGGGGATGGGCAAACCAGATGCATACTTTACACTTAATTCATGCATCTATTCCACCCATTTTGCATAGTGTGTAAACCTGAAATTAGGTAATGTTGAAAGAAATGTGTAGAAAAAAGACTGAATGCTTTGTGGATCTCTATCCATGTCTGTCAAATTTGATCAGTAAAGTATTTTGTTGGTTAGATCTTTAATATCTACAGACTATACTTATTTCAGATCAGTCTATGTAATTTTCAGTAGTACCCTGCAAAACTTGAAGATAACCAGCGGTAATAATTATTTCAACCCACTTTTGCCCAAGTCCTCATTAACTGCTTGTCTTTTCCATATGTGATAATGTTCTTAATTTTTATTGTAGTCCCTTTTTGAGTCTGATTATTTTGTGGTAGTATTCCAATGTACAGCAATTAGGACAATTTTCAATCCTGATACAGTTCACCATTGATGAAATGAATCTTACTTCCATAAGTCAATTGTTACTGGAAGTTTATTCCATATATTTGTCAAGCCTGCTGTTTTAAATGCTCTTTAGCTTCAATATAAAAAGAAATTTTAAATGTACCATTTTATTGATTGTCAATTCAGTTAAGGTGAAATCTGTGACAGGTTTATGAACAATCTTCAGTTACTGATACTGAACTGATAAATAAAACACTTATGGTAACCTGCGAACAGGCTCCCAGCTGGGTTTAGTGCAAGCTAGCCGAGTGCAGTTTTTGTGATCTAGGACGTGCAGGGCGAACTGAGAGCGGTCTGGTGATGAGAGAGCTAAACAGCTTGCTTCGCTCGCCGAATATTTTTTCCACCCTTGCTGGGAACCTGTTTGCAGGCTACACTTATGGCTGCCTGCTGCCTGACCAGTCATTACATTGAGTTCCATTTACATTGCCTGTCTCCACCCAGGTGTATAAATATGGTTACCATAAAATTTAATGCTGGGGGGTAAAGCTGTAAATGACTAGCATCCCATCCAGGTAATACTACGCAAGCTCCACTTGACCCGATGCATACCGCTGAGTTGAAACTCAGTCATGTTAAGGGGAGCCTCTTGATATCGCACTGTCAGAAACACACTTTCCAGGGATGAATACAATACAGTAAACAGCCGCATATAAGAACACACGATTTCAGAGGTCAGGCTGATTGAGTTCTTATTTATCTGGTGCTTAGTGACAAATCAGGCTCAAAATGTTCTTAAAATGTTCTTAAATTTTTGTTTAGTAATACTATCCAAAACATGTTTAGGCTGATCTTGTTCTTAGGAAAATGGGGCTTTATTGGCCAAATTTCAGCCTGGTGTTCTTAATCCATTTGTTCTTATGTGTAGGTGTTTACTGTAGCTCAAGATGGTCCAGTCCATTGAATTTTCACGTGAACTACATGTACTTCTACGGATACTTGGTCCAGTAAAGTGATTTGACAGTTTTCTAGAAAATGTAATTGAAGGGGTGAGTGCAAAACCATGCTAAGTGACGATTTGGGTGAAAAAAAAAATTTTCGCGAAAGGGCTTGAATTCTTGCATGTGGTCTTCGATGTAATAGAAAAACGTGGTCCTTTATTTTTGTCGCTGGTTTTTGCTTCGTTTATAAAGACGCCGCTAGGAAAACCGAGTGGTTTTTCTACATACGCAATATCTCGAAAACGAAGCGAAGCTTAGCGGAAAAAATACGGGACATTGTTAAACATACCTAAACAAAACTGCATGCGAAATTTGGAGCGTTTTCGACAAAGTTCACTTTTGATTAAAATACCTAGCGCCCTTTTCCCGCCGAGGTCTTCAAATAAACGAAGCCGGGCCTTTGTTATGATAAACAGAGCCGATCCTTTGTTATAATAGCCAAGCCAAGCCTTTGTTATAAGTCGAAGTCTCGCCTCGGTTTATCATAACAAAGGATCGGCAAGCCGCGTCCGCAAGGACTTTGATTTCACTTAGAAAGCAGCAAAATGTGAATTTCACGCAACGTATAAGCTCAAAAATGTTGATTTTAGGTCAAATGTTGATTTCACGTTAATGCGTGACAGCAAGGAGGTTGATTTCTCTTAGAAACGAGCAAAATGTCAATTTCACGCAACGCATAAGCTCAATGATGTTGATTTCAGGTCTAAATAGGTTAAAATATTGATTTGACGTTAACGCGTGACGGCAAGGAGGTTGATTTCACTTAGAAACCAACAAAATGTCAATTTCACGCAGCGCATAAGCTCAATGATGTTGATTTCAGGTCTAAATAGGTTAAAATGTTGATTTCACGTTAACGCGTGACGGCAAGGATGTTGGTTTCACTTAGAAACCAGCAAAATGCCAATGTCACGCAGTGCATACGCCCAATGATGTTGATTTCAGGTCTAAATAGGTTAAAATGTTGATTTCACGTTAACGCGTGACGGCAAGGATGTCGGTTTCACTTAGAAACCAGCAAAATGTCAATTTCACGCAGTGCATAAGCTCAATGATGTTAATTTCAGGTCTAAATAGGTTAAAATGTTGATTTCACGTTAACGCTTGACGGCAAGGATGCTAGTTTCACTTAGAAAACAGCAAAATGGTAATTTCACGCAACTTATAAGCTCAATGATGTTGATTTCACGTGAAAACGCGCTATAAATAGGGCTGACAGATTAACAGATTAACCCTTCTCCGCAACGTACGGGTCTCCATACATCTGCATGTCCGCTGATCCCAGAAGCTCAAAACACTACAAATCATGCCGATTTGAAATAAAATCAACGCAACCTGGATCACAGATCTATGTTACAATCGATCGCTACTTGTTGGCCATTCTTATGTTTAAACAATCTAGTTCGAGAAACGTCCGCAGAACGTGATCGCAATGCATGCCGGGAAGGGTCTTTACACCTCGTGCGCGGGAAAACATGGCGGTCGATACAAGACAAATTTTATCACTCTAAAACCAGTTCTCGCTTTCCAAACTTTGACGCTAGCAACGCTTGGCAAATGGGCCACGACTCACCAGAGGGTATTTTTTTTGGGCAAGAACTGCTCTTGGACTTTGCTGCCTGGCTCGATCTGACTTCGAACGCCGATAACACGATTACGGTATATCAGCTGCCTTCGAAGTTTCAGAACACATTTTGATTCTTTAAAACGTGCTGATGACTTACGGGTTTATCGAGACTTTATGATGTCTCTCAACCACCAGGCAGGCACACAAGGTACTTTAAAACAATGCTTAAGATATTAGTTGACAGAGCTCTAATTTCGTTTGACTCTCGATCGATTCACGTGTTGTGCTCACGTCACAATACCCGACGTAAACAATCTGTTCCCAGATTTCCGCTCTATATATGCTGTGAGATTTGATTTTGACTTCATACACTATAAACAGTCTGCCTGTTTGCTGTTCAACAAATAAACTCCTAAAGACATGGCTAGGAAAAGCCAAGTATTTTTGCATACGTTATAACTCGAAAACGAAGCAAAAACCAGCGACAAAAATACAGGGCCGCGTTTTTCTATTACATTGAAGACCACATGCAAAAATTCAAGCCCTTTCGCGGAAATTTTTTTTTCACCCAAATCGTCACTTAGCATGGTTTTGCACTCACCCCTTCAATTATGTCAGTACCTGTTATGGAACCACACCCCATTACTGTTTTCTGGCACTTTTCGCTTTTACTTATCCTCTGGCCAGAAACTTGGGGTGTGTTTCTTTCACATGACACATGATCAGCATCGCGATCAATGATCTCAGACCAGCTGGTGGGTGCATCGAGGCAACCAAAGAATTTACTCTGTTCAAGGATTTTTTGGTTCCTTTAATGCACCATGATATGCGTGATTTGGTTTATTTATCCACCCTTGGTGTTGCACAGGTCCAGCACATGGTCTAGGAAATGTTGCAGAGTCGACACATTGAGTGAACGATCTAATGGTATTTATTTATTTATAGATCTTGCATGCTGCAAAATGTTTGTTTTACATTATCAGTCTTCAGTCTTAACTTCAAGACAAATGTTTTAAAAACAAAAAAAGGAACCTTCTCAAACGTTTTGTTTTAAATGCAAATTTACAACAAAAGATGCATGATGCAAAGGAGAGAAAGATATCAAGGAAATTTTAAAAGCAGAAAATAAGACCAGGGACATCCAATCACTCCATGTAGTAGACTTGGTTATCAAGGGGGGGGGGGGGGGAGGGTTATGATCCATATTTGGGAGATTCAAGGATTATGCACGAGTAAAGGTAAGCATTATGATTCACACATTTATTTCTTCATCCATAATCACACTATTGCTACAGCTCTACATTAAGGATCATCTGTGATCCTTAAATTCAATACTACTACTACCTGAATATAAACTGATATTATCCTATAACAAATCTCTGGTAATTTTTAAATTATTTAATAAAAGTTTTTTATCACTGTGATGTAAAAGCCTGTGACCACTGAGTGTAAAACGAAACAAACAAAAAAACTATCTAAAAAAATATACTTCTACGAATATAAAAGCAGTCAAGGACATGTGGCTTGTACAATGAAAATTATTCTTTGAAGTTGTTAGAGCCACAATGTGAGTGATTCATGTACAGCGATTTGATTGGATCCAAGTCTTTTTCATTACTAGTGGTAAGAGCTAGGTAGAACTGTCATACTGCGAATAAAACATCACATCTCATCTGCCAAGATTGCAAGAGAAAAATGCAGGGCCATTGCTAGTAACAGGCAAACCAAGCCACTTGCCTCCGTCATCTTTTTTTTGTTGTTGTTGTTTATAGTCATCATAAACACCCTAAATACCTAGGAGGAGAATTCAATCATGGACATTGCATCAATCATAATTTTTTCATGGACATTGCCTCAGTCATAATGTTTTCATGGACACAGCCTCAGTCATAATTGTTTCTGGTTAAGAGTTATAAATCAGACATTCAACATGACTGTTATTGCAACAAGTATTTGAGTTGTAAAAATAAAATTATATACCAGTAATTTTAATTTTAACAACCTGTCTATGACAAATTTCAAGTAAGAGCTGACAGCTGTATTTTTCTAATTATTTAAAACTCATTCCTTATCACAGTTATGACTCAACTACATTTGTATTTAGAAAAAAAATATTTCCTCCTTTATAAAAATATCTTAATATGTACAATATTCATTTACAAAGATTCCTAGCTTGTTTTTCTTTGTGTAATTAAAATAAATAGTGAGTTGTTGTAAGAACATGCACCTCTTAAAACAAAACAGGAAACCAAACTAATTTACATCAGTCAGACACCAATATTAAAATAATACACCTCAGGAAGAACAAATTTGTTGTAACTTGAGATCATTCTCACAGAGACAACAGAGGAACAGCCAAAACATTTTATGGTACACTGTTAACAGAAAACACTGAAAATCCCTAAATTACTGACATCTCCAGTGTACACCAGATACACTGACAGTTTGTTGATAAGTCATTTAGTCTTCTAAAATAGGACTTACATGTATCTTGGTTTAAGTTTATGTTGTTGCATAATTTGTGCAACTAGACCATGCAATATGCTTTGAACAGAAATTCTCTTTTTCAAGAATCTTAACTCTTACAGGGAATCTTAGCTAAAAAGCAGTTTTGTTCCAAATCACAAGTTGGTCTTCATGTTTAAAGTGTTTCAACGATTTGAAGTTGAAAAGTCTTTTGCCGGTTTTGAATGCTGGACATATAGTTTCTGCTATTTAAGGATTTCAAATTTTCTATGCGCCTGACATTTATTTTTGCAAAGCTTGATAGGAAATTATCACATCATTGTGTGCAAGATTAAAATGCAGCATTGTGTGATTCTACAGAAATAAAAGTGTCCCTAAATCATTAAATGAATTTCATATTCCTGATGAATATGTTCGGTTCCAATGAAAAATCTTCTGTAGACTCCATATTGAGAAGTCTAACAGCGCAATGATGTCATAAATTACCATAAACTAAACATGTTGCCACCCAGGTGATTTAAACTGAAAGCCAAACACTTCTTACTCAAAACGCTTGCAAAGATGTCAACCTAAAACCCCTGGATCAGTTAAAGATAACCATTTGGTGTATACACTGGAACCTAAACTGCCTTTAAGCCAAGATTCCCTTTAAAGACAAAGTGCAATGCTGATTGCCTGTCTCTTTGAGGAGCTATAAGGTCTAATGGAGGAATAGTGACCATTTAGATTAGTGTGTTGAGTGTTCCTTGATTGTCTAAGGTGCCCATCTTTCAAAATTGACGACAGCTAGCCTGCAGTCCTGTTGTCCTATGTTCAATCACACTTGTCAATACCATGAACCACAGAGAGGGCTTCCACAACACAACTGAATGCAATGTTAAAAACCATGAGTACCTCCTCGTTTTGAGTTATCAATGGCTGGTAATTTGTAATGTGCAAACTTCTGGCTTGTTTGGTTCTGCAGGACAGATGAAAACTGTTTAACACTAGAAGGAATTTATTAATTAAAACTGAACTTTGATTTCAATTTCTTTTCAAATAAAAATCTATTTAAATATTCATGCCCCTTTCAATAACATCTAGAGTTTGCGACCTAAGGCCCGGATTAAACGTCACATTTCACATGCACTGAATCTAATTGCTGAATTAAGTGCATGTAAAATGTGACATTTAAATCAATTAAATGCGACATATTTCAATTAAATGTGAGTTCAGTCGAATACACGACTGAAGTTCGACAGTTGATTTAAACACCGCATTTTACATGGGCCGAATCTAATTCATAAATCATGTTAAATTATATTTTACCCATAACTCCACAGTTTTGTGCTGCATGACATGCGCACAACAAGCTGAAGGGAATTTTTGGCAGCAGTTGCAGCAGAAGATGTATCATGTAGAAGGAAGGCTGTTGAAGATGCCAGTATATGTGGTTATTGCTTCGCTCCGATCGTGTAATGCAGTTATGCAAAACCAATTAAGCTTAAGTTTCATCCTTCAAGCAAAAACCGCTCTGTGGTACATGACATGCGGAGTAGGAAAGCAATATGGCCACTGTAAGTATAATGGTGTGTGCGGTGGTTCTTAGTTCTCTTCAGCAAAGTTATGTAGAAGATGGAGAACAAAGTCTACAAACTTGAATTTGACCAGCAGAGTGAAAGGAAATCAGAGTTTAAAAGGTAATGAACTGCCATCTGCATTATAAATCACCCCATTCTGTTTGCTCAAATGGTGTATGAAAGGTATGAATGATCTTAACACAAAATGTGCTCCTTATCATTGTCAGCCGCATTGGTGAGAAACTTAGAGTGGAGTCAGCTGGGAATGAACACGTCGCTCGCGCTCAGCAATTTTATTGGACCAAAAAATGCGACATTTAAATCAAATCAGCCGAACTTATTCATTCGAGTTGACTAAAATTAGTATTTAATTTGGAGCATGTAAAATGCGACGTTTAAACCGGGCCAGACTAATAGCTGCATTTTCGTTTGCTCTCAGTGGCACTAATAAATATTTATTATGATGACAGCAAACAAACCTTGGAAAAAAGAAACACTTAAAATGGATCAAATTCTATCAAACCCAACCCACAGACATAACTTTTTGAACCCGTTGAAGTAAACTTCTGTTTCCTGAGAGGTCCAACTACATTTTTACATGTAAATATAATTTCAAGACAGCACTGTAATTATTATAACTTGAGTGACGTTAAAATGGCAAGCAGTACAATAAATTCCATGTACCTTGACTTTATTTTTTTCCTGGTGAATGATGGAAGGAAACGATGTGGGAAAGGTTGTTGTTTGTATTGTAGTTGCAACTGGTATCTTCGGTAGACTTGTGCCAAAAGTTGTGTGCTTGTATCCAACACCTAGAGATGGTAGTGATGGCTGTTGATGTGCCACTTCACCAGTTAAGCCAATTCCTTCTTCTTTTGGAAGAAAAGACTACAAGAAAAAAAAGTATCAAATCAATAAAGAAACTAAAATGAGCTGTGCATCCTTGACTTAATGTTAACACATATTAATGGTTTTAAACTGAACATGGTAATGCCATGAAGGAGACACAATACCACAACCACAAACTAAAGGCCCTGGTTATTCACCATATCCTATAAATATCAGAATCATCCCATCCCTAAGTTACCACATGGTTTTGGAATTTAGTTCAAGTAAATGAATGTACATTTAAAACGCCAAACATCAAGCAAATACAGTTACACGAACAGAATCTTCTTTTTAACCGCGTGGCCATGGGCCAAGCGCAGTTCATGGTTTACCCGTGGTTTATTTATTTATTTATTTTTTTGTTGGTGACCAGACGCAGACCTCCACTCGGCCAAATTCCGAGTCACACAACATGCAATGTTTTTTCTGCCAGAAGCTGTTAAAACATTAATACACGGATAATTTTACGGATATTGTTTCCTTTGTTGTGGATAAAATATATTTTCTTTTGGTTTTATTGAAGCGTTGGATTCAAAGGGAATGATAAATACGCTAAAAAAAGGTATTACGTCAGCCATGGAATGCGTTGACCTTGCAGCTTTCACTTTCGCTACATGACTAATAAGATTGTGTTTACTTTGCAAGTTTATTTCGCCAGAAGCGACGGTCATTAATTTATTTGCAAGTTTGTGAGTATTTCTTGTGGTTTTAGGCAAATGAAGTAAATTCTTTGGCTGTTTCATCGCAGCGAGTTCATAGATCGGAAGGAAAATGACAGAAATATTTGCAAGCCAAGCAAAGAACATGTCAGAAAATGCAAGGATTACGTCATTGGTAGGGAAATAACCTCCGTACTAAAGATAGCCGTGGATAACGCAATTCTTGAATTATGTGACCTGTGTGACTTCTTTGCTAGCCCTTTACTCAAGGAAAAAAAATTTAATTTAATCTTGACTTTTAAGAAAGAAAGCTGTTGTTAATAGTGTTCGTATCTTCATGCCCATACATATCCCAAAGAAAGTTCCAGATTAAGACTATTACGTCATCGGAGATTTCACAATGGCTACAACTGATGGTGCAATAGTACAGTCTGTGTTGATCAAGTGATGTGATGTCTACAGTAATCAATGAATCATCAAGGATTACTTTCAAATGTGCACTGCGTTGCGACTGTAGTGCTAAGAAAACAGTTAAATTCTAAAAGTGCAGTTTTAAGATCTAACAGATCTTGTTATTTCTTAATGAAGTCACATTGCTCTTATTAGTCCGGAGTCATAGGACAGTAAAAATTAGCCCTAAAAAACAACAAGTTAAAAAAACAACTTTGGTTGTTCAGAATACTTCAGAAGCATCCCAGACGTTAGGAACATACCGTTGTTTGTGAGTGGTAAACAAAGCGGCAATTGGCCAAAACACTTCCAAATTGGTAAAACACTTAACTCTAAATGGCAGAAAACCTCTTTTAAGAAACACAACAACTGCTCAGTGGAAACTGTCTAAAAACCCTCCCATAAACGTAAGTGCAAAAATTCGTACACACAATAAACCTGCCCGTAACTGTTTTGGTGCACATGCTATTTGCACCTCACGCCACCTCGGAACTGTCTTCTTAACAACCATATTACCCTGATTCAAGATTATGATCAAAATACAGCATGAATTTTAATATTGCCTAATACCACAAAACTGCAACCCCAATGTTCTTCTGTGAACTTAACATTTATAACTGACAAAATAATGCTTCTTTTCTTGGACATAGTTAAAGAAACAAACTAAACCCATGCAAGCTGTTGTAACTATGTGTAACAGACTAGATGCTTGATAACTGATAAAGCCATTACGATACCTCAGTGGGTGAGCGGGCATGACTTCGGCCAATCACATGTTTCCTCTGAAATCACAAGTTAAACAAAAGTATTAAAAACCACAACAATATTACAACTTCTGCTTATGTCTTGATAATTTGTACAGTTCCAGCAAATATCCATAACCACCAAAGGAAGGTCATTGGAAAATCCAAGGTGAGGGGGGTTTCAAACACCAAATTTTTATCCGAAATTATAAAGTCAAATGAATCTAAACTGGAATTTGCAGAGGGATAGTGGGGTTCAAACCAAAACACCTTCCGTGGAGAGGGGGGTGGGTATGAGGGGCAAGGATATTTTCTGGAACAACACATTCTCATATCAAACCCTAAGATTATTTTCATAACAGTCTTGTAAAAGAAAAAAATAGAAAATATGTCTAACAAAGCCAACAATTTGCAAACCCATTTCCATGGGTCATTCTATTTTCCACACTTAACTATAAATCCTTAACAATTAAATTAAAAATGTCCACCTTATTGAATAAATTTTGCTTCTATCTTTGTATCACAACTAAAACCGACATGGAGGACGCATGCTAGCAAACCCAGTTCACTGTTAATAGGAAATGGAAGAATAGTTACCTTCTTTTTCACCATCCGGTGCGGCTTAGTGATAACTGATGCCTCAGAAGGTGACGACAACCGTGTATTGACAGCTTGACGCTTGTCTAACTCTCTATTGAAAAAATAGCAAACTAGTGGTTATATTGTGCACAAATTCAATTAACATACTTAAACACAACAAAAACATATTTAACCATACAACATTTATAGACATGTACCTGCAATGTACAAATATTCATTTATATCTTACTGACAATATAGTACTAATGTTCTATAACCATTGGTGACCATTTCTGTTGCCCTTTTTTCTTAAATTCACAAATATAAACTAGATGTTTGTGCATGGTACACCAATCTTTCTGTCATGTTAAGAAATTAGAAAAAAGTTTTAGCTTTGTCAAAAAACAAAAAGGGCAAAACAGGTGTTTGTCTGTGTATATGGAAGGTCTTCCTTGTTGTGCAACTATCAGCGTAGTGGTTAATTTCAGTTGCCTAGCAGACTGCATATCTACTGTCAGTATTAATCTTTGTTGATAACAAGCCCACTTTCGATTAAATGTCGGGTCTCCCAGGTAGACCTCACCAAATTCATATTCCAGGTGAAATAAACTCTAATAAACCATGGGCTCAAATAAACTACAATAGCCAAAAAAATGCAGGATCCAAGAAGTCAAGTTTCAAATAACAGTCAGGGCAATAAGGTGATTCCTCACATTTGCATTGCGCATCCTTACTGCGCAATAGCGCCACTAGCGCACGCTCGTGCACGTGCACATTGAAAACATCATGGATTTGCCTTGATAATGAGTTCTGTCAGTTGAAAAATGGCTATAGCTCACTAACGAGCACGGGCACCCCAATTTTTTCCCAGTCGTTTTAATCAACTAATCATTAGCTTTGTGTGAGAAAAGACTGATCTGATTTCTATTGCTGAAAATTGACGAAATTAGGAAAATAATAGCTGCACTGTGGTCTTTTCTATTTTGCAGTTTGATAGCCGTGGCAAGCAATTTGATTCAATATTTTAACAAGGATTCAGCTGTCTGTCAAAATCAACCTTAAAAAGTTTATTTGTGTACAACACAAGTATTGACTGTAGTTTGAGGCGTGTTTTTATGAGTCTGGGCTCACAAAGATTTTACCATACCTTGGAATGCATTATTGTAATAAGCATTAAACAATGACAAAATGGGACATTTTCAATGCCTCACTGCTCCTTAACAAGCATGGGCACCCCCCTCCCCTTTTTTTTTATTTTATAATTATTTAAAGTTTTCATGTGATAAATATTCAGTGGACAAAATTTGAACAAAAATGTATTGGCAGTTTTATTTCAGAGAAATTACATTAACTGAGAAAATATGGCAGATGTATCAGGAAAAAGTTTCAAAAGTTGTAGCAATTTGTACAGATGGTCAGTAAAGGAACAGTAATATTACTTATAGCGGGGAGGTACAATAGACCAAACAATTTCAAAGTGGAGATCTTTCCAAACCAATTTATTTTGATGCCACAAATTCACTTGGACAAATTAACATTGAACAAGTAATGGCATGATTATGTGCCAACTGACATTCTTCAGCAGTGCTGATAGGCAAGAGCGGTTATGCCCACGCTAGTAAGTACACTAAGCGGGGTAACCCCACCCTTCTAGGAAATTCCTTGCTCAAGATATGTCAAAATCATTCAAAATTAAACGTAACAACTGCTCATATATACTTTTAAGAGTGTGTCCATGAGAAAACCAGGCAGGAGGTGATACAGCTCAAGTCACCGATTTCGCTCAAACTTGGCACAAATGTTGCGTTTGGTGAGTAAATGATCATGGCAAAATATTTTATTCCCTTCAAGTTAGGGGGACCCCCCCTAAAAAATGGCCATTTGTCACTAATTTATGCATATTTAATTAGCTGTCTTTGATTTAGTAATTCTACAACAAGGCCACATAAAAATGAAATCCACTGGATCGTGTTCTGCTATTATTAATTGAAAAGCACAGATATTCATTTGAACCAGACTGTTGAAGAAATCAACAAACAAATTGTACACTGAAGATGTTTATTCTGCTATTCGTCCTTCCATCGGTTCGGTACAGCTGAAAGTTACAAATGTAAAGCTTGCGACTCGAACAAGTATTGAATTCCAAAAAAAAAACGATACAAATGAACGACCACTTACATATTTTTAAGTCCAATGTAAACAGTATGCCAGCACAGAAAGAATATTGAAGTCCCCAAACATTTTATAGCTTTTTTAAAACTTTAGTGATTGCTCTCAGTATCCATGTTAGAATAAGGCGTATTTGCTGTTGCCCGGGGCAGATATTTGCCTTTAATTAAAGGGTATTCACAATACAACAAAATATGCACCTTACTTAAGATGGAGCCACGGAGAGAAATCAAACTGTCTGATTCAAATGAATATCTGTGCTTAGAGATTAATGATAGTAGAACATGATCCATTGGATTTCATTTTTACATGGCCTTTCTTGTTGTAGAAATACTAAATTAAAGACAGCTAATTAAATATGCATAAATTAGTGACAAACAGCCATTTTTGGAGGGGGTCCCCCTAACTTGAAGGGAAAAAAATATTTTGACCTAAGTTTTTGCTGTGATCATTTACTCACCAAACCCAACATTTGTGCCAAGTTTGAGCGAAATCAGTGATTTGAGTTGTATCTGGTTTTCTCATGGACACACTCTTAAACATTTTGAGCCAGTGCACATACCTGAGTTGTCTAAAATAAGGATGTCTCAAGGCCTGTTTCGCTGATATTCTACAACAGAGCATAAAATGCATTACACCTAGATTGTACTTTATTTAGTGAGAGCTTTCATTACTGCTCTAGCACCTAAATAAGGATTTTCCCCTTTGCTTTGCTACCACATTTTTCAAATTGTATGTAGTCTTTGGAACATTTACCAGACTCCTTATTTAGTCCAAATTGTACTAGAAATCACAACATTTTCTAAACTAACAAAATTATTAAGGAGTCTTTAGTCAGGGAAATTATTGTGAAGGTGAATTAATCAACATGACACGAGCGTGGGACAAAGAAAAAATTCTGAGTCCCCGACAGGAATCGAACCCATGACTTCCCGAACACCGGGCGGGCACTCTATCCACTGAGCTACGAGAACTCATGGAGAGCAAGGTCATTTAACTGAGTTCATATATGATAGGTGTCCTGCATACTGCTAGGATCATCGCTATCGAATTCATCGTGAGGAGTGATAAGTTAATAAAGATGGTGAATTTTAAGCTCGGTAATGAAATGTGAAGGTGAATTAATCAACATGACACGAGCGTGGGACAAAGAAAAAATTCTGAGTCCCCGACAGGAATCGAACCCATGACCTCCCGAACACTGGGCGGGCACTCTATCCACTGAGCTACGAGAACTCATGGAGAGCAAGGTCATTTAACTGAGTTCACATTGTTTATGAGTAATGGCCAGAATGTAGTCATAATAGTTCTCTAAGCTTAGCTAATTTTGATGGGTTTGTTAAAGTCAAGGCTGTGTTTATCAATGCTCAGAGCAGAGAACACTTCACTGTCATTCCAACATGTCCTGCTTAAACCAAATGCTATCTAGAAACACAGCCCAGGAAAATCTCCCAAACAGTTTTTCTCACCACAGGTCAATCATTTATAACTCCATATTGGAACCTGACTTCACAGGGCATTACATGGGCTATATTTCCACTGCCTATTTTGTTACTGAATAAGCTTAGAGTCTCTAGTAAGCTTTTTCCTTTCATAAAAGTATATTCAGCTTGCAGCTTTTGCCTTCAAAAGTAAGAGTTTACTGGTTCTTAGGCTGTTAAGTAGGTCATTATCCACATTTCACTTCAACGTATTGATTAATTATTTAAGTATAATATAACCATAGATTTTCCATTTACACAATGCTGCAGTTTTTGCCTGTTGTATATTTCAAGTCTATGTTGAAGTCTGCTTGTGTTTTGTCCTTATGGCATTTAATTTAATGTCTTTCTTATCTTCCACATCACATGACAACTAGTAATTTTAATTACGCTTTGCACTTTGCTTTGATTCTAAGTCTTTGCATTATGATGTAGCTATATTGTCTGAATGTTGTGTCTGTCTGCAATTTTGTTTATTAAGCTTGTTTCTGCATCAAGCTGTCATTTCTGTTAATCATTTTCCATGTCACCATTTTGCACAGAATTTTACTTTCCTACACTAAATATGTACTTTTCTGTACTGGTTTGGATTAATTGATGCTGTCTTGGCCAATAAGAATGCAGAAATTGTTGCTCGTAAATTGTTAGTAATAAAACATGCATGCTATATTTTGGCATTAAGTGCATGTTCCACCATTCACTACAGTACTCAGACTGCACAATCATTTAGATTGTTTAACTTTCAGGATTAAAACAGGGTAAAATATTACAATTATTAATTTTCATTTATTACCTTTCGTCAGGATCATAAGCACACATGAGCTCAATAAGTTCAATGCACTCCTTAGAGACATGATCATGTGGGAGCAGTTTACTGATGCCTGTCCCTGTTTTTGGTGGGAAGTTGAAATTCATGCTACGCGATTTACTGCAAGACAAAGGTATACAATGAGTACACAAAGTAAGTAAAATAGGGTATGTAAAATAAACTGAGTAGCTCAAATTAAAGTAATTTACTTTTAATTTATTAGAGGCTAGCTTTGGTCTAGTGAAATTCTTTTTTCCATTTGCAAAGAGTGCAAAGTCTTGAATACTCATATGGATGTCATTAGTTTAAGAATTATATGTTATGCTAATTATACAGCACATAACATCATCTATGGAAAAAATTTAAAGTTACAGAATGATTTGTATATGATGAATGAATGAATAATGAATGAATGGATGAATGAATGAATGAATGAATGAATTAATTAATTAATTTAAAGTGCATATGACATGAAAAATGTTTTTTCCTTATTTGAAAGGCCTTTCAAAAACAGACGAATGGCGTTTTTCTTTTTGAAATATCTTTTTTCGTTTTAGAGATATTGACGTTTTTCTATTATGCAAATTAGATCAGTGATGACATCATATTGTTTGCAACTAAAAATGGTAAAATACTGAATAAACAATATCTCTAGGAATATTGAAGCAGTGTTCTTGAAACTTGGCACCACAAATGTACATCACAAAAGAAACAAAATGACACCCTTAATGCTGTTACTATGACAACAGTTATGCCGCTGGAGCTGTCTTAATAAAAACTGAAATTCCCAGTTTTTGACTTAAACCAAGAACCATCTACCCCACCCAATATAATGATGGGAGTTAAGACAATATGGGAACTATGTCTGTTCCAAGTAGAACCCTTTGTCTCACTTTCGAGGTTGCAAATGGTGATGTTTGTTTTTTTGACAGAAAGAGACTGGAGCCGAAAGAGTTGCTATGGCAGCACCACTAAGGGTATCATTTTATTTCTTTTGTGATGTACATTTGGGGTGCCAAGTTTCAAGAACACTGCTTCAATATTCCTAGAGATATCGTTTATTCAGTATTTTACCATTTTTAGTTGCAAACAATATGACGTCATCACTGATCTAATTTGCATAATAGAAAAACGTCAATATTTCTAAAACGAAAAAAGATATTTCAAAAAGAAAAACGTCATTCTTCTGTATTTTGAAGGGCCTTTCAAATAAGCAAAAAATATTTTTCGTGTCATAAACACTTTAAGTGTCAATAGTATTTAGCATATTGTAACTTGCAAACATAATGGTGATGGTCTTGTTAATTAGGTGGTGTCTGATCAGTAACAACTACTGCCAATGTAGACTAATTAAGCCCTAACCTTTTAATGCTACACCAAAATGAAAAAAATCAATGAAGAAATAAAGAATTGAAGGGGTGAGTGCAAAACCATGCTAAGTGACGATTTGGGTGAAAAAAAAATTTTTCGCAAAAGGGCTTGAATTTTTGCATGCGGTCTTCAATGTAATAGAAAAACGTGGTCCTGTATTTCTGTCGCTGGTTTTTGCTTCGTTTATAAAGACGCCGCTAGGAAAACCGAGTGGTTTTTCTGCATACGCAATATCTCGAAAACGAAGCGAAGCTTAGCGGAAAAACTACGGGACATTGTTAAACATACCTAAACAAAACTGTATGGGAAATTTGGAGCGTTTTCGACAAAGTTCACTTTTGATTAAAATACCTAGCGCCCTTTTCCCACCGAGGTCTTCAAATAAACGAAGCCGGGCCTTTGTTATGATAAACAGAGCCGACCCTTTGTTATAATAGCCAAGCCAAGCCTTTGTTATAAGTCGAAGTCTCGCCTCGGTTTATTATAACAAAGGATCGGCCCGCCGCGACCGCAAGGACTTTGATTTTACTTAGAAACCAGCAAAATGTCAATTTCACGCAACTTATATAAGCTCAAATTTATTGATTTCAGGTCAAAAGTGGTTAAAACGTTGACTCATGTTAACGCGCGACGGCAAGGATGTTGATTTCTCTTAGAGAGCAGCAAAATGTCAATTTCACGCAACGTAAAAGCTCAAAAATGTCGATTTCAGGTCAAAAAAGGTTTAAATGTTGATTTCATGTTAACCCGTGACGGGAAGGTTGTTGATTTCACTTAGAAAACAGCAAAATGTTGATTTCACGCAGCGTATAAGCTCAAAAATGTTGATTTCAGGTCTAAATAGGTCAAAATGCTGATTTCACGTTAGCGCTTGACGGCAAGGATGTTGATTTCGCTTAGAAAACAGCAAAATGTTGATTTCACGCGGCGTATAAGCTCAAAAATGTTGATTTCAGGTCTAAATAGGTCAAAATGCTGATTTCACGTTAGCGCTTGACGGCAAGGATGTTGATTTCGCTTAGAAAACAGCAAAATGTTGATTTCACGCGGCGTATAAGCTCAAAAATGTTGATTTCAGGTCTAAATAGGTCAAAATGCTGATTTCACGTTAGCGCTTGACGGCAAGGATGTTGATTTCGCTTAGAAAACAGCAAAATGTTGATTTAACGCAGCGTATAAGCTCAAAAATGTTGATTTCAGGTCTAAATAGGTCAAAATGCTGATTTCACGTTAACGCGTGACGGCAAGGATGTTGATTTCACTTAGAAAACAGCAAAATGTTAATTTCACGCAACGTATAAGCTCAAAAATGTTGATTTCAGGTTTAAATAGGTAAAATATGGCGGCCGGAAAATAGTGTTAACATCTGGAACTTACTTTGGTTATCTGGGACAATGACTATCTGCACTGAACAAATAAACATCAAATAAGCACTTTTCCAAATACAGCAACGTCTTAAATGGCTAAAAATCACGAGATAAATACATATTTTTCGACAAACGCGATCGTAGCTTTATGTCACGCACCGCCTAACAGTTTAACAAATTAACCCTTCTGCGCAACGTACGGGTCTCCATACATCTGCATGTCCGCTGATCCCAGAAGTTCAAAACACTACAAATCATGCCGATATGAAATAAAATCAAAGCAACCTGGATCACAGATCTATGTTACAATCGATCGCTACTTGTTGGCCATTATTATCTTTAAATGAAAAAAGCCGAAACAATCTAGTTACCAGTTCGAGAAACGCGAGCAGAACGTCATCGCAATGCATGCCGGGAAGGGTCTTTACACCTCGTGCGCGGGAAAACATGGCGGTCGATACAAGACAAATTTTATCACTCTAAAACCAGTTCTCGCTTTCCAAACTTTGACACTAGCAACGCTTGGCAAATGGGCCACAACTCACCAGAGGGTATTTTTCTTGGGCAAGAACTGCTCTTGGACTTTGCTGCCTGGCTCGATCTGACTTCGAACGCCGATAACACGATTACGGTATATCAGCTACCTTCGAAGTTTCAGAACACATTTTGATTCTTTAAAACGTGCTGATGACTTACGGGTTTATCGAGGCTTTATGATGCCTCTCAACCACCAGGCAGGCACACAAGGTACTTTAACACAATGCTTAAGATATTAGTTGACAGAGCTCTAATGCGGCACATCTCTTTTTAGTTCGATGGTATTTCGTTTGCCGCTCGATCGATTCACGTGTTGTGCCCACGTCACAATAGCCGATGTAAACAATCTGTTCCCAGATTTCCGCTCTGTATATGCTGTGAGATTTGATTTTGACTTCATACACTATAAACAGTCTGCCTGTTTGCTGTTCAACAAATAAACTCCTAAAGACATGGCTAGGAAAAGCCAAGTATTTTTGCATACGTTATAACTCGAAAACGAAGCAAAAACCAGCGACAAAAATACAGGGCCGCGTTTTTCTATTACATTGAAGACCACATGCAAAAATTCAAGCCCTTTCGCGAAAATTTTTTTTTTCACCCAAATCGTCACTTAGCATGGTTTTGCACTCACCCCTTCAATTATGAAATGTTAATGTCATCGTCAAAGGACAACTCACTTTTGTAACTTTTTAAGAATGTTTGGTGATGGTGTTCCAAGGACATCATGAATCTTGGCAATCTGATCAACTTCATTAGAACCAGGAAAGAGAGGATGTAAGCTGTTAAAAAGAACATACAATCAACAGTTACAATCACAAAATATTCTACACAGTATTAGATGCAGATGTAAAAACAGCTCTAGGTAAGAGTTAAAATAAACTTAAAGGTGAAGTTATACAAGCCAATTTTTACTGCCAACTTTTATGCCGATTTTTACTACGATCATCAGTTGAGTAAGATGCGACAGAGCTTTGGTGACAAATTTTTGGCCGTCGTCTACAATTTTGCATGCTTTCCTGCTAATGACATCAAAAGCTGACTGGTAGCCACTGGAAACAGAGTCCTTGCCTGTGGCAACAACACCATTTGAACATTAAAACCTGGTCACCAAACTTCCATCTCCATCCATCTTTACTCAACTGATAATCATAGTAATCCATGTTACACAAAACAACTTTTAATACAACTTTATTGCACCAATGGTCAGCATGGTATGTTACACAAGACTTTTTTTAACCCAACATCCAAAATTGGGGCAACAATTTTACAGGTTTTCAATCAATTTCAAAAAACACCTGCAACACATTGCAGCAACAAAATGTTACATTAAAATTCACCCTATGTGCCATATTACACAATATAGATTTTTAACATAAGGTACGTTGCAATAAAAATTGGCTTGTGTAACATCATCTTACAGTGCGTTAACTGAAGCCAGGGCCACCCAGACAATGAAGACCAATCAGATGGCAGAACTGAAACAATAGATTCCAACATTTTCAAATCCAGCCAATCAAATGTCCAGTTCAAAACAATGAAATCCCAACTTGTTTGTTGTGATGCTTACGCAACTACAGTGTCTGTTAATAAATTGTCAGGCTCAAGCCATTACTACTTTCGCATTAGAAAATATTGCGTTACTTTACTTTAGATTTTACATTGACAAGTGTGCCAGTAAACTCATTAGATTGACAGTTTTCCATTGTGAACATACGGCCTCACTTTTATGGTTGTTTAAAAATTTTTTTACAAAATAGATTCCCCTCCTGTTGTCTGTGTGTGTTTCTATTTTTACAAGGCTTTTGGTTATCCACCACGCAGTTCTCGGAAAAACCATCGTGTTCACTGTCTCAGCAGCTGTACATTTCAGAGTTTGAGTTCCCTTTCTGGGTTATCAGTGTATTGAAATAACATCTTCATGGAAAATTCAAACAATTTTTTTTCCGCATTGTACTATATCAAAGCTTCAGTGTGTAAAATCACTCACTGAAAAACAAAAAACAATAGCGCCATGCATAGGAACCTCCCCTGGGTGGAAAAATTGAAAAAATTTCAAACAAAGAATTCAGGTTACACTTCCATTTTTGTATCAAGTTAACTTTTCATTTCTCCTGCTTGAAGTTTGCTTTCAGCTTCTTTCGGTTACTTCAAAAATAATCCCTTTCCAATTAGGACATTTCGAACCTGTGCACATGCAAAACTACTCAGAGACCATTTGAAAGGTTTCTTTTAAACAGCCACGACATTATTCAGATTATTCAAACCCTGCACCACTCATTCTGCTGGCAATATATATTTACGAGTCACACTCTTACGCAGCTTTTCTTTTCATGTATTTTCTAAACCAACCAACGACCCCTGCATAGAAAGTGCAGCATATAATTTCTCTTAAACCCACAAGCATGGCCACAAGCACCCGAAACTACTAATGGCTTGAGCTTGACAATTTATTAAGTGACACCGCCTTAGCATCACAACAAACTAGTTGAGATTTCATTGTTTTGTACCGGACATTTGATTGGCTGGATTTGAAAATGTTGGGATCTATTGTTGCAGTTCTGCCATCTGATTGGTTTTCATTGTCTGGGTGGCCCCGGTTTCAGTAAACACACTGTAATTAGATATTCAGTAAAAGAGGAAGATGAGATTAAAACAATATGTGTGAAAATCCACTTGATTACAGAACAAAGCTGAAGCATGCCATGTCTATACTGAGCTCGAAATTAAAAGATCCTCAAGTCACCATTTGGTGACTGGGTGGTAAAAAATAGTCACCAAATGCAAACTTATAGTCACCAGATCGTAAAGTTAAATAGAAGAGATACAACCATAGGTATACATGACGTACTCAGTGCTCAAGGGTTTGCAATGCATTATAAGGCGATTTCAAACATGGTCAGCCATTTGGAAGTTTTCCGATGTGAGAGAATCATTTCCAGCAAAGCAAAAGGATAGATTCACTCTGTGCATGCACTATTTAGAATCGCAGGTTTGTTTTGTTATATCTATTCAAATGAATTGTATCTTTCATCCACCAGTAAGGTTGTTTTCTTTTGAAGTTAAAAGGTTAACAAAAGAAAAGTTGAGTCACCCACTGGCGACCAGTTCATATGAGCCCTGCCATAAAGCTTGTAACCTTTGAGACAAATATCTTACTGTCTCCAATATATTTTATCTCTAAGTATGCATATTGTCTTTGCACATCATTGTTAGGTCTAAAAGAAAATTGTATTATAACAATACTGTTCAACTTGTCCCTGCGTTGAACAAATAATTACCTAACATTAAAAAAACAGTTTTAAAAAACATAACAATGAAGCTAATTTAATCATGAGCATGAAGAAATGAAGCATGCAGGTACAGTAACATGTGATAATTTGATCATGACTATACATGTGCTGCAACTCAGCTGTCCCCTTGTATTGAGTGATTTCTACATCTTCTTACGTTCAACCTTAAAAACTTATTCACCTCAATACTTCAAAGAACACACATCCTACACTCCACATATCCATCTTGTGAGTATAGTAACCATCAGTCAACAAACATTCAGGAGCACGATACCTAAAACCAAACACCAACACAATGACAAGGTCTGGTCAGTGGCTGGACCCATGGTGATTATACTATCATTAAGTTACAACACTGTTTGTACAAGAAAATCCAATAAACCAATGTGGGAGACATCCAACACTCACACGGGTAAAAACTGATTCAGCACAAGCATTATGCCTTATAATGTCTGCTTTGCAATATCTGGGCTGTGAAATTGTCATAGATAGTGTGAAAGCACTACTGACAGTATGTAATAAAGTTCAGGTCTTCAGCATGTTAATGAGGATGTTCATTACAGTTCAAACTAGCCAGTCACTTTCAGGGCCATCATTAAGTTTTGATTCACCAGTAGCCTTCATCTTCACACCAGTAGCAAACTTGTATCTTTTTGGGTGATTTGTATCAACTTCGAGGGCCCATCAAACATACTCAGTCATAGCAGCTGTTATAGGTTATGGCCCTTATTGACAGCCCTGACTTTTCTTCCATGTACAACAACCATCCTTCAAACCCCTTTTTAGAGTGGTTCAGAGGAAATGAGTTGTTCCATTTTATCACTGTAGATTCATTCTTTGTTTAGACAGAAACTTGCAGTTGATCCAGTGAAGATTGTTAAAACATTTTCTCATGCAACATTAGCAGGGTGTGTTTCCCATCCTTATAAGGACTGGTTAAGTACCACTACCTTACCATCTTGTTGATATGTATTCTGTGTAAGGCTGTTTTGAGTAAACACTACGACATGATCCAAAGTCTGCAAGTTTTACAACATCATCCTGAAATTAAAGCATTTAACACATATTAAGTTTTAAGCAAAGGACTTTTTGGTTTTCTAATTGAGCATCTTTAAGGGAAAGGGGATAGAATGTTATCAGAAAAAAATTGGGGTTCAAAAACTGTTTCGGTTCACAACTTTGTGAAGGGACTTTGCAGCTTACATATTTCAGGAGCAAATGAAAATACTTCTAAAATGTATATATACCACATGTTAATTGTTTATCAAAATGATTGACTATGTGGTGAACTAACTTGGCCATGTTACATCAACACATTTGTTTAATTTTACTATTTCAATTGAGATATTGAGATTCATTGTATTGGGTACTAAAAAACTCACCTTGATTAATATATTTTCTGGCTTGACATCTCTATGAAATATTCCATTCCTACATTAAAATAAAATAAAAAGATTATTCCATGAAACAAGTTAAGCAATACACTTGTCCAATGCCTCTTTGGTAATACATGTATGTTATTTATCATCCCACTGCAGACAGTAAAGCATAACTTGTGTGAAAGGGTAAAACAAATATGTTACTACTTGCACTTTTTGAGACTGGTTTAACACATCGCTGTGTGAGAGTCACGATAGCCTAATGCTTAGTGCGCTGGACTCCCGATCAGGTGGTCTTCATTTCAGCTCTGACAGCACAATTGTGTTGTGTTCTTGGGAAAAGCACTTCACACTCACAGTGACACTTATCACCCAGGAATATAAATGGGTACTGGTGAGTTATTGGAGCAACCTGACAGAAGGCTGAGCAGTAACCTGTGAGGGACTAACATCCCATCTATAGGGAGTAGCAATATGCTTGTACTCCAAGTAGCTTCATGCTACAGAAACCATAGTTAGTGTTAAGAGCTATGAGTCTGCTGGGCAGTTCCTAAGAGGTTTTACTTTTTGACACACTGTTTGTGCTCCTCCTATATACATTCTGCCACATTTCATGCCATAAAATATTGCCTAGTCAAAGGATGATTTTTCAAGAAGAAAAATGCTGGATAAAAAAATTTATCTCTTGTCAATGTAGAGTACTACAGCACACACAAATATGTATCTCCTGTTCACATGTATAACTTACTTTCCTGAAAGACAAAGTATCTTACCTATGCATATGGTCAATAGATTTACATAGCTGGTACATATAGTTCTTGACTTTAACTTCAGATAAATAGTGTCGTCGTCCTAAAGGGAAGACAAGAGCATACCTATTTAATGTGTTGTAACTTTGCAACTTCACCTTTTAGAGGTTACCTGGGAACAAACAAAATGTTAAATAGGCAACTTCAAAATACAGTACAACTATTAAACAATTTTTACTAGCATTCAATACCTCGTATCATTTCATACAAGTTCATATCCATCAGCTCACAAATCAAAGCCAACGCTCCATTCTTCTTGTCACTTAAAATTAAAAATGCAATTGAGAAGTTAGCAATTCAAAGTGCTTTCTTTTTTTTCGCTTACCATAGGATAAGATGTGGACAGGCAGCCCCTGACTACAAAGGTTCACCCTATAGCCTAAGCATCCAGTTGTTTAAATATTAAATATTAAAAGGCTGTGGCATAGTCAAATGGTTAGGGCATCAGACTTCAATTCAATTCCTCTGCCATGCTTAAAAATAGCCAACTGGTCTTCCTCCTGCCATCTGGGATTCTTAACCATGTTACATTCATTAACAGTATCAGTTTCATTGTTTGTTTTTACTGGCCCTGAGAAGCACCATCCAGGAAAAAAGTCAATTAAGATATTTATTTATTTAAAAGTTTTAATATATTTAGCTGGCTTTTCCTGTATACATGTATGTTTTACGTTTATATCTACATTAAATATTCACTTAGTCAAAAATAGAAATTCAATAAAATTGGTTACACATAATCAATAGCTGTGTTAATTAAAGCATTGTATTTCCCACACAGAGACAGAGACATAACCATGGTGAAGTTGATTTCAAGTATAACAGATCTAGCAAAACTGTGTTTAGGTATCTAGCCTGTTTATTTCATTTTTACAATAACTAGACTAGCTTGTTGAAGCTAATACATATTACAACAATAGATTCTGGAACTGTGTGAACAGCAAAAGATCAAAGAATGGTAATTATTCATTGGACACAAGTTTTTAATTTGAGAAGTATGTGACAAAACCATGTCAGTGTAGTGTTGCCCGTTGTCATTTTTAACCAGTTACAGGGTAGCAGATATTGATGGCAGTCTCACAAATGGACAGCAGTTTTAATTCTATCTGTCAAACTTGACAAAAACCAGTACTCTTAACATATTCATCACTGTTTATGGACAGTAACGGATCAAACAAAAGAGCGATTGTGAGCAGAGGTTTCCTCTCAAGTGTCTCTCATTTATCAGAAAGAGAACTCAAGGGAATCGCTGTCTAAGGCAGAGTAGGATTCAACTGTATCTAAATATACACCATAACTTCAGTTCACATTTGACATTTTTTTTTAAAAACCAGAGCCTGTAGACTTTGTACTGTTTTCTGTCCGAATTTTCAGATGATGAAATAAAAATTACAAGTAACCTGAAAAATAGATATAATGGCAATGTCACCCTTGCGACTAAATATTCGCAGAAAACAACGCAACAAAGAAAAAACAATGAACAGAGAGAGAACTCTATGTCAGAAATTCAGGTAATAAAAATCAGCAAGCAATAGAATTTATTGTTCATTCAAACAAAAAGCTTTTAAACATGTTGAAACTTTGGCTTCAAATGAAATTTGTGAATGGCAATCAATTATCAGGAGTGGCATATTTAAATAAAGTCAGTGCAAGAATAAATATATTTTTACTAAATTTTGTTTGTACATTAAGGTCAAGCTTTCAAACTTTGACAAACTAGCACCATATTTGGTTTGATTTAAGCTGACAAAAGAAAATTAAATGGACATTGTACAGTACGCAACCACACGCTTCCTAAATTCTCAAGGAAGGAACATAAAATTCTCTGTTGATACTACTGAGCTTTCTATTGTTTGCAAAAGATTATTAACCAACCAATAAAAGAGGAACAAGTCCCAAGGTAATATCCATCAGTGTCCATTACATTTGACAACAGTCATGAATAAGACAATATAGCCGGCTGTTTCCTAGTATCGTATGAATATCTCAATTCCAAAATAATAATCAAATCAATCATGTTTCCAATTTCTTTGGGGCCGACAGTAAATGAAATATTCTTAGGACCTTTTCAACAAGAGTATTACGCCGCAGATCACAAAACAAAAGATAAGAGCAATCGTTTATATAGCCCAAGATAGGCTAATGATATTTTGTTTTTCCGGTCGGTGCGGTCGGTGAACCATCTCTGCATGCAAGCTTTAATAAGTGAAATAAATTTTTCAAACATCCCAAATAACATATAGCGGCACGTATTTAAAAACATGTACAAACTTTGCTGCTTGCAATGTTTAGCTAGCTGATTTCTTACGAGTTGCGTTCAGTTTGCATGTAACTATAAACCTTCGGATCACGAACTACGAAACTCGATCCGCAAGCGATCAAAGACGAATCACAAGCTTTAGCTTACTCTGAACTCTCCCGTTCTAAGCTCGAGTTCGTTAATATCTATCTAGCAACAGATGTTTACTTACAAGATAATCTCCTTGAGTTCAACCACATTTCCATGCGGACTCAGTCGTCTCATGGCTTGGATTTCTCTCAGGTTGTTCACTTGATCAATACTGGAAAAAAAACAACGAATAAAACGATTAATACAAAATGTAATAAGACAGCTACTACAAAGAATTAAAAAACACAAAACAATAAATATAAATTATGAAGGTGCTTTATAAAACAAAACTCTGTAATGTTTTAGGGCATGAATACGTGCGGGTTACAGAAAATCATATCTGACAGGAATTCTTACGTCTCATAGCGTTGTTTCATCTTCTTGCAAGCAAAATAAGTCCCATCTCGAATGTCCTGAACTTTTAGGACTTCCGAAAAGGTGCCTTCTCCTTTTTTCCCGAGGATACGGTATTCTGTAGAAAGAAAACAAAACATTATTAAAAGTATGAACTGCACAACGCGTGCTAATTTGGAACGCTATGGAGAGAGTGTCATGTCGGAACTATGAAGCACGTGAACCAGTTCAATACTTACTTTGCATGGCCTTCCCGTTTCCGTGAACCTAAAGAGTCATTGCTTACGAAGATGATGCGAAAATCGTCTCTAGAAATCTTCAAAGATGCGTGTAAAACGCGATAAAAGCCAGCACATAAATTTAGGAAACGCCAAGTAACTAACAGCTATTGTTTGTTCTACGCCAGCGAGTTTGCGTATTACGTCGTTGCTATAGAGACAGAAGTAAACGACGGGAGACACTGAAATAGCCCATTACATTAGCCATGGTCCTTAAAGAGATAAATAAATGAAATTAGCTTATTCACTTTCGCGAAAATAAGGCGTGAACGTTCCCTGGCTGCAATTCTTATTTTCAAAGCTCAGCATCAGGGGAAAATAACACCCGACAACAAATAAGTAGTTTTCAGCTGCAATGATCTTCAGCTAGCAGCTGCATGGTGCTTGTCATGGTGTTTGACCAAGTTTTCGCTCTACATGCCATATTCTCCACTCAACCTTTAAGCACCCTATAAAATGGGTACCAGCAAACTGCTTTCAGGACAGCGCGATCGAACCTGACAAAATAATAAACAGTCATTTGACCCCCCCCCCCCTCCCCCAATTAGGGGATACTCGGGGAAAACCGGGGGTTTTCACTCGATTTAGGTTTCCCGGTAGTAGGGGACTGCACCTTTTTCACGGCTTCGCTATACGATGCGGGATTTTGGGGGGATTTCACTCATGGTTCGCGACCCCTCTTAGAAGACTGGGTTCAAGTTGCATGTTCGCAGAAAACATGCAGGCTGAACAACTGACGTCGAAGAAGGTATGAATTCAATCGCTTAATATCATGTTGTGACTTGACTTCAGTAGTACGAAAAAAATCCTGTGAAAGCTCCAGTTGCTAAAAAAATTCCTGCATGTGCGTGAATTTTTTTTCCCCGCAAGTCGGCGCTTTCGCTGCATTTCACTGACGGTAAAAGTGAATGCCCCGGGTATTCCTCAATGGACGGTTTAATCTTTCAAACCACTTTTTTTTATTATTTTTGGGGGGTTCTTAAGACATACACACCACTTGCCCACCCCCAGTACTAAACCTTACCCTCCCCTGTCAGGATTCCATACCAACTCCCCCCCCCCTCTCAGATCTATTCCACCTTCAGTCGAGGCACACATCTGTGCCTCGACTGGCACACGAGGCGATAGCTGTGTGTGTCACTGATGTTCTTACCAGATTTTGACGTCTTCTGTGATCTAACAGACATGTACACGCGGCTTATAAAGAAACAAAAAAACAAATGCTAATGAAGTCATCTATACATCTGTCCTCCTGTCGTCGTAAGTAAGAACCAATCCATCTGCGAGAATATGTGTATATGACATGTGTATTTTCAGTTGTGGTGACTCGTGATCAGTCGAGTGTGTTTATAGACACGATCGAGTAAGCTTCAGCAATGTCAAGAGACAGGATTTGAACTGCATGCTATCGTGCAATTTTCTCAGAGTGAACAGGGACCACACGGATCGAAGGAGCTGTCTTCATTCAAATTTTCTTCAGGAGTGGTTTATTTACCTTGACGAGGAACTCCAGTTGGATATTCGTGGATCTTTTGGTGCCAAGCACAAATGAGCACCTTTGGATTTTTCCTTCGAGCTAAATTTAAAATCGGACAATTATCCCACACAGATAATTTTTTAGATTGCTGCTACAGAAGACAAGAAGATCAACCGTTAGTGGTTAACTGGTTGTATATGTCCTCCTGGTCCTCCTGGAGAAGACGTAAAACGACGTAAAATCCAAAATTGTGACGGTAATTGCCGTCGGTTTTTAAATCATCCTCCGGCGTAGTCCGGACGGAAAACATTTGATGCGTTTTCAGATAGACTTGCCACAAGTCGACCTTTGCTTAAAGGGACACTGTCACCATTTTTAAATAGCATGATTTTGGAAATCTCAAAAACATATATCGATCATTGGAAGCTGAACAATAATGGTATTATTTTGTAGAGCAGTACTCGACAAATGATTAGAACCCATTAGGAAGTGAGGATGGCTAACGATGGCGAGGATGGAAACGGATTGTGATATGGATTTTTGAAAAAGCGTCAGGATGTCAGTTTTTCAAAGGTTCAAGTTTGGCTCAAAAATCGTTGAAATTTTGTTAAAATGTTGCTGCAGTGTGGACTTTCTTCGAGAAATTGCTTTTAATCATTTAGTTAGATCTAATCAATTCTTATTACATAAATTTAGGGACCATTTCGAAAATTTATAACAGTTTTGAGCAAATATATCGTGACAGTCTCCCTTTAATCCTTACCCTATTCATCTCCCTCGAGCGAAGCAAGAGGGCAATTTTCGAGCAACCATCAGGCCAGGGAAAAGTTATTGGAAACTGACTTTTAGAAAGTCTAGTTTTCAGAGTGAAACCTCCGTTCTCAAATTCCTCCGGCATTGTGTGGACGGGACCTGATTGGTTGAGAACTCTCCGGTGGCCCCGGTTGAAAGATCGTTGCAAAATTCGCACGCGCGAATTTTTTGCCCTCAAAAACTCTTTTCACAAAATCTTAATCATTGAAAAAGCACCCCTTTGCTTATTAAAATACAGCGTTTTGACGTTTTATTGCGGTGCTTGGTCAAGGGCCTCGCTTATTCGAGGACGGTGCATGTCATAACAACTCCTACTCTTATTCAAGTTGATAGCAACAACCTATCCTGGGTTTCCAAAAGTTTTTCCTGACGCTCATTCGGCTCGATGCTTCGGGTTGGCTGAAGCCCGAAGGTACGAATGGCGAGGCCGCGAGAAAAATCTTTTTCGTGCGGGTCACAACGTAGGCGAAATAATTAGAAACCGGACTAAATGTCTCTTGTTTTGATCGGAATCAGGCAGCTACATAGGGGCGTAAGCCCCCTTTAATGAATGCCGTTTAAATGGATAATGTATTTCGATTAAGGTAGCTTTGTGAGCGAGTGGGTTTTCTTCCTCCAAATTTCTTTGTAGCGGGTTTAGTGGGAATGAGGCTAAATAACGAGCGAAAGGAGTTTCGGACGAGAGGGAATGGAAAACTATTTTTCCTTCTCTGCACCCCCTCCCCGCCCACCATCCAACATGGCGGTGAGTTCCCTCAGTGTTCACTGCACAGTATGGTGGTCCATTGTTATCATAGCAAAACTACCGGCAGATGCAGTAAAAAATGTGAAAAAAAAATTAAATAAATAAATAAACTTTTTTTTTCCGCGACCGAGATCTCGGTAACCGGGATGAAAATTTTCCCATATGAACACTCCAGCCCGGGTGACCAGGACGAAACTTTTTTGACAAAATAGCTTCGCTTTCCCAACATAGCGGCCAAAATGGATAACTTTTGTCTTGTATGTACTTCCACTTCAGAAAAACGCGGATCACCAAAGCTACGAGAGTCGCGAACAACTCAAGTTTGTGTGACACCATTTTGGTTTTGTTTCTTGAGTTTCATCCCGGTCGAAAGGGCTGAAATTTCCCGTATTAACAGACCACAAAATTCGTCCCAGTAACCGAGCCAGGCCTGTTACTCGGCTCATATGAAGAGGCCCTGAGCGAAATGATTGCGATATGAAAGGTCCACTGCAGGCGGTGTGAATTTTTTTATTCATTATTTCTTAAATTTATTTTTGTATTTTTAATTATTCTTTCAATTCACTTTTAAATTTTATTATATTTCTATTTTTGTCTTGTTTTTTTATTTCATTATTATTTTTTTAACGTTTCGAGGAACGTTTTGAGTCATTGTCGTTTAGAATTGTGTGATTTTCCCATAAAATATATAGTACATCGTTCCATGCGCCTGGTACTTTCTACCTATCGAGATTTTTTTCCAACGAACGCACGTGATTAGGCATAAATGGGGTAAGATCGGCCCATCCTATCTCTTTAGCGACCACGGTGACCTATCTTTTTTATTGTATTTTTCGATACAGTGCTTGGTAGGGAACATTCAGGGAAAGTTTTATTTCTGAGGAATTATCCTAAGAACTAGGGTGTTTAAAAGATAGTAATGCTGCGGCACATTATGTTGGTCGTGACATATTTTACGCAGTGATTCATCTACTTCATGCATGCTGATGCATCGATGGCGACGTGTGACAAGGGATCGTGACAAAAAAAGCGCATAGTGATCGGCTGAACTATGTTTGGACATAAAATGATACACATCAACCTCCCGTTTACGAGGTCGGGAAAATCGAAATATGTGGAAATTGTAGGAGCAGAAATCTAACTTATAAATTCTGTACTGGTGCGCATTAAATGTCTCTAGAGTGTTGACAGGAGACTGTGTCGAGGAGGCGTCCATCGCGATGTGTGAAAATGCTAAAACTTTTGCTTAAATTCATGTTTGGATGAAAAGGAATAGATCGTTGCATATATGAAATGAGCGTGTTCTACGGTTTTCGTTTGTTTTAATTATTCTACAAGCTTTAGTAACGACGATTTCTCTTCATTAAGAATTCGACCAAGGAGGCGAGACCTCTAAGACATGACATACTAAGTTTAAAATTAAGATGTCACAATTAATCGTCCAAATTTACAAACTTTCACATACTGCATTAAGAACAAAAGCAAGAGTTGTGAGAGTCAAGCACGATCTCCTTCCCTTCGTTTTACAGGTAAAACCACTAATCTTTCTCACTGGAATCATAGTTAATGGATTAACTATGCTGAAATCCACGCAAAAAAGGACGACGGCTCGACGTCCTCGTCTTGTTCGTGGAGCAATGCACTCTGGTAAAAAGTGGCACAGTGCACTCTCCCGCATTCTGGTAAAAAGTGATGAATATTAAATCCTGATTATGTTGCTGCTCGCTCGTTACGCTCGCTCCGCAGCAATAAAGTTCATGTAAGAAAACTCTCTACTCTAGTATCGAGTTAATTTCTGAGTCTCTCAAACAATGCTTAATCATAACCAAAACCTGCTTTTGATAGTTTCTTATTGTTTCTGCTTGTTTGGCGAGTTCGCAAAGTTTTTCAAAGGAAAGTCTGACGCGTACATTTGCATAGTGCAGCGCGTGCACTTTCAAGTCCGAGTCGATGTTTTCAAGTCAATGATTTCTTTCGTTATCTTTTGTGCTGAGATGCTGCAACAATTTTCACCAATTGCAATGTCAAAAGGCTACTAACATCATGTGTGTTTTATCAACATAGTGAAATTTACGCTGCGAAAATATAATAGACAAGTGAGTTTTGATAACTCAACCGCGGAACCACCGGAACCGAAACAACGCCTGGAAACAACCAAAACGAAACGACCGGAACAAATTGACCACAGGGAGCACACGATCTTGTTGAGTAGGAAGAGAGTTATTGTGAGGGGAGAATTTGCCGATATTCATAACTATAAAAAGCCAACAGTTAGCAGTTAAGTGAAAGTCCAATAACCATGGTAACCACCTGTTTATCTGTATTATCGTGTAACACCTTGTAGTGAGAACCACCTGAAGTTGTAAGTAGTTAATATTTACAAGAAGGATAACTCACTTGCCTATGATGGAATAACCTAGAACAACAATGAGCTCATTGGCAGCCAATAGGGGTTTAGGATTACTAAACGAAATATTAGATCACTTGTTCAGAGTCTAGCATAAATACAGGTGTTTTGTAAATTGCTCTTCGGTTACGCCCCCGGTGGTGGGACGCCGGAT
Organism: Orbicella faveolata; assembly: GCF_042242905.1. Taxonomy (NCBI): domain Eukaryota; kingdom Metazoa; phylum Cnidaria; class Anthozoa; order Scleractinia; family Merulinidae; genus Orbicella; species Orbicella faveolata. The sequence goes on from NW_028301552.1 coordinate 23,485,745, forward strand.
ACCATTATCCCGTATTGGGTTATGTTCTGAGTGCGTTGTTGGATTAAACTCTACTGTTGGACCCAGGGGCGGGGGAGAACACTCTACGACGCCTGGCACTTTTTGTGTATCTGAATCATCCAACAAAAAATGACGTCACATCCGGTAAAAAAGAGCGCTGAACGGCAAAATCAAATTTGAACATGGCATAATCGTTCTCTCAGTAAGTAAAATGGTAATATTTTGCAATCGGCCGGATATTTTTAACGTTTTATTTGGCCACGATAAACAAAATTTTGTCTTCTTCCTCGTCATATCAGTTTGTTTGAAGGAAAGGGTAATTATTTATTCAAAAACACGCTGTTTTGAAGGCGTGTTTTTTACGAAATGTCGCCATTTCTTCCTCGCTGAATTCCACAGGAGTCGTCGTTTGTGTGGAAATAATGAATTCTAGGTAAGTTGCACTCAATTCAAATATCCTATTCTCTTAGGTTGGCATCACACTAAGAAAAATGCACAATGACAGGTTTCTAGACATGGGGGAACCTTATTAACAGAAGCGTCTTTTTTAAAATTTACTGTTGCCAAACACTCGAGAGTACTTGAGTGCTGTTAATCGTATCACTGCAAGAATAGACCCACACACATAACGCGCTTTGCGGAACTTTCTTGCACTAACACAAACTCGTGTGTTTGCTCATGACTCAAACTGATGCCATAAAATATGTTACGATTGGTTAAGAACCTTAAACAAGGTTTTCCCTAAGCAATCCCTTAATTGATAAACGCTTCGTTACAGGCAGGCCGTGAACCCCTTAAAAAAAAGCAAGAGGATTAGTTTTAACGGCGATTAAGTAATTTGGACATGTCGTGGTTTTCTCTCATTTATAATCAAATTTATTTTTCCGTTTCACCAGTGTTAGACGTCAGCAGCGCTAAGTTCCAATACCCCCCCCCCCCCCACTGAGGTCAAGCATGCACCTTTAATTTCTTCAAACCCTCTCATTTGCCCTGTTTGCAGACCAAGTTCCTCATCTATTAATCCCTGTCATATTGGCAACCCATTTTGAAAGGTTACTAAAAAATTGTGCATTATATTTCAGTGTGCTTTCTCTTTGTAATCTTACATCAAGATATTTCAATCCCTAAGGAAATGAGAGAACACTAGCAATACTGACAATTTTCAGTAATTCATCACTTTCAATATGCCATCTAAACAAATTGTTCGTAAACAGTAGTGAAATTTCATGCCCCTACACCTAGCCATAAAAGGAAGTCTGGGAACAGGCAATAGCAACAGTGACACTGCCAGGCTGGTGAATTTTACAAGCTAATGAACTCATGATAAGTGATGATGAAGCGTGGTGCAGTGAAACTGAAGAATCGGACTGTGAGTGACAGTGATAGAGTCAGTGTCGTGAGAGTGATGCTAGTGTCTGTGACCTTGGACCAGATCAGCAAAGAAAAGGTTTTGTACTAGAAATTGATGGAGAGCAACAAGTTTGTGCTAAAAAACTGAAGAAGCTGGCTCAGACCAGTCTTAAAGCCAACATCTACTTACAGTACTTGTCAAGAGTTCCTGACTTGTGTATGTGGGAAGGCTCTCTGTAATGACCTATATGGGGAGGCTCAGCTCACGATGAGTACCTTATTCAGGCTTCAGGTATAAAATTAATGATAGGGATTTCTCAAGTTGAGGTGTATGAAAGGGTAGGAAAATCTGTCATTTAGGGATTCCATTCTTCTGGTTCTAAAATGTTGTTGAAAAGCTCTCATTTACTCTCCTCAGCCAGAATGAAGAGATTCTGTAATATTATTTATTAACTTCTTTCCAAGGGAATAGAAAAGGGATGCAGTATTCTTAAATAGGTTTGTTAAAGGGGTACATTTACCCTTTTGCAATGTAAGGTCGACAAAAGAGGTGCCATTTCTATCAAAATGGTACAAATGTATACAAAAGGGTAAGGGGTAATGGACCTTGAGATAAGGCCTTTCCATTTAAAACTTTCTAGAATACCCCTTTCACCCCCCCCCTCCCAGCTTGTGAAACAAAGATGTTCAAATTATTGTTTTGTGAAAAAAGGCAATTATTAAAAAACAAGACAGTGCCAAGAGATTAAGTGATTGTCAATGCAAGTTTCCATTTGTATTTTGAATTAAAATGGGTATAACATGATCCTCAAGTATACCATGCAGCTTCACAGAGAGGCCCAAACTGATGATGAAAACATATGTTTTAACACTTAAAATTCTATTTTTGCCTCTTCCCTTATACCTTGTGACCTTTGTAGGGAAATTCTGAAAAGGTCCCCACCCCCAAAAATTCAAATTTTATATACAAATCACTTTTTTATCTTGAAAATGGTCTTTTTTTTTCAGAAGAGCTACTACTTGTATATTTTTTTTAACTTACATGTAGGTCAACATAATTTGTTTTCACAATTTACCACAAAAGAAAACACCACAGAAAGGAGAACTATAGTTGTGGCATCTGAGCTACATTTTTAAATGGAAACATTTCCCATAAAAATTTCCAAATTATATTCTTACCAGTACAACAACATACCAACTATATTTTGCAGAGAAGTATACTTAATTAATAAAATTGATGTAGTGAAATTTTCTATTTAATTTTTGTACACCTGATCTTACAGAGTGCAACCTTTGGTTTAACTGGTCCACTTTAGCGTTAAGGAATAATTAAATAAATCACACCAGAGTGGCTTTGTGTGTTTATTATAATTCTCATTATCAGTAGAGAAATCACACTTGTACACTGGTCCACTGATCAATACTCTTACGTGTATGTTAAACATGGGAAAGCAGGTTGCATCATCTAAATCATAACATTGTATGCCTGTGTGGGGTGTATATACCAGGAGGTAACCACCTAAGAAAAGACAAACATAAATTATGTCATTGTTTCAATGACTCACCCTAAGTGGGTATTATGCTCATTACCACCTTAATAAACAAGATATATTAAAGTATAATTTTTACCTCTGCTTTAAACTTTTCAAACCTACAGTTTGTTTTCACTTTCAGAGAGGTTCTTAAATTCACAAGCACACCACCCACCCCCCTCAGCCCCGATTCCTACTCTCCCATAGCCAGGATCCCATTTCAACCCTCCAATAAATCAGTAATTTTTTTTCTAATTTTGGTCTGACTTAGATTCATCTCCACTCAGCAATGAAAGTAATGGTGGTAGATTTCTGCATATTTGTTGGTCTAGTTCACTATTGTTCTCAGATTCCCACCTCCCTTTTGACAGAATTAAATTCCGTTAAAAAATAAACTACAGTAGTTTAATCAAATTAATGCAGAGGCAAACATTGAACCAGAAACTTACTATAATTTTGGTATGAACAATACCAAAGTATAACTTACATAATTAATATCACATCTTTTCTATTGTAATTTAAGACAGTGCAACTACTAATAGATTGACCCCAAAAACCTAAAAACATGACTTTAGAAACACAGGTAAGTGAGAATATTGCCAGTTTTGCTTTTGCCACCAATCACTCTGCTTTAAAAAAAAAATACATGGAAGATAATGACAAAGCAATAACAAAACCAGCCAACCAACCTCTGGCAATTCAATAAACACACCAAATTCCCCTCCAAAATTCTCTTCAACACCTTACAGTACATGTAAATATCAGCAGCATAAATTCAACTCAATGATTTGGCATGCTACTATCATCAAATGTTTACCCCTTGATTCAGAATTTTTAGGAGTATCAAATAGAATTCTGCTATAGATTACAAATGCTGTTTACCTTAACAAATATTTGCATTAATTCTGGAGATATTTAAGTTTAAAATGTGTAAAATATATGCAAATGAGAGGACTGATGATGTCATACACCAAACCCAATATTACATCAAGTGCAAACCGTATATACAGCAGAGATCATTGAAACTTGGTAGCCTTATAGTTCTACAGGCAACACACTAATATGGCTATAAAAATATGTTCCCAATTGGCAACTCAATCTTTTCCAGTCTCCTCTAACCCAATTTCAATAATGCAGTGATTTTCAGCTTGAAAAACATTAATCAAGGCCATGGGGTGGCCAGAAAAACCTAGAATATCAGGGAAGGTCTGAAATGCGGTCTGTTGCCATGGTAACAAAACTGTTAAGCTCATATTATGTAGCACATCTGCAAATTGCATCGTAATAGCACTGTCCCCACTGGAGCCCATGGTTCAGTAGTTTACTTGGACAATAAATTTCATAACTTTCCTGGGGGACTGGATGATCTAACTGGTATGTGGGAGACTCCCAGAATAGTTGCAAGAATGTATGACTATCTCTTCACAGGTATTCATTAATAAATAAACAAATAAATAAATAAATAGACACTAACACTACTAACATGATTGAGTTTGGAAAATATATATATTTTTAGTCTATGATATTTTGAAAAATTCCCCTCTCCCATCTACCATGCTGATCTTCTTTAATTTGGTCCTTGAAATTGATAACAAGGATGCTACACCTTGGCAACTCGTTGGCCAGGATATGTTGCACAGTCTTCACATCAGATAATGGGTCTGTACATATTATTTAAGTATTTATTAAACAGAGATCTCCCCATCCCATCCCTATGGAAATTCCAATTTTTAATAATACTTTTCTTTAAAAAGTTTGGCTTTTGAGACCCTCCCCATCCCTGGAATTTCCAATAATCTCCTTGCGGTGGGTATGGACATTTTATAGAACCACACAATAAAACAAATAAACAAACTTTAAGATAAAATGTTGAAGTATAAGTCAGTGGGACATATATACATTGATCAACTTATAAAGACGTGATTGATCATTGCAACGTACTATACACAACTTAAACAAAGGTGAAATTATAGCCTGAAAAAAAAATTAGGTGTGAACTGGATTCTAACCTATGACCTCTGTCAGATACTGGTGCGATAACTTAATTAATTAAAGTTCTATGCTACAACATACCAAACTGCTAATTTATTATGAAGTGACACAGCTAAAGGAGAGTTGTCAAGAAATCAACTTTTTTGTGAATTCTAAGATCAATATGAGTCTTCTAAATTTAAGATTATTATACGTAACTAAAGACATACAGTAGGGCACTGCACTGTGTGCTCTCTCTACACACTCTTCCAGGCAGGATAGTAATACATATACATGTACTTTTTTTTTTTGTTTGGAATATACTGTTACTGCATGGTCATACAAGAGGTACTAGTTGCTGCTGAGTAGTCTTAAAATAAGTGAACTAAGTGTGACAAAATATAATGTATATTAAATCTGCACCAGTTCAATACAATTTAATACCAAATTTTAATCAGCTGCAAAAAAATTGTTAGCACCTGATATTACATGTACTTTGTGAAGGCTTCTGGAGGGGTTATACTTTTATAAAGTACCTGGCAGCAAGTACTATTTTGATTTACTAAAGCAAGACTGTAGTAACTGCTAAGAAAATGTGTTTTGTACATCCCAGAAAAATTGGGTGGGGGTCAGTGCAGCCCTCTTCACAAAAGTTAAACTCTTAACCTATTTATGACCAAAATCTGTGATTTTCCCTACCCCATTTATGACTGTTGTGACTGCTACAGTTGCCCTAAACATAAGTTTTGAAGGACTTTTGTTGATGGTCTTATCAATAATGATGAAAATTGAGGTAGCTTATTCTAAAAAACATAACAAATTAAAGACTAGAGGGCAAAAGCCTTACCCTAGAGTATTTATGACCAAAACGACTGAATAACCATACCCTTTGGGGCTGCACAGCTGTATATAGCACATAGAGGAGAGTTCCCCCCCCCCCCCTACCGCTGGAGCAGGAATCAAAATATTATTGCCTTGATGACATAATAAAGATAAAATCTCAAAATAATCAAGAGTTACATATATGCATGCGACTTCACTAACAAAATGATGCCTGTTGCTTGCTGTAAATTGTATATAAATTACTCCTACAATGTGCCAGAATTCTGTTAATCTGGTCAGCAACAGGTCACAAAAATCTGACTGTATAATTAATAAATAAAAAAATGACCGACTGAGCTTTTGTTTAAGCCAGAATAGAGTGGCCATAATAACTAGGTGGCTGTGTCAACAGGGGTGGCCGTATGGTGAGGTACATTCCACAGTAGTGATAAAGATGACACTCTCAAACACCAGTACCCATAAAGATTTTGGACAGTATATTTTGCATAATCAGTTGGAAGAGGAAGAGGGAAAATGGAAATAAAATAGAATAGCTCTTGTGTACCAGAGACAACCCTTTCCCCGAGTTACCCTGGCAGAGCTAACTTTTCACTTATTTCTTTGCAAAATTCAACCAACCGTTTACACGAGGATGACGAACCAGACTTGGGGGCGAGACAATTCAGGTGGGCAAGTTGACTCGCCTTGGCAGCTAAAGTAACCAACAACTTTTCTTTGAGTATACATAAACACTTTGGCTCACCTAACTGGAACAACTCTCGGCATGGCGAGTGTCTCGTAATGCCTAGATTTAAGATTTAAAGCAGCAATTTGTATCAAAGAAGAGAAAATTAACTCAGCAAAACCCACTGTGATCAAATGAGTGAGGGAAACTTAAACAAAGAGGGATAATTGCACATTTGATTATTCAATAAGAGTTACGAATAATCATGCAGGGTCAACTTTTACTCGGCCTACAGGGGCTACATTTTCTAATACAAACACTTGATAAAGTTGCCTCAGGGGGAGGGTTATCCCGGGTACCCGAGACCATACAAATGGGACCTGTGTTGCCTCAAAGAACACCCCCACGATTTTCAAAGGGGAAGGTCCAGAAACAGGACCTTAACTTAGGGCAGCTTCAATGGCAGATTCCCTCTGATGGCTTGGATTTGAATAATTGATTTAATTACTTTTAAAGAGGACTAGAACTTAAAAATCTTGCTCGAATTTCGATCCAGCGAGGCATAGGCTTCCATGCCGTGAATCAAGTTTTCACTGGGCGTTTTAAAAGCACTCACCGAAGAGAGAGAGACTGATGACCCCAAACTACCGATACCGATACCGAAAACAACAATCTTCAACGAGAGATGTAGGAATGTGGAATACTGACCTTCAGCATGCGATCCAGCTTGTCTCTTCTACCAATACACGTGAGCCGAGAGCAACAAAAGCTCTGGTGACAGCGACTTTCGGAGCTAAACGGCTTCTGTTAATTATGTTCCCGTGGTACACAGTGCAAACTATGGCCAGCAATACTTCATCCAGGTTGTTGTTAACATTATAGGCTATTGCACTTATTGTTATCACTAAATCACGAACAACAAGAACCAAAAGTCGGAACAACACCAGTTTTGAAAATGTGTAAAATTGGCCCGACGATGACGGAAGGCTCTCCGATATTTTGCTTCAAAACAATAATAAACTTTTCTCTTTTCCCGAAATTTTTGCTTCAAAAGTCGAAGTAATGTGTCTGCAACATCCTTCCATACTCAATATAAAATGAAACGAAACTGATGGTTTACAAATAGAGGGAAATCACGAGTAATTGAAACGCCATTTTCTCGCTTTGTGAAACGAGCCGCGAAGCGCAGTTTAAACCGGATGTGACGTCATTTTTTGTTGGATGATGCCTATACGAAAATTTCAGGAGTCTTCTGCCCCGCCCCTGGTTGGACCCAAGTAACCGCGTATTCTCTGTCTTCCCGTTGGATTGTTTTGCGGTAACAGATCCCGAGTCCTCTAGGAGTCTGACTAACTCCGTCGCTGCAAGCTTGATTCCCTCTGGATGGTTGTAAAAAGGATAACAACTTAAGCGGCCCAAAAAGCTGTTATCACATTATAAAGGAATGAAAAGAATGTACAATTCACCTTTGTCTACTTTTGTCATTTCTTACGCGACAACCGCTACCTAGTGCTAAACTCGTACCTAGGCCTTTTCGCGCTCTGCAAAAAAAATTTTTTGGTTTACATACAATCACAGGTCACGCAAGCGTAATATAAGAGTTTGTAGGGAGAACTGTGGCTAAAATATAAGAGTTTGTATGGAGATTAGGAGTTGACATTAAATTCGTTCAATGTATGGGTAATTTACCGAATAAAGACTCTTGAACATTTAATGGTGTCATTTTTTCTCATCCTGGAGGGTTAAAACGAGATTTGAGCGAATTTTGAAAATTTTTCTTAATTTTAAACGCGGAATCTCGCTAAAACGCTTCAGGTATTTACCCGCGACATTTCATTTCCGTGCAGAGATCGGGCGACTTCTGACGCGTAAGAAAAACTGCGAACCGGGGAAGGGGTTTATAAAGATTTGTCGTGTCAAAAAACACGTGTGGGAGATGGAGGGGAGCTTGAGCGCACGCTGAATGACGCGATTGGTACCGGTTCAACGGAGCTCAGGGATACTCTAAAACAAACCATCATTTCATCATATGCCCTTTATCATCCCTGGGTGAGCATAGAACGTCCACCCACCAGTACCCTCAACGCACACGGGTCTTTGTTTAATAATGCATTGGCTCTCTCCCAGGAGTAGCCCACTCTTTCCAAACCATAAGCAGTGATAAGTCACGTAATGGAATTTGCATCCTAATTTTATTTCTCTTGACAACAACATGTTTATGTTTGACACGCAACGATCATGTTGCGAAAAGCGATTTGAGAAAAAACTTTGCAAAAGACGCTTAAATTCCCCGACTGTCGTGAAAGTATTCGAAAACAAATTCGGCCAGTTGTAGAAAAATCTTTCGACTTCGTTTTGTGTTTGTGTGGTTTCGTGGAAGCAACGAAATTTAGAGATTCGAGGGAATATTCGGATTGTGTTCAAAACGTTTGGGCAAAGAGTTGTCTCCCTTGTCAATTAAGAAATAGAAAACATGTATCGTGTTTCTATCGAGTTTTAGTATAAATCTACTAGCGTTCTATCACGAATGCCGTTCTCCGATTGGTTACGCTACCCACTATCTATTCTGTGATAGATAGTGAGTAGCGTAGCAGTGTGCGCTCGTTAACAGAATGACGGCCGCTTCTTTGCGTTTTCGAGGTGTCTATGAAGAGTATTTAGATAAAGTTTTCAACGACTAGTAGATTTATACTAAAACAACTAGATTATTCGCTCTCGATTTCTATGCGTGATGGCTGACTCGGGCTGCGCCCTCGTGAACTTCACGCGATACGAAATCTCCAGCTCATAATCTAATTGCTTAATAGAAACACGAGTGAAAGTTTGGGGGAACGAGAAATGCTGTGGGAACACGAGCCGCAGGCGAGTGTTTCCACAGCTTTTTCGAATTCTCCCAAACTTTCACTCGTGTTTCTATATAACTTGATAGAAACACGGAGAACATGTTTTCTATTTCTTTTAGAAAACACCGCGAAGAAAAAAAAAAACTTGTCAACTTTGATTATCAAAATGTACATTCTCTTTTCCGCGTCATCATTACGTCAACAGCTCGTACAAGTTTTGTGTTTCTAGCGAGTTATAGAAACACGATTTTTAACCAATCAGCGCGCGTATTTTCTTAGGACTGTTTTCTAATGTTATATGTAAACCCAAAAAAATTTGCAGAGCGCGAAAACGCCTAGGTACGAGTTTAGCGCTACAGTGTTGGGCAGGACTTGTAGGTAGCGGTTGTCGAGTAAGAAATGATAACAGTAGACAAAGGTAAATTGTATATTCTTTCCTTTCCTTTATAACTCTCTTCCTACTCAACAAGATCGTGTGCTCCCTGTGAATTGACGCAAACGAGAGAAACGACCACAACAACCACGAGCGAGCGAAAGAAGGAATTTTCTCGCATTCAGCTACACATATGGGACTTTTAATTAAAGGCTATTTAAAAATTTACCACGTGAAACAATAATTTGACTCTAATATTTATTTAAAGGACGGAACGACAAGTTTGAGCAACTCATAACGACAGTTATTGAAGGGTAAATAATCAACTTCTTGTAATCAGAGTATATCAGCGAAAATTGCCGAAAAGAAAACAACAGCAAAAACCGGATTTCATTATTAGAGCGTTAAACTAACAATGGCTTACCTCCATTCACTCAATGCTGTGCAAAAATGTTTCTGGTTTACATCGCTTCCATATTACCTTTCGACCTTCCGACCTTCCGCTTTAGCGTTTTCCAAGACATTTAGGTAGTGGTTTTCCGTGTAAGTCCGTGTAAAAGATGACAACAAGACACACTGGAAAGGTATTAAACTATGCATTCTTTTCATTCCTTTAACCACTTTCATCCTTTTCAGCAAGATTGTATGCTACCTGTGTTAGCGCATTCATTTTTTTTTTTGTTTTTCTTATTTTATTTACTTTTTTACTCGTTTCTGTCAAGAGACTATAGAATATAGTCTCTTGTTTCGGTGGTTTCGCTCGTTTTGTTTTGTTGTCTCGGGTTTTAGTACATGCCCTCTTGTACATGCCCTCTTGTACATGCCCTCTTGTAAATGCCCTCTTGTAAATGCCCCTGCAAGATAGGAATTCGCCAAATGTTTTTATCCATCAAGTATTTTCGTTCGCGCGCCATTGGTCTAAACGCGTCGCGTGACTGAATATTTTCGAGGTAAAACCGGGGAGTATTGTTTAAATAGCCTACATTTGCGCGAAGATATGCTAGGATATCTGTTCCGAGAAGCGGGAGTCAGCGAAAGAAAAACTACCTGTTATCTAGCTCAGTTTTTAGATAACTTAGATTGGGGTCCTAATTTGGACGCCTGAACCTAAAGCTACCTGAGAAATCTTCCCGGATGGTTTGACTGAAAATCCTCTGAAACTATTTGTTAAATAGACCAAGAATGTCCGAGAGTCTTAAGGTGGCCGAACACAATTTCCGCGCGCGCTCTTGCTAATGCCATTTAGCGCACAAACAAGGATTACACAAAGCAACCATGGCGTTAAGGACTTTCTAAAAGTCCTTTCCAATAATTTTTCTCTGGCCTGTTGGTTTCGCCGTTGGAAAAGACTTTTCCCACTTTTTCCACCGGTGACGTAAATACACATTAACCAATGAACAAACAAGTTCTGACTATACGTCATGACGTCGCGCGCGATCAACGACACAACTCGCAGAGCAAATGTCTGCTGAGTTCAAGTACTATAAAAGTATTCTTCAGTTAGCTTTTGCTCTCGGACATACTTAAGGATACGAATTTTATGGAAGCAACTGAATATGGTCCATCCAACTTAATTACAAGTCTTTCAAAGAGTGACAGGGAAAAGCAGTGGAAGGTTATTTATCCGACCAATACGTGTTTGTTTACTTACGGACGCGATCTGAGCTCCTGTGTGATCCGTTTTCGAAGAGGAACAGAGCCGTTCCTGCAGTTTGTGTAATTGTTGCACTTTAAGTTGATTTAATGAATGACCAAGTTTCTTCTCTACAAAGAAATGGCATCGCAGCAAATTTGCATCGGCCGTTTCACCGACTGTACCGTGCTGAAAGCACTCGTCGATCGACGAAGGACTTTTGGGAACAGCGCTTTCATTCTCTTCCGTTCGTTGCGACTTCGATTCTCAACGTTATTTAATCAAGAGAGCTTTACGGAATCAAAGTTCTCTCCGAATAATTCCGTCTTCTTCAGTTTATTCGGATTCTTGACGGTAGAAGCTAGATCTACATAAGTTTATAGCATTTGTCAGGCAGCTCTCTGGTCGCTGGCTAATCTACAAACTAAAACAAATAATTCCCGATCGGTTTAAACACGGTTTGTCTTTTCAGGAGGTGTTACTCAATGGAACAGCTTTAGCCGTTTGTCTACTGGCTACATACTGCACTGTACACAAATAAATTCATTTGAGTTATGGAACTGTACTCGTAAACGCTTTGATGGAAATCATTTTCTGCTTTCGCGATGATCTCGCGCGGAGCACATAAAAAGTGAGAATGTCAATCATGTGTTTCGCGCCAAAAGTTTACGCTCTGATTCTCATTCCTGCAAGTGAAACAAGTCGACCTCTCGCGACTTTCGTCGCTCGCGCTCGCCCTCGCGACTTCGTCGCTTGAATTCGCTCTAGGGAGATAAATCAGTCAAGGATAAAGAAAAGGTCGACTTGTGACAAGTCTACCATGGCGTCGATACAGCGATCATTTTAATTGGTCAATGCCCTCGCTATCTGTGCTTTTTTTCCTCATAATTGAACACAGTGTATTTATGGCTTCACTGTTTTATCAAAAATGTATGTTAGAAAAGGTAACGATGCAAAGAAACCAGCAATTCTCAGATTTTTGTTTTTTACCGAAGGCAATTGAAGGTGATTGAATTTTAAGACGAGTAGCACTGGGGACGAGAATGGATTGAATGCGGAATAGCTTTCTAGGAAATACGCCTATTTCTCGAGAACCACTGATTAGAATTTTACGAAATTTGGCACGAAAATACTTTAGACAACAAGTAACTGGAATATGGAAAAAAATTGAAAATTGACAGGGACGATTCTAGATATTCCAGTTAAACTTTTACAAGTGATAATTAAAGATCCCTCTGTTAAACTATTATTAAAATAGTGCTAACTTGTGAACATTGTTACAATCTTGTTTCATCCAAATGAAAAAGAAAATCTAACGACTAGATTTTCTGCAAACAAACAAAACCGATTTTAAAGGCCTGTTTATATTTATTCGTGTTGCCATGGCAACGGCACATACGTCAGCCTAGCTATCAAAAATCCGAAGTTTGTGTTGTTAACTTGCGTGTTGCCATTTTTGGCGACCAAAGGATCAAGTGTTCTAGAGAAAAAGGAGATTGAAACACGGGTATCAAAACTGTGATCTGACTGCTACATGACCCCCTACATGACCGAATTTACGTTTGAAAATACAGCCGCTGAACGGCTCCTTAAATTTGGGCTCCGAGAGGAAGCCTGGGTCCTAGCTGCAAAAAGTCTGTTGCAACCAACATTTTCCTAGAAATTTTGTATGTTGAAACTTTTAGAAGCGACTTTGTGGCAGTAAATGTGGCTGAATGTCCATTATTTTGAATGGGTGCATTTCTAGACAAGCCAAAGACTGAAAAACTGACGAAGTCTGCGTCGGGAAATGGCCTTTGCTATGGACTCGCGTCCATGCAAGGTTGGCGTATTGAAATGGAAGATGCACACACTGATATCACTGGGTTGAACCAAGAGCTTCAAGAATGGTCATTTTTTGGCATTTTTGACGGTCATGCAGGCTCTAATGCGAGTCTATATTGTGCAGAGAATCTTTTAGGGTGTGTTTTATCAAGTGATGATTTTAAAGCAGCCTTAAAAAGTGGGCCATCTTCGCCTGATTTGGAGCAGCTTAAAAACGGCATCAAGATGGGATTTTTTGAGCTGGACAAAACGATGCGAGAACTCCCAGCGTGGCTAAACGGGGATGACAAAAGTGGTACAACGGCCGTTACAACCATGATTACTCCTAAGCAATTTATCTTTGCAAACTGTGGAGACTCTAGGGCTATTTTATGTAGCAATGGGAAAGTGACTTTCCACACAGTCGATCACAAACCATCTAATCCAGATGAGAAAACTCGCATCGAAAAGGCGGGGGGGAGTGTTATGATTCAAAGAGTAAACGGTTCTTTGGCAGTTTCTAGGGCTTTAGGAGATTTCGAGTACAAGATGGATAATAACTTAGGTCCAGACAAACAACTGGTTTCTCCCGAACCTGAGATTTCTGTGATTTCAAGACAAGAAGATGTGGACGAGTTTATCGTTATCGGCTGCGATGGTATCTGGGATGTGATGACCAACGAAGAGGTGGGAGAGTATATTCGCTCAAGAATGCTACTTTCTGACGATTTAGAACTTATTTGCAGTGAGCTTCTCGACACCTGTCTGGCTAAGGTGAGCTGTTGTCTTTATTTTGGTTATTATTTTATCACTTATTTGCCGATGGTTCAAACCAGTTAGTTTGAACATGACCAAAACAGTTGTACCAAATTTGAGAGAGTAACCATCCGTTTCATCATTCTTACTAAGGGCTTGTTAACTAAGCTCAAGAGAATTATCTTATAAATATATCAAATGCTTTAAGAAATTCAGCACAAGTATTTTGATAGTCAGCCGATATGGTTGATATTCCGACAAATTATTCCAGTCAAATTTGTTGGTTTATATACGCAAGTGTAACGTTGTGCTTATGTAGTAAAACGTACTTTTCAGAATCCTTTATTTTTAACGGTACCAAATTTTCATAGAGATGGGTCATTTGGATTCAGGTGAAGGTATTTTCGGTCTAATACTCGTTGTTTTTTCCTCTTTTCAGAGGATGAATTAATATTAACATTAGCACAAGGAAAAAATATTTCAGGAAGTTCTAAAAGCTTCTCGTTATAATAAAATGAGTTTACAAAATCCTGCCTGCAATAACTGCGTGATGATCTAAACAACACTTCACTTAACAGCTTTACAAACCTTGATCTTAACATATTCTTGAGTAATGGCAGCTTTCAATATGCTGATGACTTATTAAATTGCAGTTTAGCCATGATTTTACTGTTTATATGCTTGCTGTCATTGTTGTTTTTGTTAAACTTAGTGCATAACCATCTTTGTAAATTTATGCCCAAAGAAGTTTTCTTAGGTTTCCCAATAACTGATTGTTTCCTGTTGCACATAGCATGCTTTTCTTCATGTCAATCATGTTAATTTGTACTTTCACTTTTGACTTTGGTAGGGAAGTCGTGATAACATGAGTGTGATCTTAATCACTTTTGCTGGAGCACCAAAGGTTTCAGAAGAAGCTATGAAAATGGTATGATACAATTAAAGTACATTGATACATAGACTTGAAGGATTTTGTAGTCTAAATATGGATGTATTCCAGTAATGGCTTCATACATTATTCATCTTATAAGATTCCAGCTCTGAAGGCAGATTCAAGCTTTAACATAATGTGGTGTAGTGTATGACATACATTGAAAGACGAATGATATATATACAATCTTCTGTCCAAGGGAAGGGAGCACCTTCCCATACTTTCTGTTAAACACAAGGCAAGGCTGTAAAAGGAAAGAAGACATTATTTTGTTGCTTGGATTGACCACAGATGACAGAACAAATAACAGTCATCAGAAGATTACAAACAGTTGGGAGATGTTTCTTTGATTCATAAGAACTGGTTGGGCAAAACACTAAAATGTTTTTATCTTGATTTTAGAAGTTTCAAAGGTGGAAGTAAATAAATTTGAACAGGAGCTGAGGAATCTTACAATGACCCAAACCTAGAAATCAAATTCTGCTGGACATCACTCACAACCCCTAATACTAGATGGATTATTACAATGCAAAACCTGAATCCTGCAATTAAGATTTCAGTTTTTCAGTATATCTTTATTTAACTGCCGTTGAATAAACTCAGATAATTATGACTAGTGTCAGATATTAAACCCACATTTGTGTTGGGGCATCTTGGCTTATCCAGTGCATTTAACTTTGACAAGTTCAGTTGTTTTTTCTTTGTACCTTTTCTTTTTGTTTATCTAACCACAAGAGACCCCACTTACATTCACACTAGTGTAATATTGTATCTTGTAATTTCTGTAACAGATGACTCAGTTCAAGGACAAGTCTAATCAAAAGGCCTTTGTGCCTGGCTACTCATGATTGCAATGTTAATGTAAACGGTAGCATATACAATGTGATGATTTATTAATCTTCTGCGCTTGCCAGCAATAAGTAGCTCATTCTGTATGAAAGCTAATTGATAAAGCATCATTGCACCATTGATTTCATTTGAATGTTGCATGAAACAATGTCTTTTATTGTTTTGTTTTAGTTTTTTGAGTGGCTTTTTAAATTTGTTCTTAACAAATTTGGAGAAATTTAGTCTCATATTTAAATTGAAACATGTGGTCAGTTAAAACACCACCTTTGAATACTCCCTATGGATCATACAATCTTCAAATGGTCTTGAATTTTAGTGGTTATCCTGAAAAGTCCTTGAATTTGGTTAAGGTCCTTGAAAAGTACTTGATTTCTTTATAATTATTTAGGTCATGAAAAGTCCTTGAAATTTAGTAATTTGTTTATGCCACTTTCATTTTCTTAAAAATTATATGATCTTACTAAGGAAAATTTGTCCATCAGTGACTTATACATAGTGATGTCAATAGGACAAATGGTGGGTATCAAATGTGGATATATGTACATGAAGCAAAACTGGATCTTTATATCCTCAATTTTGGGCTCATTGCAAGGCTGCTCATGTGGGATTAGCCCCAACATGAGTTTGGAGGCTATGTGATCAATAGTGACAGTAGCACATTCAAGGAGGTATTTTTGATTTTCCCTTCATTTCCAATATAAGTTAGTGATGGGAAAATGTGCATTTAATTGTAAACGGTCAAGTGCTGCAAAGGTTAGCTGTGTAAAAGAATTTAAAGGTGACAAACATTAGGCATGTGTTTAGAACAAAGTGATTAACATCAACATTGGAAAGCATTGAGAAAGCGCCACGGTACCAATTTTTGAGAAGTATTTTATTTTTGTGCCTTTGTTAAATTATATTTCTGTACCTTAGACTTAAGTGCAAGTCAGGTAGCCAATGACTGTGGTCATTAAGTTTTCAAAATTTTGTCACAGAGACTAATGTCATTGACCATGGTTGAACTATCTAAAAACTGTAAAATACTCAACTGAATGTTAAATAGGAATTTGAGGTGGCTCCATAGGGTAATTGTTTATCATGTTGCTCATGCTAGTGTTATGTTTTGAATGCTGTTTTTGCATTTGTTTTTATACCCAGTCCTCTCAAACTAAGTAAATGTTATAAGCAATGATGAAATAGCGTTTTACCATCATCTCTGTTAAATTTTTGGCCCTAAATCTTGAATTTTAAATGCCCAAACAAATGCATTTTTTTACCATTTTAGTGGTTTTATTTGTGATCTTCTTGAATTTCCTTCAGCAAAATCTTCCAAAATTTTCACAATTCATCAAATCAAGCGGGATATGAAGTTTAAACACAAAAAATAGGGTTTGTACAGACAATGTTTTCGAGTTTGGAAATTTTTGTCTTTTACTACTGTGGTAAAACTGGTCAGATAGATTTCCCTGCAAAATGAGCTCCAACAAAAGTAGAATATATATTACTAGTCTGCCAAATTTTATGGAATTTCACTAAGGGAAATGTGAGAAAATTCACTAGCTCTTGTTGACATCATAAAACATCGAAAAACATGGATGTTTTCTTTTAAGTGTGCACAGATTACTTAAGCTTTTGTCCTCAGCACGAGTGCAATCATTAGACTATAGGGAGCCACCTTAAAAAAAGGGATTAGGAATACTAATTTATTGAATGAAGCTTAGTCTTTGACAACTATTTCTTGTTCTTGAAAACTCCTTGAATTTTGTCTGTCTGATGACTCTCAAAAAGTTATAACATGTATGTGCAAAGCTTCAGCAGATTTGACCAAGGATCTTTACAGCACATGGACCAACTAACTTGTCAAGTGAACAAACGAGTGCAATTTCATTACACCACTATTCAAACTTAGCACTGGAGAAATAATACTTAGTATGGTATCAAAAAAGGCAATACTCTAAAACATTGCTTGCTGTAACTTAAGGTGGCCCCTTTGTAGGTTGTCCGACCAGCCTTACTTCATGGCTCCATTCTCTGTTGCTTTCCTACCTTCCCTGATCCTGTTAACCTTTCATTCTAACCATACTTTCGACTTCCAATAATTATCTTGGGTTCAGTCTTGGAAAGGTGGGATCCATTTCCAGATGTTTGCCTGTTACAAATGAGTTCAAAACAACTTGGCTTTGGTTTTGCTTTGCTTCTTCTTACTATTATAAAGCTTAATAGTAAGATTGAACAACTTCATGAGTCAGTAAACTGTTTTGTAGCATTCTTCTAATCTCCTTGCATGAAAATTAATATAATTTATTAGCTGTCTTCAATTTCTAAATCCCAAAGAATTTTTAGTCTGAGATCCTGGGTAGTTTTTGGTTTTTTGGTTTCAAATAGCCTCACCAGCTATTGAAAGAAGTCTTGTTTGTTGATCTGATTCCCAGTACCACAACACAGTTCAGTACAGTCCTTGTTTTCTCCCTGCAGTGACATTATTGCCTTTGACAATAATTATTTTCTTAAAATTAGTTTTGACCAATCTGTTTTATTATTTCTTTCATAGGAAGCAGAACTAAATGCTGACTTGGAGAAAAGAATAGCTGGTATGTGTGGTTTTGTAGAGTACATTGTGATGAGATGAAATAGAAGAGTAATAAGTATCTGAAATGAAGAGAATTCCAAGGAGCTCTTCAGGCTCAGGCATAAGCCAGGGTCATGTTTTATGCAAGTCTGGAGAAACTGTTAAAGCAAAACAAACCAAAGAATTCAATTTGGGATTTTTAACAAATTTCAAAGCAAACATGGTCTACAAACTGAGCACCAAAACTCATTTTGGTGCTCTGTCATAATGTCTGATCAGAGTGTAAAATTTGTCAGACAATTTTGCAAATTTCATTGGACAATGTTGATGACCAGCTGTTACTTCCTGCCTACAAAATTTCTTTAAGGTTACTCCAAACCTTCGTGGGTATCCTCCAGATAAAAAATTCATATACGCACTGTTTTCAAGGAAACCCCCACAAACTATATATCAATAGCAAGGTTATGAAATGTAGAATTTGATAAAATTATATTCTTTTTTGCTGATTGCTTTCCTAAGGTAGCAGAAGCAGTTAACACCAAAACGACCGACTGGTCTGACTTAGTCTGTTGAAATGCGATTGTTGATGGAAAATAACTGTGCAGTGTTAATCACAAAACATCAATCTCTCAAAGGGTGTAAGCATTTTTGTATTTTTATTGGTTATCTTTATATGATCTGTCAAGTTCCACTATTGCAAAATTCGCGTAATGTGTTGCATTAGAGGTTGCCGTGAGAAAAGTATTTAAAATAAAATAATTTGCCAACACTATTTTGTTCAGTATCTATCAGTGAATGTTCTGGCCAAATTTCACAGCAAACCGTTGATTCTACATACCCTATTAATTCATTTAAAGAGGAGTATGGCAAGCCGTTTGTAGCAAAATTTAATCCTTGCAATGTATGTTTAATCCTTTAAATAAATGGTTTTATTTAAAGATAGAAAAAGGCATTCAATCCAATGGTAAATGAAATTTTTGGTTCAATTCAATCTTTTAATTTTCATGATTCAATTCAATACCTGGAATATTGATTCAATCCAATACCTGGAATATTGATTCAATTCAATACCTGGAATATTGATTCAATCCAATACCTGGAATATTGATTCAATTCAATACCTGGAATATTGATTCAATCCAATACCTGGAATATTGATTCAATCCAATACCTGGAATATTGATGCAATCCAATACCTGGAATATTGATGCAATCCAATACCTTGAATATTGATGCGATCCAATACCTCAAATGTTGATTCAATCCAATACCTCGAATATTGATTCAATCCAATACCTCAAATATTGATGCAATCTTCCTGGGCCGAGGGTGGCCAACAGGAATGAGAGTAACTGAGCACTAGAGAGCACTGAAAACATGGCGGGCAAAGGAGAACTAGATTTAGAAGTTGAGTTTCCTAAGTTTCTTGCAGACATCTTGGATAAAACTAGCCTGCGAACAGGCTCCCGGTGAGCCCGAACGAAGCAAGGGAGCCTGTAGACATTCAATATCATTGATGCCGCCGTTCTATGATACCAGCTCCTGGTATCATGATATGATTGGCTAAATCGCTAATAGATGGTTTTCACTGTCACGCAATGAAAAAATAAATCGAACACTATTCAGTGGATAAAGTCGAGAAATTTTAATGTTATAGGAGACAAGTAAAGGAGACACTTCTCCAATTTTTGGGTCTCTGTGTTTTCCCAAACTTCAGATATTCGTCGAAATGTTTTGCACAAATTTACAGAGCCCAGTATGGAGCTGCCATGTTGGTGGAGCTCTGTGCTCCACCAACATGGCGGCCGGAAAATAGTGCAAACATCTGGAACTTACTTTGGTTATCTAGGTGACTGATTATCTGAACTGAACCAACAAACATTTACACAAGCACTTTTCCTAACACTTTAACTCCTAAAAAGGCTAAAATTCACTAGATAAGTGTACATTTCTCCACAAACGCGATCGGAATGGTATGTCACACACCGACATAACTCTGAACTTCAAACGGCACTGGTTTTTAAACCAAGCACACTATTGAGCTGAAAAGTTTTAAACAGATTTAAGTTTAGATCCCCTTATGCCTTGTGAGGATAAAAATTTTCGTGGCTCTTTAGTTTTGGATTTTGATATTTGATGACATCACGTGAAAATGATCTATTGTTGACATATTTGAGATGAATATTTGACAGATCTTTGTAAAATTATACGACTGAAGGGTACTTTATGTTCTGTTACAAGGAGGAATTTTAAGTAGAAGCTAGTGGAGTGGAGCGGTTTGGCAGTGCTATTGCAATTTTTTTAGAGGTCAAAGGCGTGGTTTCTGGACTTTCCGCTGTTATCTGCTCATCGCTTCGCAGAGTTTGACACCTCCATCATGTGCTTATAATTTCTTTAGGCTCATTTCAGTATTGCAAAATATGCTTTAAACTCTCTAAAAGTATTGGCTCGATTAAAACTGTTTGCAAGTACCGAAAATGTAGCTTCTTGACAGGTCTAATTACCTCATTGACTGATTTGTTACAGGCTTATCACAAAGGGCAGATAGGCACATCAAAAACAAAGTCTACAGGCTCCGATCACTTTGCTCCCTGAATTCTTCTGTTTCATGCTCGCCGAAATTTTTTTCCGTCCTCGCCGGGAGCCTGTTCACAGGCTAGGATAAAACGGAAATAATTTTTGAGAATTTTGACTCAGAAGTTGCAGAAGCACACGCCAAAGTTCTTGATCATACCATTAGTCTGCTCAGGTAAATGAGGCATTGCTACAACCCAGACACAAGGGTCAAGGAAAATTTAGATTCCATTGCTGCTGCTTTTGTAGATGTGCTCAGTGTGTTGCGCTACAGAGCTATTACTCCGTCAACTGTTACTGCGGATTCCATTACAATAGAAAGCAATAAAAGAGGAAATCATGGAAGACCATTTCTTAAAATTCCTGTTGAGGTGCTTGAGAAACTTTGAGGCCTAGGATTCATCTGGACAACGATAACAGAGATGATTGGAGTTTCGAGATGGACAATTCACAGAAGAGTGACAAGGGATGGCTTAGAGGATATGAGGGGTTTGGACAGCTTACCTGATAAGGAACTGAAATCATTCAAGAGTACATTTCTAACCATGGGAGTGCTACTGGATATAACTTCATTGCAGGTTTCTTTAAGTCCATTGGGTTATGGGTTCAATGGAGAAGAATAAGAGAAAGGTTAGCAAAATTAGATCCCCAAAATACTGTCTTGGGATGGGGTGGGTAAATTCGCTTTGGCATCTGGATGGACATCACTCTCTGATCCGATGGAAAATACTAATTCACGGCTGTATAGACAGATTTTCTCGGAGAATAATGTTTTTGAAATGTAGTGCCAACAATAGAGCAGAACAGTTCTTGAATTGTTTCTGGATGCTGTTAACAGAGACGGAGAATTTTGGCCTTCAAGAGTACGAGTAGATGATGGTGTTGAAAACGTTGGTGTGTGCGATACCATGGTGTAGGTTAGAAGAGAGGAGAGGGGCAGCTTCACTGCAGGGCCATGAACACAACCAACGAATTGAAAGATTGTGGAGGGATGTTTTCTGTTGTGCTTCCCACTTGTACTTTTACACTTTTTATAGTATGGAATTGTCAGGCATCCTCGACACTGACAATTCAGTGCATCTTTTCACCTTACACTTAGTTTTTCAACCAAGGATAAACCAAGCTCTTTGCCAGTTCACTGAAGCTTTCAACCACCAAAATGTAAGAGCAGAAAAAAGACTGGTTGCTGTTTCAAATGTGGCTTAATCATATGATGCAGCCTGAAAACCCCCTTTCAAATGGAAAGTCATATGATTTTGAATACTATGGTGATGATCCTGATTGTCCAACTCCATTGGACAGTGATAACAATGTTGTAGTTGAAGAAATTGACCTGGGACGACATGATTCAGTGCAGTCATTTGTATTGGAAAGACTAGATCCATTAAGAGAATCAAGTCAAATAGGAGTAGACATCTTCCAAGAGGCTCTAGAATTTGTGACAGTTAAACTTGGGTAACTGACAATTGCATAATACTACATGTGTGTGGGCTGGGTAAAGGAGATTATGGCCCCACTAAAGTGTTTTTCCAACTCAATTCACAACAGAAAACCTCACCGCGTATCAAGTAAATTATTTTCTCATCTTTCTTTTCATTGATATACAAAACTCATAAACTGCTTGAATTACAGAATGCCTAACTTCTAGCAACACAACTAAACTGAAGAGAAATCAGGGCATTTCATAACTGCCATGTGCACTACTCTGCCTTGTAACCCAAGGTTAATTTGTTATCTTATTTTCAAAAGTACCCAGGACACAAGACTAACTTCTTGGTGCAATGGCATAATGGCTACTAACAGGTCTCATGTCACTAGCCAAAACTAACTTTGCACCAGCCAGCCTTTTTCAAACACAGTTTCACTGACTTTTTTATAAGAGTGGTCAATCTTGGACATTTCTTGTTGCATCTAAAATGTTAATAATAATCACTAAGAAATTTCACTCCCATAAACACGAATCCTGCTTTTCTTGAATATGCTTATGTTCAATCTCTGATGTACTTCTATCAGTGTTGCCATTTTCTTTTATCTCCCTTTAATAGTTAAATATTTATCATATGCCTATTAAGGCAATTATTTCCATGAAATCCACTCATAGTTTCCCTGTTTTCATTAGTTTCTATTCTCTTCAGTTTTACTTTGTCAGGATAATTCTCAATTTTGTTTTCATCCAGTAGACCAGTACTCCATTCCATCATGATTGTCACAATGGCTAGTGAAAGTGCAAAATCTACTATGCAAAACTGAAATGTGTGGCTAGTTGGCAGTAGTGTTAGCCTTGAGCCCTGGGTAACCGATAATATTGGCAACAAATTTGTGCGATGTTTGTCATAGGACATCAAGAAAAACATGGTTTTTAGGAAAGAAGTACCACATGTGGGTTAAATAATGCAAAACATGAGACAACAACATTGAAAAACTTAAAACACATCCCAATGTTCAATGAATGCTGTCTTGTAAAATTTAAAGGTTCTTATTTCAAAAATAACATAAAGCCAGGTTTACACAAGCAGTTTTTGTGACAAACATGTTTCACTGTGTACATGGCACAGCAAAAATTTTGATTACAGTTCAAAGTTTAGTATGCCAGTAATGATTGGACAGCAGAAATATGCACAATACTAAAGACCAATGTGGTAGCAAAATTTGCTACAGTTTACGTTATTTGCTACAAAAAGCTAGCACACACAGCTTTTAATGAACAAATATGTTTGTCACATAAAAATTGGTTAACTTACATCTACAAAAGCAGCAGTAATGGAATCTAAATTTTCCATGTCCCTTGTGTCTCGGTTGTAGCAATGCCTCATTTACCTAAGCAGACTAATGGTTTGATCAAGAACTTTGGCATGCGCTTCTGCAACTTCTGAGTCAAAATTCTCAAAAATTATTTCCGTTTTATCCAAGAAGTCCGTAAGAACCTAGGAAACTCAACTTCTAAATCTAGTTCTCCTTCACCCGCCATGTTTTCAGTGGTCTCTAGTGCTCAGTTACTCTCGTTCCTGTTGGCCACGCTTGGCCCAGGAAGATTGCATCAATATTTGAGGTATTGGATTGAATCAATATTCCAGGTATTGGATTGCATCGATATTCGAGGTATTGGATTGCATCAATATTCCAGGTGTTGGATTGAATCAATATTTGAGGAATTGGATTGTATCAATATTCCAGGTATTGGATTGAATCAATATTCCAGGTATTGGATTGAATCATGAAAATTAAAAGATTGAATTGAACCAAAAATGATATTTGCCATTGGATTGAATGCCTTTTTATATCTTTAAATAAAACCATTATTTAAAGCATTAAACATATATTGCAAAGATTAAATTTTGCTACAAACAGCTTACCATAGAGGAGGGATTCTCTCGAAAAACAAGTACAAGTTTTTTCCTTCTAAAGATTTAGAAATAGTCACGCCTTCTCAGAGGAATATGTCAACTCAAAATGCTGCCAGCCAATGAAATAACAGAACCCCTAGTGTTTACAGTATGGAAAGTTGAGCTTCGCGGTAAAGCGATAGTGTTACAGTCACATTTTAGGTACGCACGTTTTAGGCCGGTGGTCAACAATAAAGGGCAAATTGGGAAAAGTGATGTGCAACAAAGCAAAAACAAACTGAGAAGCAATTGCCAAAGCATGATTACAAGAAGACACTCTTGATGAACATGAAACCCCAAATTGAAGGTACTTGCTAAAGGGTCTCTGGATTAAGCCGTTTGCCGCGAAAAGGTCGCTGAGGAGTCCATGCCTTTTGGGGATTATGACACCTTGACAGTTTTTATTTTCATTTTTTGGAAATGTTACCTTGAATAATGAACTTTAAGGTCATTCCACTGAAATAGAACCTGCACTGAGATTCTTGTGAAACTTTGCCTATTGATTGTGTACATTATAGGAACTTAAATTTTGAAATAAAAATGGGGGGTCCCCATGTTCGTGTACGAGCAACAGCACCTGTTTATACCCAACAAATCCTTATAATAGCACCATGATTGTAGTCACGATTGCTTGCTAAATTCACGTTTCCAACAATTGCTTTTTGTTCTACACTGAGAATTGGTCCATATTTATTTTACACAGAGAAATCTATTACTCAAGTCAAAACAACAGAAAAAAATGATAGGTCACCATACTCGTTTGCGAGAAAATGATGATTTACCTCCATGGCGAGGTCCAGCCGTAAAGAAAAAGCCGCCATTTTTTAATGCACGCACGCTATTCACACGTGAAATTATGTGCAATAGGGATGCGCAATGCAATACTGGGGAATGACCTTAATTTGGTTAGAAAAAAGAAAATTTGGAAAAAGTAGCCCCGCGAAGGTTTGGAGTAACCTCAATCTTGTTCCCAGATCTCTTGTGGATGAAGCCAATGGTGAGATCTGGTCAAGGCTGACTGATTCTTCTCATTGATCGGCTATTCAATCCACCGCACAAGGTGGATTGAATAGGAAATAAATTTTAACTCAAATGACAACTATTACAACTTTATGTGACCAAGTGTACAACTTAAATGCAAGAGAAGTTTCTTAATGAGACATGATTTTAATGGCTGACTTGTAACCTAAGCAGCAACAAATACAAGTCAACAAATTGTAACTAGCAGAAAGATACAGTAAGGTTCACATAGATAGATAGTTAATAGGTGACTAGAGGCCACTTGTGGTATTATTGTAAAGATATTCATCTCATTAACAGGTATCAAAATTAGAGGCATGGGTTAGGGCATCAGTTTTCTGCATTACAGATAGACATTGCTGTGAAGAAATAGAACATCAACTGCTACCTGGTTTTGATGTATATAAAAAAAAAACCTGTCATTTCTTCAGGCATCCCTAAGAGCTTTTCTATGACTAACATATAAAATAGCTGTTCCTCAATGACATTTTTATTGGCATTGCCATTAGCGTTGGCAGTGACATGTTGTATTTTTCTGCTGTAGCTGTTCTCCAAGATAGCAGTGACCCTGGAGTTGTTGACTTGTATTATACCATGCATTGTTTGTCCAGTGAGGACATCAAAGGCTTGCCGCCAGGTGGAGGACTCCCAGCTAAGTAAGTGTTACCTTCACAGAAACATGCACACAAACATTGACACATCAGTGACTACAGCTGGGTCTCTGGTGAATATATTACATACAACATTGAGGATTTCTTTGAAAAGGTCAATTTCAACATGTATATGACACAATTCAGTAACAAGAAACACTGAGCTTGTTCTATAGTTATTAAGCATTTAAAGGTAAAATCAACAATGAAACACTGTCTCTTGTGTTTGATATATTACATGAAAAATAGATAATGAATTAAATTTATTTGTTATCATCTTCCCATAAGGGGATTTTCGGAATAATGAAACAAATACTACAAATAGAACATATTAAATGGAGAATCCCAGACCAGTTGATTATGTTACAAGCTTGGCTGAGGAGCTGAACTTGAGTCTGCTGTGAAACAACCCAAGCGAGTTGTCAGAAGAGTACTGAAGCCTATGGTCTAACCACTCAACATGCTGTCTCCCATTCACACATAATGCAATGAACCATTGACTACATAAAGAAAATACAGTTGAACCCTCATTAAGCAGCCACCCTCAGGGAAATGGGAGGTGGTTGCTTATTTGGGGTTGGGAACAAAAGGAATTTGTCAGGAATCAGATTTAGGCTATATAAGCAGGGTTTATAGTAAACGCAAGACTTTGCGAGAAGGCGAGACTAGCATTTTTTTTTTTTGTGAGCTTGAGACATTTTGACTTTTTAAATTGTGAGACGGAGACTTCAAAGTTTAAATGCGATTGCTAGACGTTTAGACAATCAGACTCTTAAGACTTGCATACATCATTTATAAGAACAAGCAAATCCAGACCTTATGACTCTCTTAGCCTTGCAAAAAATCGAGACTCCAAGACATGCTTGTGAAAAAATCAATACTGCAGGACACACATGACTGCTGAAAAAACCTGAGACTACAAGACCCATGAAATTCGCCAAAAATCTGGGAGAGCCATGGTTTTGGAAGGACCATTTGCCAACTTCAATTTATTCAGATACAAACTTTAATTTAATAGAATACAAACTTTAATTTAATAAAATAGAAACTTCAATTTATTCAAATAAAAACATTCTTTAAGGCAACTTGGAATCACTTGGCCAAAGACAGTAATGAATGTGTGTTTGTAAGTTTTATCAGTGGTCACTTTCTATTTCGGACTCTTATCTGCCATCCCCTTGTCCAAAACAAAACCAAACTACCATATTAATTTTGGGTGGCTGTTTAATAGAGGTAAAGACAATAGAAAACCATCGTCAAAATAACCAAAAGGTGGCCACAGGTTGCTTTATAGAGGTGGCCAGTTAATAGGGTTTTTTACAGTATTTAACTGGAAACAATTGCAAGACTTTGATAACTGGCTGCTTTACAGGGGTGGCCACTTAATAGAGGTTTGGCTGTACCCATAACCACACAAATGTGGTAAAAAAACAATTTTAATTACTTTGGAAAGTCAATTGAAAACCACTCTGAAACAACTTTTACGTAACATTTCAAGTATGTTAAGTGTTCCTGTAAAAAAACAAAGGAACAATTTCACGTAAGAAAACGTTCTGTATTTAGGTGCAATGTGGGTATTTAAAAAAATGGCTGACTTGGTTTATTGAGAAGAGTAGTACGTGTATACATGTAGTATTGGTACGTTTACAGTTTTTTATAAGACTGCCTTAGATAAAGGATATCTCAATGGCTGTTGCAATGTTGTTAAAATGAGTGCTTTTACAATCTTTCTAGACAAGTCTTCATTCACACCACTTTGGAAAAACTGATAGCTAAACAGACAGAGGAGGTGAGATCAATTGTTTGTATCAATATGATCCATAGCAGAATTCTTATTGAAGACTCAAGGTGTACTACATGATGTAATACAAATTTTATTAGAAAGGCCAAGGTTCTAGCTTTCAATATGAGCTAATATGTTAAGGTACAATTCTCTAACTGCAGTATTTGAAACAATAAACAATAATTCTGAAACAATAAACGATAATGCCTCAGTGCCTTATATTTATTGCTTGAGTCTTATTCTTGTCACAGTTAGAAATCAAATTTTCAAATTCTTCATTTTTAGACCTGTACTTGTCATAACGTAAATCAAGAGTGGTGTTGGTGGTGATAACAGCCAATGTTAAGCCTGATGTTTTTCTTGTCAACCCAACTTTACAATGTTCTGGCATAATGATGTTGTTCTGATATTGAGTCAAGTTTAAGTCAATAACAGCCCTGCCCTTAAACGTACTGCAAGAAACAACCAACAAGTTAAGTTAATATTGTCAAATTGGAAACCTTGCTTCAAAGTTTCTTTGCAAATTATGGCTTACGTTTTCAATTCTGAAGCACAGGTTTGACTTTAACAATGGTTACAGCTGACTGCCTTTATTTGTTAATGTTCTATGCTTTGTTTTGATAGTCAGAATGAAGAAGCCATGGAGCTTTCCTGAAGAGAAGCTTGAGAGTCGAGGACATTCTGTAGCTACAGTTTTTGTGATGTGTTTGATTATTTTGTTTAAGTAGACCTAGATGTGGTATTAGACAGTTTCAAGATTGATATGTGTTTATATAACTTGTATTCTGAAATTTTCAAGAAGTATACTTTTGATCAGTGTAACAAATTAAAGCAACCAGTAGCTGATGACATGTAGTCTTCATTATTATTATTATAATCTTAAAATGTACATTGTCCTTACTTGTCAGCTTACAATTGGTTGTGATTATAAGAGGAGACTATTGTGATGTATTCAGTTAGCTTATCGCTCCTTTGATTTTACTCCTATGTTTTGAATTAAAAACATTACCCATCTCCCTGATTGGCTTTCAGCATGCAAGGGTTGACTTTAAAACTGATAGCACTCTGTTTGCGCCTCTGTTTTTAATTGGACATTTTCAATTTCTTGCTTGTCTCACAGTTTGTAGTTTCCCATAGTTGAAGTCAATTCCGTTTAGTGTAGATAATGCAGTGCTGTATATACGAGACTGAAAAAGGCTGTCAAGAACTAAACAACACAACCTACTAACTTTTTGGAAAACTGGTGAACTGTTTAGCAGTTCCTTTTTCAAACATTTTTCTGTTGTTAAACGAAATCAGCATCTTTGACCATTAATGCAAGAAGGAAAAACGCACCAATTTGTTGTTCCAAAAAGTCCATAAGGTCGTATTGTTTATTGTTGATACTTAATGCAGACAGCATTTTTCAATCCTAAGGTATATGCACTTTAGTGCGAGAATCAAAGCAATGTGGTCCAAACCATTGCCAAAGGCCATCTGTTAACAGGATGTTTGCTCGTCGATGATGGTGATGACGATGGTAATGGTGATGGTGATGATGATATTTAATGAAAACAGAGTAAACTGCCAGCTTGTTGGCACTTTCTGGCCTAGGATATATTTACAAACTTGTAGACAACCAAGAGCATTAAGATTAACTGATCACAAGAAAAGGTCTATTGCAATGTGAAGTTAACGGTTAGTTTAATTAGTAAGTTCATTCGAAGGAACAAGTATCTTTCAAAATCTGATCTCTGATAAGTAATTA